>NC_069499.1:97015064-97357564 GCF_027579735.1 Bombina bombina
TTACTATTTATATTCTGTGTGTGAACTCATTTATGTATTTATATAAAAAAAGATAAACATAAAATAGAGAGAATTAAACATTTATACAAAGTAAGATATATGTCATGGAGACTCATTTTTACACATAGTTTTCTTTAGTGTTTAAAAAGCATTGGGTGTCTTCAGTTTCTACAAGGTGGAATAAACATATTCTTATATATTAATAACCATTTATTTCAAATGTAGGAGCCAGCTAAACTAATAGGGAGCAAGCTACATATTTTTGGAAAGTCGGACAAGGCTGTTTTCTTTATTTTAAATAGATTTATACAGAACACAAAAAACAATTCTAGGGTCTGTAGCTCCCTGGCTCCTGAAATACAAGCCATGTGCTACCATTTATTTATTTATGTATAGTATACAGTATATACTTGTTCCTCATAATTATGGAGATTCAGATATAGATATATATAGAACTACTTTGTCTTCTAGATTGTTTTGTTTTTTTATTTAAAAATCATAGCTTCATCATAACCAAAACATGTCTGTTGATGTAAGAGGAAATCTACTCTTTTTTTTATTCTTTTATTTCTGGTATGCTGGGAATTGTAGTTCCCAGTCTGCTACCCAGTGAGACTCTGGAAGAATCTTGTGTTTGGGTGACCATTATGAGGAAGAAAGCTTTTGCACAACAATACTCACAAGTTATGCTGGCTTTTAGTGAGGATAAATTGTGCACTTGGTGGTAGAGAGGAGCAGAGTTACTTTGGTTTGATGTCTCTGTGGACAGTTTTGCTTCTCTGCCACTTACTTGTGTATGAGGAGGAGATATGCCTTGGTTTGCTGTTGGGGGTTATTCAAGAAAATGCCCTGTATAATGCCAGCTGTATGGTACGGTTTGGGGGGGATGGAAGTTAAGGAAACAGAGGGCCCCCTACAGATTTAATTCCTCAGAAAACTTCCTGTCTTTGGCCTCCTGGTTCATTATCATACTGAAGAAGCTTGGTTCTGGTGGCTTCTAGAGAGGTCTACAGTGCTATGCTGCAAATAAATTTTATATATGTGCATTAAAATGTATATGTGTGCATATTGGAAGCATTGTTATATTTGTGTTATAAGACAATCAGGAGTTAAATCACTGCTGCGTTTGGGATGCACAAAGGGTCAAAAAAATGACATGCTCTAATCCATTAGAGGATGTAATTTTAAGACTATTGAAGCTAGACTACACTATGTGTCCGCAAAGGGGTCAAATAAAAATGTATAAATACTGGTTGTGACTCGCAGCACAAGTCGTACGACTCAGATGTGGGACTAACGTTGCTGAATCTCATATTTTCTGAATATTTATGCAGGCTCCTGAAATTTTAATTGTGGAGCTTTGACCCGAGACCTAAATCCTCTGCAGTAAATCCTCCACACTTGAAGGTTTCTTCTAGGGGGATATTGTAATGCTTTTTTTCCTTCTTCACAAAATGACTGAAAGACTGCAGTCATTCCAGCAAAGTAAATATTGCTGAATAGTGACTACATCACTGCTTAGGTGAGAGAAGTCTGTTAAATACCAGTGCGTGGAACAGCTGTTGGGACCTAACGTTCTGAAAAATATAGATTCCTACTAGCTCTGCTACCCTCTAGCATTTGCCCTTTGCAGGAATGTATAACATCATCCTGAGGGTGAAATGTGCAGGTCCTGACTGACTGTTCACTATTTAACTTGTATTCTGGTTAGAACATTTCTCTGGAAATTTTAAGTGCATTATCACTATCCGTTTTGTAGATTAAAAGTGACAGTAAACACCTTGTAATTACAAGACATTTCTGTTGTGTTGCTGTAGAACAACCTATCAGTGTTAATGTTTTTAAAACAAATTACATCCTTTTTACTGCAATTGTTTTACAGTAGCCAAACTACACCTAAGCCCTATTTTTTTCAACAAAATAGACTAGTAATTTTAAGACATTATTTTTTTTATATGTATTAAAGGGACATTATAGTAAACCCCCCCCCCCCCCATAATCAAATTCAGTAGAGCATGTCATTTTTCATGTAATTTGCAACTATATGCTCTTTTCTCCAACATAGGTGTGTCCGGTCCACGGCGTCATCCTTACTTGTGGGATATTCTCTTCCCCAACAGGAAATGGCAAAGAGCCCAGCAAAGCTGGTCACATGATCCCTCCTAGGCTCCGCCTTCCCCAGTCATTCTCTTTGCCGTTGTACAGGCAACATCTCCACGGAGATGGCTTAGAGTTTTTTAGTGTTTAACTGTAGTTTTTATTATTCAATCAAGAGTTTGTTATTTTAAAATAGTGCTGGTATGTACTATTTACTCTGAAACAGAAAAGAGATGAAGATTTCTGTTTGTAAGAGGAAAATGATTTTAGCAACCGTTACTAAAATCGATGGCTGTTTCCACACAGGACTGTTGAGAGGAATTAACTTCAGTTGGGGGAACAGTGAGCAGACTTTTGCTGCTTGAGGTATGACACATTCTAACAAGACGATGTAATGCTGGAAGCTGTCATTTTCCCTATGGGATCCGGTAAGCCATTTTTATTACAGAAAGAAAAAAAGGGCTTCACAAGGGCTTTTAAGACTGTAGACATTTTCTGGGCTAAATCGATTTATATATAAGCATATTTTATACTCCATAACCTTGAGGAATTATTTTAATCTTGGGAATTATGTAAAATAACCGGCAGGCACTGTATTGGACACCTTATTCTCTAGGGGCTTTCCCTAATCATAGGCAGAGTCTCATTTTCGCGCCTCTATTGCGCACTTGTTTTTGGGAAGCATGACATGCAGATGCATGTGTGAGGAGCTCTGATACATAGAAAAGACTTTCTGAAGGCGTAATTTGGTATCGTATTCCCCTTTGGGCTTGGTTGGGTCTCAGCAAAGCAGATACCAGGGACTGTAAAGGGGTTAAATATAAAAACGGCTCCGGTTCCGTTATTTTAAGGGTTAAAGCTTCCAAATTTGGTGTGCAATACTTTTAAGGCTTTAAGACACTGTGGTGAAATTTTGGTGAATTTTGAACAATTCCTTCATACTTTTTCACAATTGCAGTAATAAAGTGTGTTCAGTTTAAAATTTAAAGTGACAGTAACGGTTTATTTTAAAACGTTTTTTGTACTTTGTTATCAAGTTTTTGCCTGTTTAACATGTCTGAACTACCAGATAGACTGTGTTCTGAATGTGGGGAAGCCAAGGTTCCTTCTCATTTAAATAGATGTGATTTATGTGATACAAAATTTAGAGAAAATGATGCCCAAGATGATTCCTCAAGTGAGGGGAGTAAGCATGGTACTGCATCATCCCCTCCTTCGTCTACACCAGTCTTGCCCACACAGGAGGCCCCTAGTACATCTAGTGCGCCAATACTCCTTACTATGCAACAATTAATGGCTGTAATGGATAATTCTATCAAAAACATTTTAGCCAAAATGCCCACTTATCAGCGAAAGCGCGACTGCTCTGTTTTAGAAAATACTGAAGAGCATGAGGACGCTGATGATATTGGTTCTGAAGTGCCCCTACACCAGTCTGAGGGGGCCAGGGAGGTTTTGTCTGAGGGAGAAATTTCAGATTCAGGGAAAATTTCTCAACAAGCTGAACCTGATGTGATTACATTTAAATTTAAATTGGAACATCTCCGCGCTCTGCTTAAGGAGGTGTTATCTACTCTGGATGATTGTGAGAATTTGGTCATTCCAGAGAAACTATGTAAAATGGACAAGTTCCTAGAGGTCCCGGGGCCCCCCGAAGCTTTTCCTATACCCAAGCGGGTGGCGGACATTGTAAATAAAGAAGCAAAGGCCAAGTTCATACGGTTTCAATCAGACAACATGACGACTGTTGCGTACATCAACCATCAGGGGGGAACAAGGAGTTCCCTGGCGATGGAAGAAGTGACCAAAATCATTCAATGGGCGGAGACTCACTCCTGCCACTTGTCTGCAATCCACATCCCAGGAGTGGAAAATTGGGAAGCGGATTTTCTGAGTCGTCAGACATTTCATCCGGGGGAGTGGGAACTCCATCCGGAAATCTTTGCCCAAATTACTCAATTGTGGGGCATTCCAGACATGGATCTGATGGCCTCTCGTCAGAACTTCAAGGTTCCTTGCTACGGGTCCAGATCCAGGGATCCCAAGGCGACTCTAGTAGATGCACTAGTAGCACCTTGGACCTTCAAACTAGCTTATGTATTCCCGCCGTTTCCTCTCATCCCCAGGCTGGTAGCCAGGATCAATCAGGAGAGGGCATCGGTGATCTTGATAGCTCCTGCGTGGCCACGCAGGACTTGGTATGCAGACCTGGTGAATATGTCATCGGCTCCACCATGGAAGCTACCTTTGAGACGAGACCTTCTTGTTCAAGGTCCGTTCGAACATCCGAATCTGGTCTCACTCCAACTGACTGCTTGGAGATTGAACGCTTGATCTTATCAAAGCGAGGATTCTCAGATTCTGTCATTGATACTCTTGTTCAGGCCAGAAAGCCTGTAACTAGAAAAATTTACCACAAAATATGGAAAAAATATATCTGTTGGTGTGAATCTAAAGGATTCCCTTGGGACAAGGTAAAAATTCCTAAGATTCTATCCTTTCTTCAAGAAGGTTTGGAGAAAGGATTATCTGCAAGTTCCTTGAAGGGACAGATTTCTGCCTTGTCTGTGTTACTTCACAAAAAGCTGGCAGCTGTGCCAGATGTTCAAGCCTTTGTTCAGGCTCTGGTTAGAATCAAGCCTGTTTACAAACCTTTGACTCCTCCTTGGAGTCTCAATTTAGTTCTTTCAGTTCTTCAGGGGGTTCCGTTTGAACCCTTACATTCCGTTGATATTAAGTTATTATCTTGGAAAGTTTTGTTTTTGGTTGCAATTTCTTCTGCTAGAAGAGTTTCAGAATTATCTGCTCTGCAGTGTTCCATGCAGATAAGGTAGTTTTACGTACTAAACCTGGTTTTCTTCCGAAAGTTGTTTCTAACAAAAACATTAACCAGGAGATAGTCGTGCCTTCTTTGTGTCCGAATCCAGTTTCAAAGAAGGAACGTTTGTTGCACAATTTGGATGTTGTTCGTGCTCTAAAATTCTATTTAGATGCTACAAAGGATTTTAGACAAACATCTTCCTTGTTTGTTGTTTATTCTGGTAAAAGGAGAGGTCAAAAATCAACTTCTACCTCTCTCTCTTTTTGGATTAAAAGCATCATCAGATTGGCTTACGAGACTGCCGGACGGCAGCCTCCTGAAAGAATCACAGCTCATTCCACTAGGGCTGTGGCTTCCACATGGGCCTTCAAGAACGAGGCTTCTGTTGATCAGATATGTAAGGCAGCGACTTGGTCTTCACTGCACACTTTTACTAAATTTTACAAGTTTGATACTTTTGCTTCTTCTGAGGCTATTTTTGGGAGAAAGGTTTTGCAAGCCGTGGTGCCTTCCATCTAGGTGACCTGATTTGCTCCCTCCCTTCATCCGTGTCCTAAAGCTTTGGTATTGGTTCCCACAAGTAAGGATGACGCCGTGGACCGGACACACCTATGTTGGAGAAAACAGAATTTATGTTTACCTGATAAATTACTTTCTCCAACGGTGTGTCCGGTCCACGGCCCGCCCTGGTTTTTTTAATCAGGTCTGATAATTTATTTTCTTTAACTACAGTCACCACGGTATCATATGGTTTCTCCTATGCAAATATTCCTCCTTTACGTCGGTCGAATGACTGGGGAAGGCGGAGCCTAGGAGGGATCATGTGACCAGCTTTGCTGGGCTCTTTGCCATTTCCTGTTGGGGAAGAGAATATCCCACAAGTAAGGATGACGCCGTGGACCGGACACACCGTTGGAGAAAGTAATTTATCAGGTAAACATAAATTCTGTTTTTAGTCTGTATCTTTTAGTGCAAGGTGTGTATGTGCCTTGCATGTGTCCCACCCGCTCCCTACATCATTCTATGGGCAGCGTTTCTTCACGCCAAATATCATTAGCGCATGCTCTCTCCGATGAAGGGGCGTGTGTGTTTCTTCAAAGGACGCCAGTTGGCTCGGCTTATCATTGGACGATGAAAAGACCTGATTTAAAAAAAAAAAGTTTGAAAATAGATGGGCGGAGGAACAGCGGCACAATTTCAACATTTTCACAGGTATTATATGTTAATAATCCCAAATTACATGTAAGTAATTAATGGAAGGCTATTTTTTAACCAAAACATGCAAAATGATTTATAATTTTTTTTATTGATTCATTTATGGAAATTCCATTTTGAGTTTAATGTGCCTTTAGGGCGGTATCCTTTTTGTGAATGACTGCGTCTCAGCACTGTAGTGAGCATGAAAGCTGAAATCTCTATGATGTGAAAATCATTCAAGGTTCAGATAAAGCGCTCCATTTAAGAAGCTTTGAATGTAGCTTTGGAGCGTCTTCGGCTGCAGACTCGCAGAAGCGAACCTGCAGCTGATAGTGATGCAGCGTTCATCAGACTGCTACTTCTTAACCTGTATGCCAACTCTGAGCTGGCATTTTTCTATTTCCTGGATTTATCTGACTGTGGTGATTTGACAGCCCGACGGCTTGTGCAATGATAAATGTGGGCAACGTATTGCTGCTTGCTAGTCGAGATGTCTGCCCTAACTGCCCGACCTTTCATAAATTGACCCCATAGTAGGGAATATTAAGAGACCCCTGTAATCAAGTTTAATTGGTTCTCTTGGGATCCTTTGCTGTAAAGCATACCTAGGTAGGCTTAGGCCCAGCAATGCTCTGCTGGGAGCTAGCTGCTGACTGATTGCTACACACATATGCCTTATGTCATGTGCTCACCAGATGTATTCTGCTAGCTACCGGTAGTACATTGCTGCTCTGGAGCTTACTTAAAGGGACATAAAACCCAACATTTCTCTTTCATGATTCAGATAGTGCATGCATGTTAAAACAACTTTCTTATTTACTTCTATTATCAATTTTGCCTTATTGTCTTGATATCCTTTTTTAAAGGAACATCAATGAACTACTAGGAGTTAGCTGAACATGTTGGTAAGCCAATGACAAGAAGTATATACGTGCAGCTACCAATAAGCAGCTAGCACACAGCTCTTTAGGATACCTAGGTATGCTTTTCAACAAATGATACCAAGAGAACTAAGCAAATTGGATAACAAAAGTAAATTAGAAAGCTGCTTGAATTGGTATGCTCTTTCTGAATCGTATTGAGTTTCATGTCCCTTTTAAAGGGACATGAAATCCAAAATTTTTCTTTCATGATTCAGATAGAGAATACAATTTTAAACAACTTTCCAATTTACTTCTATTATTTAATTTGCTTCCTTCTCTTGTTATCATTTGCTGAAAGGTTTATCTAGGCAAGTTCATGAGCAGCAGAGAACCTAGGTTCTAGCTGTTGATTGGTGGCTGCACATATATATTGAATGTGATTGGCTCACCCATGTGTTCAGTTAGAAACTAGTAGTGCAATGCTGCTCCTTCAACAATTGATACCAAGAGAATGAAACAGATTAGATAATAGAAGTAAATTAGAAAGTTGTTTAAAATTGTATTCTCTATCTGAATCATGAAAGAAAATTTTTGAGTTTCATGTCCCTTTTAACTATGTGTTTTATTCCATTGGCAGGCGTAAAATACATAGTTACATACAAACAACAGTGCAAAAATAAAATGCTCTAAAACATTTTCTTTCTGCACTTCTATGTCCCTTTAACAAAAGCCTAAAAGAGGTATTTAATACTGATGGCAATATTTTAAATTACTTTAGAAAAGTATTTCTGTAAAAGCATTAAAATTTAGCTTTTTAATGCCTCTGTAGAGGGACACTAGTTATTTTATTTATTTGTGCCATTTAATGTAATTCATGTAGCCTTTTTTCTTTCCTTTTTATGCTGAATAAACTAACCTTGTGCTATGAGGCTTGCTGGGTGTGCTCCTCCTCACCAGTAGATCAGTGGTAATTGTCCTCATTAGCCAGAAGTACTCAGCTGATACTTCTACATTAGATTCACCCATGAGAACCAATTTGAAAACATGGGCTGAGCTTGTGTTTTGCTGTAAGCTAAAATATGACATTGAATATGTAGCCTTCCTGAATATAGAATTGGCCTCTAGCAAACTGCAGTAAGCAATTGGTGGAATCTGCCTGTCCTGAGGGGGGAGGTTGAAAGCGGCAATTTTTTTTAATTAAAGCACCTGTAAATACAGTAAATTTGCATAATCAACAAATGCATAATAACAAGACAATACAATAGCACTTTTTTTTTCTGACAAATTTCAAAGTTATGTCTATTTTCACTCCCCCGGTATCATGTGACAGCCATCAGCCAATCACAAATGAATATATGTATATTCTTTGAATTCTTGCACATGCTCAGTAGGAGTTAGTCACTCAAAAGTGTAGAAATAAAGACTGCACACATACACTATCCGAATCATTAAAGTTTAATTTTGACTTGAGTGTCCCTTTACATTATTTATTATCCTCTAGTAAACAATCTCTAAATACAAAGGAGAATGTCATTTGCAATTGTACTTTGTGATTGGACAAGCAGACTGATGCGCTGTATTAAATAAGTCCGCACGTGAGCGTCACACTGCATACGTTGCTGTATCAAGTGCTTGCTAATCCCAGGGATCAATGCATAGAAGTACTATGCAGGACTCCCCATTCTGGTCATGATTAGCACATATACTGTACTAGAGCTTAATTGTTTCCTATATAGTGGTGGGAAATAACATTTTAGGCTTGTGGAGTGTCAGTCTGTTTACTGTGGGCAGGTTGTATACAAACACACATTTGCAGACAGTGTGTCACGCAAAATAAACAGCTTTAAAGGGACAGAGTAAAGTCAGGCAGAGATTGTTTTTTTTTTTTAATTTACTTCTATCTAATTTGTTTAATTCTATTGTGTTTTGTTACAAGTATACCTAGATAGGCTCAGGAGCAGGGAGGTACTACTGGAAGCTTCATTCTCTTGTGTTTTGTTACAAGTATACCTAGATAGGCTCAGGAGCAGGGAGGTACTACTGGAAGCTTCATTCTCTTGTGTTTTGTTACAAGTATACCTAGATAGGCTCAGGAGCAGGGAGGTACTACTGGAAGCTTCATTCTCTTGTGTTTTGTTACAAGTATACCTAGATAGGCTCAGGTGCAGGGAGGTACTACTGGAAGCTTCATTCTCTTGTGTTTTGTTACAAGTATACCTAGATAGGCTAAGGTGCAGGGAGGTACTACTGGAAGCTTCATTCTCTTGTGTTTTGTTACAAGTATACCTAGATAGGCTCAGGAGCAGGGAGGTACTACTGGAAGCTTCATTCTCTTGTGTTTTGTTACAAGTATACCTAGATAGGCTCAGGTGCAGGGAGGTACTACTGGAAGCTTCATTCTCTTGTGTTTTGTTACAAGTATACCTAGATAGGCTCAGGAGCAGGGAGGTACTACTGGAAGCTTCATTCTCTTGTGTTTTGTTACAAGTATACCTAGATAGGCTCAGGAGCAGGGAGGTACTACTGGAAGCTTCATTCTCTTGTGTTTTGTTACAAGTATACCTAGATAGGCTCAGGTGCAGGGAGGTACTACTGGAAGCTTCATTCTCTTGTGTTTTGTTACAAGTATACCTAGATAGGTTTAGGTGCAGGGAGGTACTACTGGAAGCTTCATTCTCTTGTGTTTTGTTATAAGTATACCTAGATAGGCTCAGGTGCAGGGAGGTACTACTGGAAGCTTCATTCTCTTGTGTTTTGTTACAAGTATACCTAGATAGGCTCAGGGGCAGGAAGGTACTACTGGAAGCTTCATTCTCTTGTGTTTTGTTACAAGTATACCTAGATAGGCTAAGGTGCAGGGAGGTACTACTGGAAGCTTCATTCTCTTGTGTTTTGTTACAAGTATACCTAGATAGGCTCAGGAGCAGGGAGATACTACTGGAAGCTTCATTCTCTTGTGTTTTGTTACAAGTATACCTAGATAGGCTCAGGTGCAGGAAGGTACTACTGGAAGCTTCATTCTCTTGTGTTTTGTTACAAGTATACCTAGATAGGCTCAGGAGCAGGGAGGTACTACTGGAAGCTTCATTCTCTTGTGTTTTGTTACAAGTATACCTAGATAGGCTCAGGTGCAGGGAGGTACTACTGGAAGCTTCATTCTCTTGTGTTTTGTTACAAGTATACCTAGATAGGCTCAGGAGCAGGGAGGTACTACTGGAAGCTTCATTCTCTTGTGTTTTGTTACAAGTATACCTAGATAGGCTCAGGAGCAGAGAGGTACTTCTGGAAGCTTCATTCTCTTGTGTTTTGTTACAAGTATACCTAGATAGGCTCAGGAGCAGGGAGGTACTACTGGAAGCTTTATTCTCTTGTGTTTTGTTACAAGTATACCTAGATAGGCTAAGGTGCAGGGAGGTACTACTGGAAGCTTCATTCTCTTGTGTTTTGTTACAAGTATACCTAGATAGGCTCAGGAGCAGAGAGGTACTACTGGAAGCTTCATTCTCTTGTGTTTTGTTACAAGTATACCTAGATAGGTTTAGGTGCAGGGAGGTACTACTGGAAGCTTCATTCTCTTGTGTTTTGTTACAAGTATACCTAGATAGGCTCAGGAGCAGGGAGGTACTACTGGAAGCTTCATTCTCTTGTGTTTTGTTACAAGTATACCTAGATAGGCTCAGGTGCAGGAAGGTACTACTGGAAGCTTCATTCTCTTGTGTTTTGTTACAAGTATACCTAGATAGACTAAGGTGCAGGGAGGTACTACTGGAAGCTTCATTCTCTTGTGTTTTGTTACAAGTATACCTAGATAGGCTAAGGTGCAGGGAGGTACTACTGGAAGCTTCATTCTCTTGTGTTTTGTTACAAGTATACCTAGATAGGCTCAGGAGCAGAGAGGTACTACTGGAAGCTTCATTCTCTTGTGTTTTGTTACAAGTATACCTAGATAGGTTTAGGTGCAGGGAGGTACTACTGGAAGCTTCATTCTCTTGTGTTTTGTTACAAGTATACCTAGATAGGCTCAGGAGCAGGGAGGTACTACTGGAAGCTTCATTCTCTTGTGTTTTGTTACAAGTATACCTAGATAGGCTCAGGTGCAGGAAGGTACTACTGGAAGCTTCATTCTCTTGTGTTTTGTTACAAGTATACCTAGATAGACTAAGGTGCAGGGAGGTACTACTGGAAGCTTCATTCTCTTGTGTTTTGTTACAAGTATACCTAGATAGGCTCAGGAGCAGGGAGGTACTACTGGAAGCTTCATTCTCTTGTGTTTTGTTACAAGTATACCTAGATAGGCTCAGGAGCAGGGAGGTACTACTGGAAGCTTCATTCTCTTGTGTTTTGTTACAAGTATACCTAGATAGGCTCAGGAGCAGAGAGGTACTACTGGAAGCTTCATTCTCTTGTGTTTTGTTACAAGTATACCTAGATAGGCTCAGGAGCAGGGAGGTACTACTGGAAGCTTCATTCTCTTGTGTTTTGTTACAAGTATACCTAGATAGGCTCAGGAGCAGGGAGGTACTACTGGAAGCTTCATTCTCTTGTGTTTTGTTACAAGTATACCTAGATAGGCTAAGGTGCAGGGAGGTACTACTGGAAGCTTCAGTCTCTTGTGTTTTGTTACAAGTATACCTAGATAGGCTAAGGTGCAGGGAGGTACTACTGGAAGCTTCATTCTCTTGTGTTTTGTTACAAGTATACCTAGATAGGCTAAGGTGCAGGGAGGTACTACTGGAAGCTTCATTCTCTTGTGTTTTGTTACAAGTATACCTAGATAGGTTTAGGTGCAGGGAGGTACTACTGGAAGCTTCATTCTCTTGTGTTTTGTTACAAGTATACCTAGATAGGCTAAGGTGCAGGGAGGTACTACTGGAAGCTTCATTCTCTTGTGTTTTGTTACAAGTATACCTAGATAGGCTCAGGAGCAGGGAGGTACTACTGGAAGCTTCATTCTCTTGTGTTTTGTTACAAGTATACCTAGATAGGCTAAGGTGCAGGGAGGTACTACTGGAAGCTTCATTCTCTTGTCTTTTGTTACAAGTATACCTAGATAGGCTAAGGTGCAGGGAGGTTCTACTGGAAGCTTCATTCTCTTGTGTTTTGTTACAAGTATACCTAGATAGGCTCAGGAGCAGGGAGGTACTACTGGAAGCTTCATTCTCTTGTGTTTTGTTACAAGTATACCTAGATAGGCTCAGGTGCAGGGAGGTACTACTGGAAGCTTCATTCTCTTGTGTTTTGTTACAAGTATACCTAGATAGGCTCAGGAGCAGGGAGGTACTACTGGAAGCTTCATTCTCTTGTGTTTTGTTACAAGTATACCTAGATAGGCTCAGGAGCAGAGAGGTACTACTGGAAGCTTCATTCTCTTGTGTTTTGTTACAAGTATACCTAGATAGGCTCAGGAGCAGGGAGGTACTACTGGTAGCTTCATTCTCTTGTGTTTTGTTACAAGTATACCTAGATAGGCTAAGGTGCAGGGAGGTACTACTGGAAGCTTCATTCTCTTGTGTTTTGTTACAAGTATACCTAGATAGGCTCAGGAGCAGAGAGGTACTACTGGAAGCTTCATTCTCTTGTGTTTTGTTACAAGTATACCTAGATAGGTTTAGGTGCAGGGAGGTACTACTGGAAGCTTCATTCTCTTGTGTTTTGTTAAAAGTATACCTAGATAGGCTCAGGAGCAGGGAGGTACTACTGGAAGCTTCATTCTCTTGTGTTTTGTTACAAGTATACCTAGATAGGCTCAGGAGCAGGGAGGTACTACTGGAAGCTTCATTCTCTTGTGTTTTGTTACAAGTATACCTAGATAGGCTCAGGTGCAGGAAGGTACTACTGGAAGCTTCATTCTCTTGTGTTTTGTTACAAGTATACCTAGATAGACTAAGGTGCAGGGAGGTACTACTGGAAGCTTCATTCTCTTGTGTTTTGTTACAAGTATACCTAGATAGGCTCAGGTGCAGGGAGGTACTACTGGAAGCTTCATTCTCTTGTGTTTTGTTATAAGTATACCTAGATAGGCTCAGGAGCAGGGAGGTACTACTGGAAGCTTCATTCTCTTGTGTTTTGTTACAAGTATACCTAGATAGGCTCAGGTGCAGGGAGGTACTACTGGAAGCTTCATTCTCTTGTGTTTTGTTACAAGTATACCTAGATAGGCTCAGGTGCAGGAAGGTACTACTGGAAGCTTCATTCTCTTGTGTTTTGTTATAAGTATACCTAGATAGGCTCAGGTGCAGGGAGGTTCTACTGGAAGCTTCATTCTCTTGTGTTTTGTTACAAGTATACCTAGATAGGTTTAGGTGCAGGGAGGTACTACTGGAAGCTTCATTCTCTTGTGTTTTGTTACAAGTATACCTAGATAGGCTCAGGAGCAGGGAGGTACTACTGGAAGCTTCATTCTCTTGTGTTTTGTTACAAGTATACCTAGATAGGCTAAGGTGCAGGGAGGTACTACTGGAAGCTTCATTCTCTTGTGTTTTGTTACAAGTATACCTAGATAGGCTAAGGTGCAGGGAGGTGCTACTGGAAGCTTCATTCTCTTGTGTTTTGTTACAAGTATACCTAGATAGGCTCAGGTGCAGGGAGGTACTACTGGAAGCTTCATTCTCTTGTGTTTTGTTACAAGTATACCTAGATAGGCTCAGGAGCAGGAAGGTACTACTGGAAGCTTCATTCTCTTGTGTTTTGTTACAAGTATACCTAGATAGGCTCAGGTGCAGGGAGGTACTACTGGAAGCTTCATTCTCTTGTGTTTTGTTACAAGTATACCTAGATAGGCTAAGGTGCAGGGAGGTACTACTGGAAGCTTCATTCTCTTGTGTTTTGTTACAAGTATACCTAGATAGGCTCAGGTGCAGGGAGGTACTACTGGAAGCTTCATTCTCTTGTGTTTTGTTACAAGTATACCTAGATAGGCTAAGGTGCAGGGAGGTACTACTGGAAGCTTCATTCTCTTGTGTTTTGTTATAAGTATACCTAGATAGGCTCAGGAGCAGGGAGGTACTACTGGAAGCTTCATTCTCTTGTGTTTTGTTACAAGTATACCTAGATAGGCTCAGGAGCAGGGAGGTACTACTGGAAGCTTCATTCTCTTGTGTTTTGTTACAAGTATACCTAGATAGGCTAAGGTGCAGGGAGGTACTACTGGAAGCTTCATTCTCTTGTGTTTTGTTACAAGTATACCTAGATAGGCTCAGGTGCAGGGAGGTACTACTGGAAGCTTCATTCTCTTGTGTTTTGTTACAAGTATACCTAGATAGGCTAAGGTGCAGGGAGGTACTACTGGAAGCTTCATTCTCTTGTGTTTTGTTACAAGTATACCTAGATAGGCTAAGGTGCAGGGAGGTACTACTGGAAGCTTCATTCTCTTGTGTTTTGTTACAAGTATACCTAGATAGGTTTAGGTGCAGGGAGGTACTACTGGAAGCTTCATTCTCTTGTGTTTTGTTACAAGTATACCTAGATAGGCTAAGGTGCAGGGAGGTACTACTGGAAGCTTCATTCTCTTGTGTTTTGTTACAAGTATACCTAGATAGGCTCAGGAGCAGGGAGGTACTACTGGAAGCTTCATTCTCTTGTGTTTTGTTACAAGTATACCTAGATAGGCTAAGGTGCAGGGAGGTACTACTGGAAGCTTCATTCTCTTGTCTTTTGTTACAAGTATACCTAGATAGGCTAAGGTGCAGGGAGGTTCTACTGGAAGCTTCATTCTCTTGTGTTTTGTTACAAGTATACCTAGATAGGCTCAGGAGCAGGGAGGTACTACTGGAAGCTTCATTCTCTTGTGTTTTGTTACAAGTATACCTAGATAGGCTCAGGTGCAGGGAGGTACTACTGGAAGCTTCATTCTCTTGTGTTTTGTTACAAGTATACCTAGATAGGCTCAGGAGCAGGGAGGTACTACTGGAAGCTTCATTCTCTTGTGTTTTGTTACAAGTATACCTAGATAGGCTCAGGAGCAGAGAGGTACTACTGGAAGCTTCATTCTCTTGTGTTTTGTTACAAGTATACCTAGATAGGTTTAGGTGCAGGGAGGTACTACTGGAAGCTTCATTCTCTTGTGTTTTGTTACAAGTATACCTAGATAGGCTCAGGAGCAGGGAGGTACTACTGGAAGCTTCATTCTCTTGTGTTTTGTTACAAGTATACCTAGATAGGCTCAGGTGCAGGAAGGTACTACTGGAAGCTTCATTCTCTTGTGTTTTGTTACAAGTATACCTAGATAGACTAAGGTGCAGGGAGGTACTACTGGAAGCTTCATTCTCTTGTGTTTTGTTACAAGTATACCTAGATAGGCTCAGGTGCAGGGAGGTACTACTGGAAGCTTCATTCTCTTGTGTTTTGTTATAAGTATACCTAGATAGGCTCAGGAGCAGGGAGGTACTACTGGAAGCTTCATTCTCTTGTGTTTTGTTACAAGTATACCTAGATAGGCTCAGGTGCAGGGAGGTACTACTGGAAGCTTCATTCTCTTGTGTTTTGTTACAAGTATACCTAGATAGGCTCAGGTGCAGGAAGGTACTACTGGAAGCTTCATTCTCTTGTGTTTTGTTATAAGTATACCTAGATAGGCTCAGGTGCAGGGAGGTTCTACTGGAAGCTTCATTCTCTTGTGTTTTGTTACAAGTATACCTAGATAGGTTTAGGTGCAGGGAGGTACTACTGGAAGCTTCATTCTCTTGTGTTTTGTTACAAGTATACCTAGATAGGCTCAGGAGCAGGGAGGTACTACTGGAAGCTTCATTCTCTTGTGTTTTGTTACAAGTATACCTAGATAGGCTAAGGTGCAGGGAGGTACTACTGGAAGCTTCATTCTCTTGTGTTTTGTTACAAGTATACCTAGATAGGCTAAGGTGCAGGGAGGTGCTACTGGAAGCTTCATTCTCTTGTGTTTTGTTACAAGTATACCTAGATAGGCTCAGGTGCAGGGAGGTACTACTGGAAGCTTCATTCTCTTGTGTTTTGTTACAAGTATACCTAGATAGGCTCAGGAGCAGGAAGGTACTACTGGAAGCTTCATTCTCTTGTGTTTTGTTACAAGTATACCTAGATAGGCTCAGGTGCAGGGAGGTACTACTGGAAGCTTCATTCTCTTGTGTTTTGTTACAAGTATACCTAGATAGGCTCAGGAGCAGGGAGGTACTACTGGAAGCTTCATTCTTTGTGTTTTGTTACAAGTATACCTAGATAGGCTAAGGTGCAGGGAGGTACTACTGGAAGCTTCATTCTCTTGTGTTTTGTTACAAGTATACCTAGATAGGCTCAGGAGCAGGGAGGTACTACTGGAAGCTTCATTCTCTTGTGTTTTGTTACAAGTATACCTAGATAGGCTCAGGAGCAGGGAGGTACTACTGGAAGCTTCATTCTCTTGTGTTTTGTTACAAGTATACCTAGATAGACTAAGGTGCAGGGAGGTACTACTGGAAGCTTCATTCTCTTGTGTTTTGTTACAAGTATACCTAGATAGTCTCAGGTGCAGGGAGGTACTACTGGAAGCTTCATTCTCTTGTGTTTTGTTACAAGTATACCTAGATAGGCTAAGGTGCAGGGAGGTACTACTGGAAGCTTCATTCTCTTGTGTTTTGTTACAAGTATACCTAGATAGGCTCAGGTGCAGGGAGGTACTACTGGAAGCTTCATTCTCTTGTGTTTTGTTACAAGTATACCTAGAGAGGCTAAGGTGCAGGGAGGTACTACTGGAAGCTTCATTCTCTTGTGTTTTGTTATAAGTATACCTAGATAGGCTCAGGAGCAGGGAGGTACTACTGGAAGCTTCATTCTCTTGTGTTTTGTTACAAGTATACCTAGATAGGCTCAGGAGCAGGGAGGTACTACTGGAAGCTTCATTCTCTTGTGTTTTGTTACAAGTATACCTAGATAGGCTAAGGTGCAGGGAGGTACTACTGGAAGCTTCATTCTCTTGTGTTTTGTTACAAGTATACCTAGATAGGCTCAGGTGCAGGGAGGTACTACTGGAAGCTTCATTCTCTTGTGTTTTGTTACAAGTATACCTAGATAGGCTCAGGTGCAGGAATGTACTACTGGAAGCTTCATTCTCTTGTGTTTTGTTATAAGTATACCTAGATAGGCTCAGGTGCAGGGAGGTTCTACTGGAAGCTTCATTCTCTTGTGTTTTGTTACAAGTATACCTAGATAGGTTTAGGTGCAGGGAGGTACTACTGGAAGCTTCATTCTCTTGTGTTTTGTTACAAGTATACCTAGATAGGCTCAGGTGCAGGGAGGTACTACTGGAAGCTTCATTCTCTTGTGTTTTGTTACAAGTATACCTAGATAGGCTAAGGTGCAGGGAGGTACTACTGGAAGCTTCATTCTCTTGTGTTTTGTTATAAGTATACCTAGATAGGCTCAGGAGCAGGGAGGTACTACTGGAAGCTTCATTCTCTTGTGTTTTGTTACAAGTATACCTAGATAGGCTAAGGTGCAGGGAGGTACTACTGGAAGCTTCATTCTCTTGTGTTTTGTTATAAGTATACCTAGATAGGCTCAGGAGCAGGGAGGTACTACTGGAAGCTTCATTCTCTTGTGTTTTGTTACAAGTATACCTAGATAGGCTAAGGTGCAGGGAGGTACTACTGGAAGCTTCATTCTCTTGTGTTTTGTTACAAGTATACCTAGATAGGCTCAGGAGCAGGAAGGTACTACTGGAAGCTTCATTCTCTTGTGTTTTGTTACAAGTATACCTAGATAGGCTCAGGAGCAGGGAGGTACTACTGGAAGCTTCATTCTCTTGTGTTTTGTTACAAGTATACCTAGATAGGCTCAGGAGCAGGGAGGTACTACTGGAAGCTTCATTCTCTTGTGTTTTGTTACAAGTATACCTAGATAGGCTAAGGTGCAGGGAGGTACTACTGGAAGCTTCATTCTCTTGTGTTTTGTTATGAGTATACCTAGATAGGCTAAGGTGCAGGGAGGTACTACTGGAAGCTTCATTCTCTTGTGTTTTGTTACAAGTATACCTAGATAGGCTAAGGTGCAGGGAGGTACTACTGGAAGCTTCATTCTCTTGTGTTTTGTTACAAGTATACCTAGATAGGCTAAGGTGCAGGGAGGTACTACTGGAAGCTTCATTCTCTTGTGTTTTGTTACAAGTATACCTAGATAGGCTAAGGTGCAGGGAGGTACTACTGGAAGCTTCATTCTCTTGTGTTTTGTTACAAGTATACCTAGATAGGCTCAGGAGCAGGGAGGTACTACTGGAAGCTTCATTCTCTTGTGTTTTGTTACAAGTATACCTAGATAGGCTCAGGAGCAGGGAGGTACTACTGGAAGCTTCATTCTCTTGTGTTTTGTTACAAGTATACCTAGATAGGCTCAGGAGCAGGGAGGTACTACTGGAAGCTTCATTCTCTTGTGTTTTGTTACAAGTATACCTAGATAGGCTCAGGAGCAGGGAGGTACTACTGGAAGCTTCATTCTCTTGTGTTTTGTTACAAGTATACCTAGATAGGCTCAGGAGCAGGGAGGTACTACTGGAAGCTTCATTCTCTTGTGTTTTGTTACAAGTATACCTAGATAGGCTAAGGAGCAGGGAGGTACTACTGGAAGCTTCATTCTCTTGTGTTTTGTTACAAGTATACCTAGATAGGCTCAGGTGCAGGGAGGTACTACTGGAAGCTTCATTCTCTTGTGTTTTGTTACAAGTATACCTAGATAGGCTCAGGTGCAGGGAGGTACTACTGGAAGCTTCATTCTCTTGTGTTTTGTTACAAGTATACCTAGATAGGCTCAGGAGCAGGGAGGTACTACTGGAAGCTTCATTCTCTTGTGTTTTGTTACAAGTATACCTAGATAGGCTCAGGAGCAGGGAGGTACTACTGGAAGCTTCATTCTCTTGTGTTTTGTTACAAGTATACCTAGATAGGCTAAGATGCAGGGAGGTACTACTGGAAGCTTCATTCTCTTGTGTTTTGTTACAAGTATACCTAGATAGGCTCAGGTGCAGGGAGGTACTACTGGAAGCTTCATTCTCTTGTGTTTTGTTAAAAGTATACCTAGATAGGTTTAGGTGCAGGGAGGTACTACTGGAAGCTTCATTCTCTTGGTAATTTTGTTACAAGTATACCTAGATAGGCTCAGGTGCAGGGAGGTACTACTGGAAGCTTCATTCTCTTTTGTTTTGTTATAAGTATACCTAGATAGGTTTAGGTGCAGGGAGGTACTACTGGAAGCTTCATTCTCTTGGTAATTTTGTTAAAACATACCTCAGTATGTTCTCATGGTAATGAGCTACCTTGAACACTATATAGCAGCATTGTTTGCAAAAATGTCACATGCATGCTCCCGAGCATCTCTGCATATGCTCTCACGGAAAGGTGCTCGCGTTAAAAAAAAATATATATATCAAGATAAAGGGCTCCATGTACTAAGCAGTCAGCGAGCTACCCGCAACAAATCTCGCGTCAAAATTCGCAAACTGATATGTACAAAGCCGTCAATTATGTTAAAACTCGCATCTTTAAAATTGCGAGCGTACTTATCCGCCAAACCTCGCTACCGCTCCATTTTTCACTGTAATTAGACACA
Source organism: Bombina bombina (assembly GCF_027579735.1). Lineage (NCBI taxonomy): Eukaryota > Metazoa > Chordata > Amphibia > Anura > Bombinatoridae > Bombina > Bombina bombina. The sequence continues at coordinate 97,034,589 of NC_069499.1, forward strand.
TTTGACCACCAACTCGCCAAAAACGAATGTACTAAAAAATCTATTTGTCCGCTCGCTACAATTTCCGCTCCCACCTCGTTATTTTTGCCTCGCCACCTTTTAGGTGGCGGGCAAGGTACAAAACAATAGGAAAGTCAATCTAGACGCCAGTCTAGACATATATAAAAGGCAGTAATATCAGCATTGTACTTACAGCATAACTGGCGTCTAATTTGTCTCTCATTTCCATGTACATAAATTGCGCCCAATTTGTCGACTGTAATTAAAGAGTAATCTATATTTTAAATTTGTATTGTATAGTTGTCGATCTTTATAATTATTTTTATATTAATATTTATATATTATCAGATCCAGATGAAGCCATATCCAAATTGTAAATAAATATTACAAAAATAACGCTCTGTTATCACTCTTCAAAAAATTTTGAACAATAATAAAGTTGTTTAGATAAGTTGAACTTTTATAGGAGCAGAATTCTATTCCCGCGACTACTATGATGTTCGTGACACCTTGCATGTCACGTGTTAATAATTGGCCAGACAATTCAACTGAAAGTTAAGTACATCAGCTTAGTCGCGGCGAGCGAGGCGTCAAATTTATCAACAATCCGCAACTGCTCGCGGCGGGCTAGACTTGTTTATTTATTGGGGGAATATTAGTACATAGCGACAGCGGACACCATTTCGCCCGCGGCGAGTAACGGTGAGTTTATCCGCGTCTACAATGACGGATGAATTGACGGCTTAGTACATGGAGCCCAAAGTTGACCATTTGATTATAGAAGCAAAGTGGATTTGTTTTTAACTAGTACACTCTATCTGAATCACACAAGTTTTATTTTAAATTCCATGTTCCAGTGAGACGTGTGTGTGTTTATGGTGTTTCCTTGCAAGTGTCTGATCTCTGTCCCCTCCTCTGCTGCCAAATTGGACTTGTTCCACTATTGTCCACCTGAGTGTATCTGGTCTTTTTTTATGAAAATCCCTAAAGTGTCTGACTAAAGGTGTAGACGGGTGCCCGATTTAATATTACCAACATGTTCCCTTATCCTGGTTCTAGTGTCCCTTGTAGTCATACCTACATATTGAATTTTGCATTCTACACATGTTAATTTTCTTATAGTTTACCTAGTAAACACAGGAAAATATATCCATGGACCTATATCCCTAAAACATTATTTTAAATATCTCATCTATGAAGCAAATGATTAGACTAAGTTCCTCAGGTGATTTTTTATAATCTATAGAGAATATACCTAACCGCTACCCCAACTGATTCTTAGTATCAGATATGGAGGGTAGATATAGTTGAGTAGTAGTTCCTATTATGTCCTTCTAATGTTCTGAATAAAATATACGATATTGGCAGAATCATTCATAAGACATTTATTATTTCTCTTTATGTACACATATACAACACCTGGTATTATTAAATCTATATAGTATAGAAAGCTTCTTCTATTTAATAACTTACCCATTACTTTCCTAATGTTGACCTGTGTATATACTTATATGTAATAAACCCCCCCCCCCCCGGCCCTGGTGTAGTCGGATCTATACTCTAAGTAGTATGTAAACTACCACTGACTATGATAGGGGGAACATTAATTACACATAGGGGTTGATTTATCAAAGTAATCCGCCTGCAATTGCGTCCAAAACTACACATACGACCATATCTCCATATTTATGTAAGCAATCTGCGCCTATAATTGCGCAAATCTGAAAGAAACTTCTTCGCACTCTGCTTGCATTCGGCTAGGCCCATGGGTGCTCTCCCGAGTGCACCAATATACATTAGTAATAGGTGTAATTTTACAGCCCTACCTACAAAAAATACGCCCAGTTTCTTATTTATCATTGCTTTGCGCCGATAGGGATCTGAAATTTCTCCTTAAATTGCGTGTTCTATATTTCGCCATACATACTGAGGCGAACAGCATTATCATACATTTTTTTACAGCTTGTGATGGAGTACTTTCTTCTTTTAACTGCTTTATCCAAGGCTCAGCGCCAAAGAGACTGATATTGCCAGAAATTTGCGCTTCCACAGGAGCATAGGGGTACAAAAAAATGTCTTGCCCGTTGAGGTCTTTATAAGCCTTGACTGACAATGATATATATATATATATATATATAGAGAGAATGTATTTGTCAAAAATAGAAAATATAAAATTAGCACATTATTAATTTAGGTACTGTACCTAACTGCACAAAATTTAAAAGATATGACTTATAAATATGCGCAAAATAGATACCTAAAAAACGCATCTTTAATAATCAAAACATGGCGGCGTAAATATTTATAGGGATGTACTATAATAAATAGGGAGTAAATGCTTTTTCCGACAGGCGAAATTTATCATTATTACGCCCCAGCTCGCCTTTTACTAAACGCGCAACGTTACGTCTATTTTTTTGATAAATTCAGGCACATGTGCGCTTCTCTGGAGGCGAGCTGGGGCACAGTTACAGGAGAAGCACATAGACAGTTTGCCTAGCCTTTGATAAATCGCCCCCATAGTGTTCATCTTCTACTAGGAGATTCTCACCTATTCTTTTCTAGGCTTGTTCTATGATCCACCTGACCACATAAGGAACATTGCAATGTTAGACCACTTTATAGTTTACTATATCTTTGTTAAAGTGAATGTAAACTTTCAGCAATTAGTGCCTGGTTTTTAAGTATATTATTAATAACAGGGGCACTTTCATTGATGAAAGTTTACATTGCACCGCATTTTAAAATAACTTACCTTTTACTTCTTCAAAGCCGGATCGGCATCCCCCGCCGGCTTCCTCCAATCACGGCAGGGCCTCACGAGATGGACTCTCTGGGGGGGGAGGCCGTGATTGGAGGAAGCCGGTTTTGTCATTGGTGACGTATTTACAGAGGACCTGCTGGCAGTGGATGCCGATCCGGCTTTGAAGAAGTAAAAGGTATTTGAAAAAATATTGTGCACTATAAACTCAATGAAAGTGCCTCTGTTTTTAATAGTATTTTTTAAAACCGGGCGCTAATTGATGAAACTTTACATTCACTTAAAGTCAATGGCCCCAATTTATCAAAGTCTGGCGGACCTGATCCGACAGTGCGGATCAGGTCCGCCAGACCTCGCAAGAGCTCACAAGAGCTGCTGGTGCAACGCCGCCCCCTGCAGACTCGCGGCCAATGGGCCGCCAGCAGGGGGGTGTCAGTCAACCCGATCAATGTTGATGTTCCGGCGATGTCTGTCCGCCTGCTCTGAGCAGGCGGACTTTTATGGAGCAGCGGTCTTTGTGACCGCTGCTTCATAACTGCTGTTTCTGGCGAGCCTACAGGCTCGCCAGAAACACGGGGCAGGCTCGCCAGAAACACGGGGCATCAAGCTCCATTCAGAGCTTGATAGATAGGCCCCAATGTCAGTTGATTATACACAATTTATATTCTTATTGTCTGCTTACATGTTATGTATATCAACAACCTTCTTCATGGATATACATTGCTTTTCACTGTATAAGAACTTACGTCTGTGGCATTTTTCTATTGCATTGTTACTTTTTTGCCTCAATAAAAAAAAAAAATTGTGTTCTCTGTCTGAATCACAACAGAAAATATTTGAGTTTCGAATCCCTTTAAGTGATTATATGTCTCACTGAGTATCCATATCTGCAATAATACCATGACAAGCCGCTGTCTGAGCTTCCTTATCTGCTATTGAGGATTGTTTGTATGCAGAAGTGGGGCACAGGGAAGCTAGGCATGCAGCTGGCGTAAACAGGACTGAAACAGGACTTGATTGTGCTCTAATATATAAAAAGTCTGTTCCAAAGGAGCTGTAAAATTGTCACTGCTGACATTCAGAGTGAGGCCTACTGCTGTGTTGATAGCGGGTAGGATTATAATAAGTTATCACTTAAAGGGACAACCAACACCAGAATTTTTGTTGTTTTAAAAGATAAATAATCCCTTTATTACACATTCCCCAGTTTTGCAGAACCAACACTGTTATATTAAAGGGACAGTTTATTAAAAAAAAAATCTCACCTTTAGTTTGTTCCCAATGATCCACTTTATCTGCTGGAGTATATTAAATTGTTTCCAAGTATTTACATTAACCTTATATTGGCATTTCTATTAGTTTATTTAGCCTGTGGTATCCCCACACATCCTGAAAGCTTTTGGCCTTGAGGCCAAGCTGTGTTAACACAGCCAGCAAACAGCCAGTAACACAGCCAGCAAAATAAATTACACTACCAGTGGGTTATAGAAGAGATAAGATAATAAAATGTTAATTTTCCATTGTTCTCTCCAAGTATTAGTGATTGATTTTTTTGGACAGATGTAAGATAAAGAAGCATGTATATGTACACAATGTGATAAAGTAATGAGATCTGATTATACCTACAAGCTGTCAGAAGATTTTTAGATACAAGTTAATCACAGAGGTAAAAAGTGTATTAAAGGGACAGTATACTATAAAATTGTTTTTCCATTAATGTGTTTTCAATTACTTTTTTTACCAGCTGCAGAGTATAAAATGTATGAGATTTGCTTTTTTAAGACTTATATTTGTATATGAATTAGCTGGTTTTGTGTTTTGAAGCCACAACCTAAAAACCCATTTTATTAGGTTGTGGCTTCAAAACACAAAACCAGCTAATTCATATACAAATATAAGTCTTAAAAAAGCAAATCTCATACATTTTATACTCTGCAGCTGGTAAAAAAAGTAATTGAAAACACATTAATGGAAAAACAATTTTATAGTATACTGTCCCTTTAATACACTTTTTACCTCTGTGATTAACTTGTATCTAAAAATCTTCTGACAGCCCCCTGATCACATGGCATTTTATTTATTATCTATTAACTTTCATTTTAGCCAATTAGTGTAGTGTCTGCCACAATCCACGGGCGTGATTACAATGTTATCTATATGGTTTACATGAACTAGCTCCCCACTGTTGTGAAAAGCAAATAAAAAAGCATGTGATAAGAGGTGGCCCTTAAGGGCTTAGAAATTATCATATGAGCCTTCCTAGGTTTAGCTTTCAACTAAGAATACCAAAAGAACAAAGCAAAATTGGTGATAAAAGTAATTTGGAAAGTTGTTTAAAATTACATGCCCTATTTGAAACATGAAAGTTTTTTTGGACTTGACTGTCCCTTTAAGACTGGAGTCGATCACAATCTTGCACTTGTCTTCAGTAGATAACAATTTCTAAAAGTCGGCTGATATTGTCAGTGATTTTCTAAGCGATCACAATCACAAAATGCTACTGCCGATAATACCCCGCAAGTACAAGATTGCTACAATCTTAGAACAACACAGAATTCTTATTTGCTTTGTTAATATCTCAAAATCTTTATTTAAAAAAAAAAAAAGACACGACAAAGTAACATTATCAGGGGTTTATTGATGACATCAACAGCTATAATGTGCCCATATGTTGACTGATCCCTTTAAATACTTTATGGTGATGCTAATGGGTGTCGTGTGCAATTAACCTGCTGTGCTCTAAAACTATACAGATGTTTGTATTTTTCTCTAAGGGATTGGTACAGGGACATTATGGTTATGGATTTTTATTTAAACTGACATGAAACCCAAAATGTTTCTTTCATTATTTAGATAAAGCATACAGTTGTAAAAAAAATTAGAATTTACTTCTATTATAAATTTTGCTTTATGCTCTTGGTATCCTTTCTTGAAGGAGCAGCAACGCACTATTGGGAGCTAACTGCACTCATCATTAAGCCAATAACAAGAGGCACATATGTGCAGACACCAATCAGCAGATAGCTCCAGGCTCTAGATATAATTTCCAACAATGGATACCAAGAGAATGAAGCAAATTGGATAAAAGAAGTACATTGGAAAGTTGTTTAAAAATGTATGTTCTATCTAAATCACAAAAGATAAATTTTGGGTTTCATGTCCCTTTAATTGAACAGGTACAGTTTGTATCTATTTGACGTTGCTTCCTAACATGATCCAAAATTCCATGGGTAATGTTAGTGTGTTGTACACCAAAAAGATTTCCAGTATAACATGTGTAACTTTTAATAAGTGGAAAAGATTTGTCTGTTGGTTTATCATTCCGTTTTAGCTGTGGAATTCGATAAGTGAAAAATGTTATACCCCTAAGAGTACTTGTGGGGGAAAGAGTGAGAAAATATCCAAAGAAAGCACGGCAGGAGACGCAGTGAAAAGTTAAAACTTCACTTTTATTATCGGCTTAAAAGTTCTAGACAAACTAGGTGAGTTTGAATGGTCTTAGCGTTTCAGCTCATAGTATATGACTAGGGCATGAGCTGAAACGCGTAAGACCTACCTGGAGCGGCTACAAAGTTTACACATTGTGAAAGGGCTATCCATGGGAACTCGCTTATTAGGTCCGTATAATCCTCACATTAAGCTGAAGGGCTGTTATGTTTATGTTGAGGTGGACTGTTTTATTGGGACCTCTGACAAGCATTGAGTTACTGAGAGGCGTATTACATTTGATAACTTTGTATTCACTCCGGCATTGAGCGCTTATTAGCGAATTTTTTTGTTTTGTTTCAGAAAGAGTGAGAAACACTGTCCTATTATACAGTCATTATAAAATCTATTCCAATAAGCAAGTGGTGCCTAGTCACTAATATGTGAGTGAGCTTACATAGGATCAGTCAGAGGAGGTCCTAGACCTTAAAGGGACATAGTAGTTTTTTTTATTTTTGTTATATATCCGCAGAAACATGATTAGTCATAGATATGAGGCGAGTGATGTATCTGATAAATCATCTTTTCTCTTGTTAAGTGTATCCAGTCCACGGATCATCCATTACTTATGGGATATTAACTCCTCCCCAACAGGAAGTGCAAGAGGATTCACCCAGCAGAGCTGCTATATAGCTCCTCCCCTAACTGCCATTACCAGTCATTCTCTTGCACCCAACGACTAGATAGGATGTGTGAGAGGACTATGGTGATTATATTTAGTTTTATACCTTCAATCAAAAGATTGTTATTTTATAATAGCACCGGAGTGTGTTATTCCTTCTCTGGTAGAATTTGAAGAAGAATCTACCTGAGTTTTTACTATGATTTTAGCCGGCGTAGTTAAGATCATATTGCTGTTTCTCGGCCATCTGAGGAGAGGTAAACTTCAGATCAGGGGACAGCGGGCAGATTAATCTGCAAAGAGGTATGTAGCAGCTTATTATTTTCTGACAATGGAATTGATGAGAAAATTCTGCCATACCGATATAATGTAAACTCAGCCTTAAATGCAGTAGCAGCATCTGGTATCAGGCTGTCATGTATGTATATTTTACACTTCAGTATTCTGGGGAATGGCACTTCACTGGAATTATACTGTGTGCATAAGACTTTAGCCTAATTTGCAGGGACTGGCAACAGGCTCTTTAATAACACTTAATTTATGTTAAACGTTTTTTTGCTGGCATGTAAAATCGTTTCATTTTCTGAGGTACTGGGTGAATAAAATGTTTTGGGCATTATTTTTTCCACTTGGCAGTTGTTTTATTTAATTTATGACAGTTTACTGATCTCTCTCACTGTTGTGTGTGAGGGGGAGGTCAAAAAATTCAGTCAGAAGCTCATTGTATTTCCTGCATGATCCGGTTCATCTCTACAGAACTCAGGGGTCTTCAAAACTTGTTTTGAGGGAGGTAATCATTCACAGCAGAGCTGTGAGATTGTAGTTGACTGTGATAAAAAACGTTTATTTCTCCAACATAGGTGTGTCCGGTCCACGGCGTCATCCTTGTGGGATATTCTCTTCCCCAACAGGAAATGGCAAAGAGCCCAGCAAAGCTGGTCACATGATCCCTCCTAGGCTCCGCCTACCCCAGTCATTCTCTTTGCCGTTGTACAGGCAACATCTCCACGGAGATGGCTTAGAGTTTTTTAGTGTTTAACTGTAGTTTTTATTATTCAATCAAGAGTTTGTTATTTTAAAATAGTGCTGGTATGTACTATTTACTCAGAAACAGAAAAGAGATGAAGATTTCTGTTTGTATGAGGAAAATGATTTTAGCAACCGTTACTAAAATCCATGGCTGTTCCACACAGGACTGTTGAGAGGAATTAACTTCAGTTGGGGGAACAGTGAGCAGTCTCTTGCTGCTTGAGGTATGACACATTCTAACAAGACGATGTAATGCTGGAAGCTGTCATTTTCCCTATGGGATCCGGTAAGCCATGTTTATTAAGATAGTAAATAAGGGCTTCACAAGGGCTTATTAAGACTGTAGACTTTTTCTGGGCTAAATCGATTCATTATTAACACATATTTAGCCTTGAGGAATCATTTAATCTGGGTATTTTGATAAGATTATATCGGCAGGCACTATTTTAGACACCTTATTCTTTAGGGGCTTTCCCAAATCATAGGCAGAGCCTCATTTTCGCGCCGGTGTTGCGCACTTGTTTTTGAGAGGCATGACATGCAGTCGCATGTGTGAAGAGCTCTGATACATAGAAAAGACTTTCTGAAGGCGTCATTTGGTATCGTATTCCCCTTTATGCTTGGTTGGGTCTCAGCAAAGCAGATACCAGGGACTGTAAAGGGGTTAAAGTTAAAAACGGCTCCGGTTCCGTTATTTTAAGGGTTAAAGCTTCCAAATTTGGTGTGCAATACTTTTAAGGCTTTAAGACACTGTGGTGAAATTTTGGTGAATTTTGAACAATTCCTTCATATTTTTTCGCAATTGCAGTAATAAAGTGTGTTCAGTTTAAAATTTAAAGTGACAGTAACGGTTTTATTTTAAAACGTTTTTTGTACTTTGTTATCAAGTTTATGCCTGTTTAGCATGTCTGAACTACCAGATAGACTGTGTTCTGAATGTGGGGAAGCCAGAGTTCCTTCTCATTTAAATAAATGTGATTTATGTGACAATGACAATGATGCCCAAGATGATTCCTCAAGTGAGGGGAGTAAGCATGGTACTGCATCATTCCCTCCTTCGTCTACACGAGTCTTGCCCACTCAGGAGGCCCCTAGTACATCTAGCGCGCCAATACTCCTTACTATGCAACAATTAACGGCTGTAATGGATAATTCTGTCAAAAACATTTTAGCCAAAATGCACACTTATCAGCGTAAGCGCGACTGCTCTGTTTTAGATACTGAAGAGCATGACGACGCTGATAACAATGGTTCTGAAGGGCCCCTAAACCAGTCTGATGGGGCCAGGGAGGTTTTGTCTGAGGGAGAAATTACAGATTCAGGGAACATTTCTCAACAAGCTGAACCTGATGTGATTACGTTTAAATTTAAGTTGGAACATCTCCGCGCTCTGCTTAAGGAGGTATTATCCACTCTGGATGATTGTGACAATTTGGTCATCCCAGAGAAGCTATGTAAAATGGACAAGTTCCTAGAGGTCCCGGGGCTCCCAGAAGCTTTTCCTATACCCAAGCGGGTGGCGGACATTGTAAATAAAGAATGGGAAAGGCCCGGTATTCCTTTCGTCCCTCCCCCCATATTTAAAAAATTGTTTCCTATGGTCGACCCCAGAAAGGACTTATGGCAGACAGTCCCCAAGGTCGAGGGAGCGGTTTCCACTTTAAACAAACGCACCACTATACCCATAGAAGATAGTTGTGCTTTCAAAGATCCTATGGATAAAAAATTAGAAGGTTTACTTAAAAAGATGTTTGTTCAACAGGGTTACCTTCTACAACCAATTTCATGCATTGTCCCTGTCGCTACAGCCGCATGTTTCTGGTTCGATGAGCTGGTAAAGGCGGTCGATAGTGATTCTCCTCCTTATGAGGAGATTATGGACAGAATCAATGCTCTCAAATTGGCTAATTCTTTCACCCTAGACGCCACTTTGCAATTGGCTAGGTTAGCGGCTAAGAATTCTGGGTTTGCTATTGTGGCGCGCAGAGCGCTTTGGTTGAAATCTTGGTCAGCTGATGCGTCTTCCAAGAACAAGCTACTTAACATTCCTTTCAAGGGGAAAACGCTGTTTGGCCCTGACTTGAAAGAGATTATCTCTGATATCACTGGGGGTAAGGGCCATGCCCTTCCTCAGGATCGGCCTTTCAAGGCCAAAAATAAACCTAATTTTCGTCCCTTTCGTAGAAACGGACCAGCCCAAAGTGCTACGTCCTCTAAGCAAGAGGGTAATACTTCTCAAGCCAAGCAAGCTTGGAGACCAATGCAAGGCTGGAACAAGGGAAAGCAGGCCAAGAAACCTGCCACTGCTACCAAGACAGCATGAAATGTTGGCCCCCGATCCGGGACCGGATCTGGTGGGGGGCAGACTCTCTCTCTTCGCTCAGGCTTGGGCAAGAGATGTTCTGGATCCTTGGACACTAGAAATAGTCTCCCAAGGTTATCTTCTGGAATTCAAGGGGCTTCCCCCAAGGGGGAGGTTCCACAGGTCTCAGTTGTCTTCAGACCACATAAAAAGACAGGCATTCTTACATTGTGTAGAAGACCTGTTAACAATGGGAGTGATTCATCCTGTTCCATTAGGAGAACAAGGGATGGGGTTCTACTCCAATCTGTTCATAGTTCCCAAAAAAGAGGGAACGTTCAGACCAATCTTAGATCTCAAGATCTTAAACAAGTTTCTCAAGGTTCCATCGTTCAAGATGGAAACCATTCGAACAATTCTTCCTTCCATCCAGGAAGGTCAATTCTTGACCACGGTGGATTTAAAGGATGCGTATCTACATATTCCTATCCACAAGGAACATCATCGGTTCCTAAGGTTCGCATTCCTGGACAAGCATTACCAGTTCGTGGCGCTTCCTTTCGGATTAGCCACTGCTCCAAGGATTTTCACAAAGGTACTAGGGTCCCTTCTAGCTGTGCTAAGACCAAGGGGCATTGCTGTAGTACCTTACTTGGACGACATTCTGATTCAAGCGTCGTCCCTTCCTCAAGCAAAGGCTCACACGGACATCGTCCTGGCCTTTCTCAGATCTCACGGATGGAAAGTGAACGTGGAAAAGAGTTCTCTATCTCCGTCAACAAGGGTTCCCTTCTTGGGAACAATAATAGACTCCTTAGAAATGAGGATTTTTCTGACAGAGGCCAGAAAAACAAGACTTCTAGACTCTTGTCGGATACTTCATTCCGTTCCTCTTCCTTCCATAGCGCAGTGCATGGAAGTGATAGGTTTGATGGTAGCGGCAATGGACATAGTTCCTTTTGCGCGCATTCATCTAAGACCATTACAACTGTGCATGCTCAGTCAGTGGAATGGTGACTATACAGACTTGTCTCCGAGGATACAAGTAAATCAGAGGACCAGAGACTCACTCCGTTGGTGGCTGTCCCTGGACAACCTGTCACAAGGGATGACCTTCCGCAGACCAGAGTGGGTCATTGTCACGACCGACGCCAGTCTGATGGGCTGGGGCGCGGTCTGGGGATCCCTGAAAGCTCAGGGTCTTTGGTCTCGGGAAGAATCTCTTCTACCGATAAATATTCTGGAACTGAGAGCGATATTCAATGCTCTCAAGGCTTGGCCTCAGCTAGCGAGGGCCAAGTTCATACGGTTTCAATCAGACAACATGACAACTGTTGCGTACATCAACCATCAGGGGGGAACAAGGAGTTCCCTGGCGATGGAAGAAGTGACCAAAATCATTCAATGGGCGGAGTCTCACTCCTGCCACCTGTCTGCAATCCACATCCCAGGAGTGGAAAATTGGGAAGCGGATTTTCTGAGTCGTCAGACATTGCATCCGGGGGAGTGGGAACTCCATCCGGAAATCTTTGCCCAAATCACTCAACTGTGGGGCATTCCAGACATGGATCTGATGGCCTCTCGTCAGAACTTCAAAGTTCCTTGCTACGGGTCCAGATCCAGGGATCCCAAGGCGGCTCTAGTGGATGCACTAGTAGCACCTTGGACCTTCAAACTAGCTTATGTATTCCCGCCGTTTCCTCTCATCCCCAGGCTGGTAGCCAGGATCAATCAGGAGAGGGCGTCGGTGATCTTGATAGCTCCTGCGTGGCCACGCAGGACTTGGTATGCAGATCTGGTGAATATGTCATCGGCTCCACCATGGAAGCTACCTTTGAGACGAGACCTTCTTGTTCAAGGTCCGTTCGAACATCCGAATCTGGTCTCACTCCAGCTGACTGCTTGGAGATTGAACGCTTGATCTTATCGAAGAGAGGGTTCTCAGATTCTGTTATCGATACTCTTGTTCAGGCCAGAAAGCCTGTAACTAGGAAGATTTACCACAAAATTTGGAAAAAATATATCTGTTGGTGTGAATCTAAAGGATTCCCTTGGGACAAGGTTAAGATTCCTAAGATTCTATCCTTCCTTCAAGAAGGATTGGAAAAAGGATTATCTGCAAGTTCCCTGAAGGGACAGATTTCTGCCTTGTCTGTGTTACTTCACAAAAAGCTGGCAGCTGTGCCAGATGTTCAAGCCTTTGTTCAGGCTCTGGTTAGAATCAAGCCTGTTTACAAACCTTTGACTCCTCCTTGGAGTCTCAACTTAGTTCTTTCAGTTCTTCAGGGGGTTCCGTTTGAACCCTTACATTCCGTTGATATTAAGTTATTATCTTGGAAAGTTTTGTTTTTGGTTGCAATTTCTTCTGCTAGAAGAGTTTCAGAATTATCTGCTCTGCAGTGTTCCATGCAGATAAGGTAGTTTTACGTACTAAACCTGGTTTTCTTCCAAAAGTTGTTTCTAACAAAAACATTAACCAGGAGATTATCGTACCTTCTCTGTGTCCGAAACCAGTTTCAAAGAAGGAACGTTTGTTGCACAATTTGGATGTTGTTCGCGCTCTAAAATTCTATTTAGACGCTACAAAGGATTTTAGACAAACATCTTCCTTGTTTGTTGTTTATTCCGGTAAAAGGAGAGGTCAAAAAGCAACTTCTACCTCTCTCTCTTTTTGGATTAAAAGCATCATCAGATTGGCTTACGAGACTGCCGGACGGCAGCCTCCCGAAAGAATCACAGCTCATTCCACTAGGGCTGTGGCTTCCACATGGGCCTTCAAGAACGAGGCTTCTGTTGATCAGATATGTAGGGCAGCGACTTGGTCTTCACTGCACACTTTTACCAAATTTTACAAGTTTGATACTTTTGCTTCTTCTGAGGCTATTTTTGGGAGAAAGGTTTTGCAAGCCGTGGTGCCTTCCATCTAGGTGACCTGATTTGCTCCCTCCCATCATCCGTGTCCTAAAGCTTTGGTATTGGTTCCCACAAGTAAGGATGACGCCGTGGACCGGACACACCTATGTTGGAGAAAACAGAATTTATGTTTACCTGATAAATTACTTTCTTCTGTTATGTGTGATCAGTCCACGGGTCATCATTACTTCTGGGATATAACTCCTCCCCAACAGGAAATGCAAGAGGATTCACCCAGCAGAGCTGCATATAGCTCCTCCCCTCTACGTCAGTCCCAGTCATTCTCTTGCACCCAACGACTAGATAGGATGTGTGAGAGGACTATGGTGATTATACTTAGTTTTTATGACTTCAATCAAAAGTTTGTTATTTTAAAATAGCACCGGAGCGTGTTATTACTTCTCTGGCAGAGTTTGAGGAAGAATCTGACAGAGATTTTTTACTATGATTTTAACCGGAGTCGTTAAGATCATATTGCTGTTCTCGACCATCTGAGGGAGGTAAAGGCTTCAGATCAGGGGACAGCGGGCAGATGAATCTGCTTTGAGGTATGTGGCAGTTTTTATTTTCTGAATGGAATTGATGAGAAAAGCCTGCCATACCGTTAAAATGACATGTATGTATACACTTCAGTATTCTGGGGATGGTATTTCACCGGAACTACTGTGTTAAAGGTCACTAATCCTTTTAATAACTATTCTCATGTTAAACGTTTTTGCTGGAATGTAGAATCGTTTACATTGCTGAGGTACTGTGTGAATAAATATTTGGGCATTATTTTCCACTTGGCAGTTTTTTGCTTTAATTGTGACAGTTTCGTTTCTCTTCACTGCTGTGTGGGAGAGGGAGGGGCCGTTTTTGGCGCTCTTTGCTACGCATCAAAAAATTCCAGTCAGCTACTTTTATATTTCCTGCATGATCCGGTTCATCTCTGACAGATCTCAGGGGTCTTCAAACTTCTTTGAAGGGAGGTAAATTCTCTCAGCAGAGCTGTGAGAATTCTTATAGTGACTGTGAATAAAAAACGTTGTTTTGTTTTCTTATGTACAAATTTAATTAGTGTTGTTTTTTACTAATGGGAACAAACCTTTGCTAAAAGTTGTGTTGTTTTAAAGTTTGATGCTATAACTGTTTTTCAGTTCATTATTTCAACTGTCATTTAATCGTTAGTACCTCTTTGAGGCACAGTGCGTTTTTTTTGCTAAAAAAGATTATAACCAAGTTGTAAGTTTTTTTGCTAGTGTGTTAAACATGTCTGACTCAGAGGAAGATATCTGTGTCATTTGTTCCAATGCCAAGGTGGAGCCCAATAGAAATTTATGTACTAACTGTATTGATGCTACTTTAAATAAAAGTCAATCTGTACAATGTGAACAAATTTCACCAAACAGCGAGGGGAGAGTTATGCCGACTAACTCGCCTCACGCGACAGTACCTGCATCTCCCGCCCGGGAGGTGCGTGATATTTTGGCGCCTAGTACATCTGGGCGGCCATTACAGATAACATTACAAGATATGGCTACTGTTATGACTGAAGTTTTGTCTAAATTACCAGAACTAAGAGGCAAGCGTGATCACTCTGGGGTGAGAACAGAGTGCGCTGACAATGCTAGGGCCATGTCTGATACTGCGTCACAGCTCGCAGAGCATGAGGACGGAGAGCTTCATTCTGTGGGTGACGGTTCTGATCCAAACAGATTGGACTCAGATATTTCAAATTTTAAATTTAAATTGGAGAACCTCCGTGTACTACTAGGGGAGGTCTTAGCAGCTCTCAACGATTGTAACACCGTTGCAATACCAGAGAAACTGTGTAGGTTGGATAAATACTTTGCGGTACCGGCGAGTACTGACGTTTTTCCTATACCTAAGAGACTAACTGAAATTGTTACTAAGGAGTGGGATAGACCCGGTGTGCCGTTCTCACCCCCTCCAATATTTAGAAAGATGTTTCCAATAGACGCCACCACTCGGGACTTATGGCAAACGGTCCCCAAGGTGGAGGGAGCAGTTTCTACTTTAGCTAAGCGTACCACTATCCCGGTGGAGGATAGCTGTGCTTTCTCAGATCCAATGGATAAAAAATTAGAGGGTTACCTTAAGAAAATGTTTGTTCAACAAGGTTTTATATTACAACCCCTTGCATGTATCGCGCCGATTACGGCTGCGGCAGCATTTTGGATTGAGTCGCTTGAAGAGAACCTTAGTTCCTCTACGCTAGACGACATTACGGACAGGCTTAGAGTCCTTAAACTAGCTAATTCTTTCATTTCGGAGGCCGTAGTACATTTAACCAAACTTACGGCTAAGAACTCAGGATTCGCCATACAGGCACGCAGGGCACTGTGGCTAAAATCCTGGTCAGCTGATGTTACTTCTAAGTCCAAATTACTTAATATACCTTTCAAGGGGCAGTCCTTATTCGGGCCCGGTTTGAAAGAAATTATCGCTGACATTACGGGAGGTAAGGGCCACGCCCTACCTCAAGACAAGGCCAAAGCTAAGGCTAGACAGTCTAATTTTCGTCCCTTTCGGAATTTCAAGACAGGAGCAGCATCAACCTCCACTGCACCAAAACAGGAAGGAGCTGTTGCTCGTTACAGGCAAGGCTGGAAGCCTAACCAGTCCTGGAACAAAAACAAGCAGGCCAGGAAACCTGCTGCTGCCCCAAAGACAGCATGAACCGAGAGCCCCCGATCCGGGACCGGATCTAGTAGGGGGCAGACTCTCTCTCTTCGCCCAGGCCTGGGCAAGAGATGTTCAGGATCCCTGGGCACTAGAGATCATATCTCAGGGATACCTTCTAGACTTCAAATTATCTCCCCCAAGAGGGAGATTTCATCTGTCAAGGTTGTCAACAAACCAGATAAAGAAAGAAGCGTTTCTACGCTGCGTACAAGATCTGTTAACAATGGGAGTGATCCATCCGGTTCCGTGGTCGGAACAAGGACAAGGGTTCTACTCAAACCTGTTTGTGGTTCCCAAAAAAGAGGGAACTTTCAGGCCAATCTTAGATTTAAAGACTCTAAACAAATTCCTAAGAGTTCCATCGTTCAAAATGGAAACTATTCGGACAATCTTACCCATGATCCAAGAGGGTCAGTACATGACCACAGTGGATTTAAAGGATGCTTACCTTCACATACCGATCCACAAAGATCATCACCGGTATCTAAGGTTTGCCTTCTTAGACAGGCACTACCAGTTTGTAGCTCTTCCATTCGGATTGGCTACGGCTCCAAGAATCTTCACAAAGGTTCTGGGTGCCCTTCTAGCGGTACTAAGACCGCGAGGGATTTCGGTAGCTCCGTACCTAGACGACATTCTAATTCAAGCTTCAAGCTTTCAAACTGCCAAGTCTCATACAGAGTTAGTTCTGGCATTTCTAAGGTCGCATGGATGGAAAGTGAACGAAAAGAAGAGTTCTCTCTTTCCTCTCACAAGAGTTCCATTCTTGGGGACTCTTATAGATTCTGTAGAAATGAAGATTTACCTGACAGAAGACAGGTTAACAAAACTTCAAAATGCATGCCGCGTCCTTCATTCCATTCAACACCCGTCAGTAGCTCAATGCATGGAGGTGATCGGCTTAATGGTAGCGGCAATGGACATAGTACCTTTTGCACGCCTACACCTCAGACCGCTGCAATTATGCATGCTAAGTCAGTGGAATGGGGATTACTCAGATTTGTCCCCTACTCTGAATCTGAATCAAGAGACCAGAAATTCTCTTCTATGGTGGCTTTATCGGCCACACCTGTCCAGGGGGATGCCACTCAGCAGGCCAGACTGGACAATTGTTACAACAGACGCCAGCCTACTAGGTTGGGGCGCTGTCTGGAATTCTCTGAAGGCTCAGGGACTATGGAATCAGGAGGAGAGTCTCCTACCAATAAACATTCTGGAATTGAGAGCAGTTCTCAATGCCCTTCTGGCTTGGCCCCAGTTAACAACTCGGGGGTTCATCAGGTTTCAGTCGGACAACATCACGACTGTAGCTTACATCAACCATCAGGGAGGGACAAGAAGCTCCCTAGCAATGATGGAAGTATCAAAGATAATTCGCTGGGCAGAGTCTCACTCTTGCCACCTGTCAGCAATCCACATCCCGGGAGTGGAGAACTGGGAGGCGGATTTCTTGAGTCGCCAGACTTTTCATCCGGGGGAGTGGGAACTTCATCCGGAGGTCTTTGCCCAAATACTTCGACGTTGGGGCAAACCAGAGATAGATCTTATGGCGTCTCGCCAGAACGCCAAACTTCCTCGCTACGGGTCCAGATCCAGGGATCCAGGAGCAGTTCTGATAGATGCTTTGACAGCACCTTGGAACTTCAGGATGGCTTATGTGTTTCCACCCTTCCCGCTGCTTCCTCGATTGATTGCCAAAATCAAACAGGAGAGAGCATCAGTAATTCTAATAGCACCTGCTTGGCCACGCAGGACTTGGTATGCAGATCTAGTGGACATGTCATCCTGTCCGCCTTGGTCTCTACCTCTAAGACAGGACCTTCTGATACAGGGTCCATTCAAACATCAAAATCTAACTTCTCTGAAGCTGACTGCTTGGAAATTGAACGCTTGATTTTATCAAAACGTGGTTTTTCTGAGTCGGTTATTGATACCTTGATTCAGGCTAGGAAGCCTGTTACCAGAAGGATTTACCATAAAATATGGCGGAAATACCTATACTGGTGCGAATCCAAAGGTTACTCCTGGAGTAAGGTTAGGATCGCTAGGATATTGTCTTTTCTACAAGAAGGTTTAGAAAAGGGTTTATCAGCTAGTTCATTAAAGGGACAGATTTCAGCTCTGTCCATCTTGTTACACAGACGTCTGTCAGAAAATCCAGACGTCCAGTCCTTTTGTCAGGCTTTAGCTAGGATCAAGCCTGTGTTTAAAGCTGTTGCTCCACCATGGAGTTTAAACTTAGTTCTTAACGTTTTACAGGGTGTTCCGTTTGAACCCCTTCATTCCATTGATATAAAAATGTTATCTTGGAAAGTTCTGTTTTTAATGGCTATTTCTTCGGCTCGAAGAGTCTCTGAGTTATCAGCCTTACATTGTGATTCCCCTTATCTGATTTTTCACTCAGACAAGGTAGTTCTGCGTACTAAACCTGGGTTCTTACCTAAGGTAGTCACTAACAGGAACATCAATCAAGAGATTGTTGTCCCATCCTTGTGTCCAAATCCTTCTTCAAAGAAGGAACGTCTTTTACACAATCTGGATGTAGTTCGTGCCCTCAAATTCTACTTGCAGGCAACTAAAGATTTTCGCCAAACTTCTTCCTTGTTTGTCGTTTACTCTGGACAGAGGAGAGGTCAAAAAGCTTCTGCTACCTCTCTCTCTTTTTGGCTTCGTAGCATAATACGTTTAGCCTATGAGACTGCTGGACAGCAGCCTCCTGAAAGAATTACAGCTCACTCCACTAGAGCTGTGGCTTCCACTTGGGCCTTTAAGAATGAGGCCTCTGTTGAACAGATTTGCAAGGCTGCAACTTGGTCTTCGCTTCATACTTTTTCCAAATTTTACAAATTTGACACTTTTGCTTCTTCGGAGGCTATTTTTGGGAGAAAGGTTCTTCAGGCAGTGGTTCCTTCTGTATAATGAGCCTGCCTATCCCTCCCGTCATCCGTGTACTTTTGCTTTGGTATTGGTATCCCAGAAGTAATGATGACCCGTGGACTGATCACACATAACAGAAGAAAACATAATTTATGCTTACCTGATAAATTCCTTTCTTCTGTTGTGTGATCAGTCCACGGCCCGCCCTGTTTAAAGGCAGGTAAATATCTTTTAAATTATACTCCAGTCACCACTTCACCCTTGGTTACTCCTTTCTCGTTGATTCTTGGTCGAATGACTGGGACTGACGTAGAGGGGAGGAGCTATATGCAGCTCTGCTGGGTGAATCCTCTTGCATTTCCTGTTGGGGAGGAGTTATATCCCAGAAGTAATGATGACCCGTGGACTGATCACACAACAGAAGAAAGGAATTTATCAGGTAAGCATAAATTATGTTTTCTCCAACGGTGTGTCCGGTCCACGGCCCGCCCTGGTTTTTTTAATCAGGTCTGATAATTTATTTTCTTTAACTACAGTCACCACGGTATCATATGGTTTCTCCTATGCAAATATTCCTCCTTAACGTCGGTCGAATGACTGGGGTAGGCGGAGCCTAGGAGGGATCATGTGACCAGCTTTGCTGGGCTCTTTGCCATTTCCTGTTGGGGAAGAGAATATCCCACAAGTAAGGATGACGCCGTGGACCGGACACACCGTTGGAGAAAGTAATTTATCAGGTAAACATAAATTCTGTTTTCTGTAACTTTTTTTTCTGCTATCAGGGTTAGTTATCCTTCGCTAATGGGAACAAGCCTTTGCTAAAATTGTGTTTTTTACAAAGATTTGATGCTATAACCTTTCAGTTTATTAACTTTCAACTGTCATAACTCTTTCTGTGCTTCTTATAGGCACAGTACGTTTTCATATAATAGTAAATTACTTGAAAAGTGTTTCCAAGTTGCTAGTTTATTTGCTAGTGTGTTAAACATGTCTGATTCAGAGGAAGACATCTGTGCTATATGTGCTAATGCCAAAGTGGAGCCCAATAGAAATTTATGTACTAACTGTATTGATGCTACTTTAAATAAAAGTCAATCTGTACAAATTGAACACATTTCACCAAACAACGAGGGGAGAGTTATGCCGACTAACTCGCCTCACGTGTCAGTACCTGCATCTCCCGCTCGGGGGGTGCGTGATATTGTGGCGCCGAGTACATCTGGGCGGCCATTACAAATCACATTACAGGATATGGCTACTGTTATGACTGAAGTTTTGGCTAAATTACCAGAACTAAGAGGTAAGCGTGATCACTCTGGGGTGAGAACAGAGTGCGCTGATAATGTTAGGGCCATGTCAGATACTGCGTCACAACTTGCAGAACATGAGGACGGAGAGCTTCATTCTGCGGCTGACGGTTCTGATCCAAACAGATTGGATTCAGATATTTCAAATTTTAAATTTAAGCTGGAAAACCTCCGTGTATTACTAGGGGAGGTGTTAGCGGCTCTGAATGATTGTAACACAGTTGCAATACCAGAAAAAATGTGTAGGTTGGATAAATATTTTGCAGTACCGTCGAGTACTGACGTTTTTCCTATACCTAAGAGACTTACTGAAATTGTTACTAAGGAGTGGGATAGACCCGGTGTGCCGTTCTCACCCCCTCCGATATTTAGAAAGATGTTTCCAATAGACACCACCACACGGGACTTATGGCAAACGATCCCTAAGGTGGAGGGAGCAGTTTCTACTTTAGCTAAGCGTACCACTATCCCGGTGGAGGATAGCTGTGCCTTTTCAGATCCAATGGATAAAAAGTTAGAGGGTTACCTTAAGAAAATGTTTGTTCAACAAGGTTTTATATTGCAACCCTTTGCATGCATTGCGCCTGTCACGGCTGCAGCAGCATTTTGGTTTGAGTCTCTGGAAGGGACACTTGAATCAGCTCCATTAGATGAGATTACACACAGGCTTAAAGCTCTTAAGTTAGCTAACTCATTTATTTCAGATGCCGTAGTACATTTAACTAAGCTTACGGCTAAGAATTCCGGATTCGCCATTCAGGCGCGCAAAGCACTGTGGCTAAAATCCTGGTCAGCTGACGTTACTTCTAAGTCTAAATTTCTTAATATACCTTTCAAAGGGCAGACCTTATTCGGGCCCGGATTGAAAGAAATTATCGCTGACATTACAGGAGGTAAAGGCCATGCCCTGCCTCAAGACAGAGCCAAACCTAAGGCTAGACAATCTAATTTTCGTTCCTTTCGGAATTTCAAAGCAGGAGCAGCATCAACTTCCTCTGCTCCAAAACAAGAAGGATCTGTTGCTCGCTACAGACAAGGCTGGAGACCTAACCAGTTCTGGAACAAGGGCAAGCAGGCCAGGAAACCTGCTGGTGCCCCTAAAACAGCATGAATTGAGGGCCCCCGATCCGGGAACGGATCTAGTGGGGGGCAGACTTTCTCTCTTCGCCCAGGCTTGGGCAAGAGATTTCCAGGATCCCTGGGCGCTAGAGATAATATCTCAGGGATACCTTCTGGACTTCAAATACTCTCCCCCAAGAGAGAGATTTCATCTGTCAAGGTTGTCAACAAACCAAATAAAGAAAGAGGCGTTTCTACGCTGCGTACAAGAGTTTTTATTAATGGGAGTAATCCATCCAGTTCCACGGTCGGAACAGGGACAAGGGTTTTACTCAAATCTGTTTGTGGTTCCCAAAAAAGAGGGAACTTTCAGGCCAATCCTGGATTTAAAGATCCTAAACAAATTCCTAAGAGTTCCA
Organism: Bombina bombina; assembly: GCF_027579735.1. Lineage (NCBI taxonomy): Eukaryota > Metazoa > Chordata > Amphibia > Anura > Bombinatoridae > Bombina > Bombina bombina. Next base: position 97,056,052 of record NC_069499.1, read on the forward strand.
TCGTTCAAAATGGAGACTATTCGGACAATTTTACCCATGATCCAAAAAGGGTCAGTACATGACCACAGTGGATTTAAAGGATGCTTACCTTCACATACCGATTCACAAAGATCATTACCGGTATCTAAGGTTTGCCTTTCTAGACAGGCATTACCAGTTTGTAGCTCTTCCATTCGGATTGGCTACGGCTCCGAGAATCTTCACAAAGGTTCTGGGTGCTCTTCTGGCGGTACTAAGACCGCGAGGAATTGCGGTAGCTCCGTACCTAGACGACATTCTGATACAAGCTTCAAGCTTTCAAACTGCCAAGTCTCATACAGAGTTAGTACTGGCATTTCTAAGGTCGCATGGATGGAAGGTGAACGAAAAGAAGAGTTCTCTCTTTCCACTCACAAGAGTTCCCTTCTTGGGGACTCTTATAGATTCTGTAGAAATGAAGATTTACCTGACAGAAGACAGGTTAACAAAGCTTCAAAATGCATGCCGTGTCCTTCATTCCATTCAACACCCGTCAGTAGCTCAATGCATGGAGGTGATCGGCTTAATGGTAGCAGCAATGGACATAGTACCCTTTGCACGCCTACATCTCAGACCGCTGCAATTGTGCATGCTAAGTCAGTGGAATGGGGATTACTCAGACTTGTCCCCTACTCTGAATCTGGATCAAGAGACCAGAAATTCTCTTCTATGGTGGCTTTCTCGGCCACATCTGTCCAGGGGGATGCCATTCAGCAGGCCGGACTGGACAATTGTAACAACAGACGCCAGCCTACTAGGTTGGGGCGCTGTCTGGAATTCTCTGAAGGCTCAGGGACAATGGAATCAGGAGGAGAGTCTCCTACCAATAAACATTCTGGAATTGAGAGCAGTTCTCAATGCCCTTCTGGCTTGGCCCCAGTTAACAACTCGGGGGTTCATCAGGTTTCAGTCGGACAACATCACGACTGTAGCTTACATCAACCATCAGGGAGGGACAAGAAGCTCCCTAGCAATGATGGAAGTATCAAAGATAATTCGCTGGGCAGAGTCTCACTCTTGCCACCTGTCAGCAATCCACATCCCGGGAGTGGAGAACTGGGAGGCGGATTTCTTAAGTCGTCAGACTTTTCATCCGGGGGAGTGGGAACTTCATCCGGAGGTCTTTGCCCAAATACTTCGACGTTGGGGCAAACCAGAGATAGATCTCATGGCGTCTCGACAGAACGCCAAGCTTCCTCGTTACGGGTCCAGATCCAGGGATCCGGGAGCGGTTCTGATAGATGCTTTGACAGCACCTTGGACCTTCGGGATGGCTTATGTGTTTCCACCCTTCCCGATGCTTCCTCGATTGATTGCCAGAATCAAACAGGAGAGAGCATCAGTGATTCTAATAGCGCCTGCATGGCCACGCAGGACTTGGTATGCAGATCTAGTGGACATGTCATCCTGTCCACCTTGGTCGCTACCTCTGAAACAGGACCTTCTGATCCAGGGTCCCTTCAAACATCAAAATCTAATTTCTCTGAAGCTGACTGCTTGGAAATTGAACGCTTGATTTTATCAAAACGTGGTTTTTCTGAGTCAGTTATTGATACCTTAATACAGGCTAGGAAGCCTGTTACCAGAAAGATTTACCATAAGATATTGCGCAAATACTTATATTGGTGCGAATCCAAGAGTTACTCATGGAGTAAGGTTAGGATTCCGAGGATATTGTCTTTTCTACAAGAAGGTTTAGAAAAGGGTTTATCCGCTAGTTCCTTAAAGGGACAGATTTCAGCTCTGTCCATTCTTTTACACAAACGTCTGTCAGAAGTTCCGGACGTTCAAGCTTTTTGTCAGGCTTTAGCTAGGATCAAGCCTGTGTTTAAAACTGTTGCTCCACCATGGAGTTTGAACTTAGTTCTTAATGTTTTACAGGGGGTTCCGTTTGAACCCCTTCATTCCATTGATATCAAGTTGTTATCTTGGAAAGTTCTGTTTTTAATGGCGATTTCCTCGGCTCGAAGAGTCTCTGAGTTATCTGCCTTACATTGTGATTCTCCTTATCTGATTTTTCATTCAGACAAGGTAGTTCTGCGTACTAAACCTGGGTTGCTACCTAAGGTGGTCACTAACAGGAATATCAATCAAGAGATTGTGGTTCCATCTTTGTGTCCTAATCCTTCTTCGAAAAAGGAACGTCTGCTACACAATCTAGATGTAGTCCGTGCCCTGAAATTTTATCTACAGGCAACTAAGGATTTTCGACAAACGTCTTCCCTGTTTGTCGTTTATTCTGGTCAGAGGAGAGGTCAAAAAGCTTCGGCTACCTCTCTCTCCTTTTGGCTTCGTAGCATAATACGGTTAGCCTATGAGACTGCTGGACAGCAACCTCCTGAAAGAATTACAGCACATTCTACTAGAGCTGTGGCTTCCACTTGGGCCTTTAAGAATGAGGCTTCTGTTGAACAGATTTGCAAGGCTGCAACTTGGTCTTCTCTTCAAACTTTTTCCAAATTTTACAAATTTGACACTTTTGCTTCTTCGGAGGCTGTTTTTGGGAGAAAGGTTCTTCAGGCAGTGGTTCCTTCCGTATAAAGAGCCTGCCTGTCCCTCCCGTCATCCGTGTACTTTAGCTTTGGTATTGGTATCCCATAAGTAATGGATGATCCGTGGGCTGGATACACTTAACAAGAGAAAACATAATTTATGCTTACCTGATAAATGTATTTCTCTTGTAGTGTATCCAGTCCACGGCCCGCCCTGTCACTTTAAGGCAGGTAATTTTTCCATTAAACTACAGTCACCACTGCACCCTATGGTTTTCCTTTCTCTGCATGTTTTCGGTCGAATGACTGGTAATGGCAGTTAGGGGAGGAGCTATATAGCAGCTCTGCTGGGTGAATCCTCTTGCACTTCCTGTTGGGGAGGAGTTAATATCCCATAAGTAATAGATGATCCGTGGACTGGATACACTACAAGAGAAATAAATTTATCAGGTAAGCATAAATTATGTTTTTCTTTTGGGCTCTCACAAGTCTATTTTAACATTTATTACTATTTTATCATTAAAGTGACCTGAAACCCAAAAATTGTCTTTCACAACGCAGATAGAGAATACAATTTTAAACAACTTTGCAATTTACTTCTAGTATCTAATTTGTTTCATTCTCTTGGCATCCTTTGTTGAAGAAACATCAATGCACATGGGTGAGCCAATAACATGAGGCATACTGTATATGTGCAGCCACCAATAAGCAGCTTTTCAGCAAAGGATATCAAGAGAACAAAACGATGATGATGATGATATTAAGAATAGTAATGATAATATATTTTTCAAAATTAAACTTTCATGGTTCAGACAGAGAATGTAATTTCAAGAGACTTTTCAGTCTACTTATGTTATCCAATTTAATTATTTTTTTCCTGTGATATCCATTGTTTAAAAGTATACCTAGGTAGGCTCTGTAGCAGCAATACACTAATGGGTGCTAGCTGTTGATTTGGTGGCTAAACAAATATGCCTCTTGTTATTGTCTAACTAGATATGTTTTGCTAGCTCCCAGGGGGTCAAACACATAGAGCATTTTATTATCACAGTATTGTAGCATGTAACATTTTAGAGCATTTTACATTTTCTGAATAATGAACTAATTGGTTATTTGTAAAAATGATCATATATACAGGTACTGTACCACCATCGCCCACACTGAATAGAAAGCTGTTTCCTGCAGATGGTGGCTTACAATGCATTTAACCCCTGCAGTGCTCAGCAGTAGAAAAACAGGAAGGTGCTGAAAGTGCGGTAATTTGGCATTAACATATTCCAGGATAACTGCACTGAGCTATTTTAAATAGTACATTGTGTATAAGTAATAACTTTCTTTCAGCTAAGACTTCCTGTAACCTGCTTTTCCTCATCAGATTTAGAACCTGTAACCTTTTGGCAACGACTCTTTGGCAGCCAAGGGCTAAGCGGAAGTAGGTGCCCAGCTCTCCAAATCACTCATAATTATTTTGTAGAGAGCTGTGGGTGTTTTTTGCTGCCTCATCTGACACTTTTCTGACCTCAGAATATCCCTTTTGCAGAAAAATCCTTTTGTATATAGTGAGCAACCTTCCCTTTTTTCCATATTCAGTTTTGCAAAACAGCAGCAAGTTCTCATTCTATCCCCAGAAAACCGGCTTTTGTTGTAGCCAGAAGTAGTTTATTGAGAGAGGCTGTTCAAAATGATAAAACAACTTCATAATATTTTTGGCATTTATACTTTGTCATGTCATCCAGAGAAAATGTTTTCATTGAAAGTAAAAAGGAAGTACATTTCTGAGAATGAGAATGCTAGAACTAAGGTCATGCACTGTAGGAAAGTGATAAAGCAAGGAAGATCTACTATACTGGGTGGGAGGTTGATACATGGACTCTCCTTCCAAAGTAAGCAGCAAACACGAATACCAGAGAGAGACCTAAAGTTGTTTAAAAACCATAAAGGGACTTCTTTAATGGTCAAAATTGATTTGTATAAAAGTTTATTTCCATTTTGAATAGAAGCATTTTTGCAATATATTTGTATGAGCAAAAAAACCCCCCATAAATAAATAAACTTGCTCATTTAACCCCTAGATGACGTTAGGATGTTCCATGTCGTCCTGAAAACACTGTGCCTTAACGACATTAGGAGGGCATGGAACGTCCTAAGTTTTATGCCCACTCCCCGCTTGGATTCGACGCAGGGAGTTGCATGGAAAGCAGGCAGTCCCCCAGGAGCCAATCAGCGCCGTTGGAGTCACATGATTGCAGTGACAAGAAATCTGACAGCCTGCGCTGTCTGCACTCCCTCTACCTCTTTCCTTAGTGTTATCTGAGGCGAGAGAGGCAGAGAGATCACTCCTACTCCTACACAGTTAAATACATCACTGATAAAAAAAACAATTTCTTTCATGTAATTAGCAAGAGTCCATGAGCTAGTGACGTATGGGATATACATTCCTACCAGGAGGGGCAAAGTTTCCCAAACCTTAAAATGCCTATAAATACACCCCTCACCACACCCACAAATCAGTTTTTACAAACTTTGCCTCCTATGGAGGTGGTGAAGTAAGTTTGTGCTAGATTCTACGTTGATATGCGCTCCGCAGCAGGTTGGAGCCCGGTTTTCCTCTCAGCGTGCAGTGAATGTCAGAGGGATGTGAGGAGAGTATTGCCTATTTGAATGCAATGATCTCCTTCTACGGGGTCTATTTCATAGGTTCTCTGTTATCGGTCGTAGAGATTCATCTCTTACCTCCCTTTTCAGATCGACGATATACTCTTATATATACCATTACCTCTGCTGATTTTCGTTTCAGTACTGGTTTGGCTTTCTACAAACATGTAGATGAGTGTCCTGGGGTAAGTAAATCTTATTTTCTGTGACACTCTAAGCTATGGTTGGGCACTTTTTTATAAAGTTCTAAATATATGTGTTCAAACATTTATTTGCCTTGACTCAGGATGTTCAACATTCCTTATTTTTCAGACAGTCAGTTTCATATTTGGGATAATGCATTTGAATCAATCATTTTTTTCTTACCTTAAAAAATTTGACTTTTTTCCTGTGGGCCGTTAGGCTCGCGGCGGCTGAAAATGCTTCATTTTATTACGTCATTCTTGGCGCGGTCTTTTTTGGCGCAAAACAAATCTTTTCTGTTTCCGGCGTCATACGTGTCGCCGGAAGTTACGTCATTTTTTGACGTTCTTTTGCGCCAAAAATGTCGGCGTTCCGGATGTGGCGTCATTCTTTGGCGCCAAAAGCATTTAGTCGCCAAATAATGTGGGCGTCTTATTTTGGCGCTAAAAAATATGGGCGTCGCTTTGTCTCCACATTATTTAAGTCTCATTTTTCATTGCTTCTGGTTGCTAGAAGCTTGTTCCTTGGCATTTTTTCCCATTCCTGAAACTGTCATTTAAGGAATTTGATCAATTTTGCTTTATATGTTGTTTTTTCTCTTACATATTGCAAGATGTCTCACGTTGCATCCGAGTCAGAAGATACTTCAGGAAAATCGCTGTCTGGTGCTGGAACTACCAAAGCTAAGTGTATCTGCTGTAAACTTTTGGTAGTTGTTCCTCCAGCTGTTGTTTGTACTAATTGTCATGACAAACTCGTTAATGCAGATAATATTTCCTTTAGTAATATACCATTACCTGTTGCAGTTCCATCAACATCTAATGTTCAGAGTGTTCCTGATAACATAAGAGATTTTGTTTCTGAATCCATCAAGAAGGCTATGTCTGTTATTCCTCCTTCTAGTAAACATAAAAAATCTTTTAAAACTTCTCTGTATACGGATGAATTTTTAAATGAACATCATCATTCTGATTCTAATAACTCTTCTAGTTCAGAGGATTCTGTCTCAGAGGTTGATGCTGATAAATCTTCATATTTATTTAAAATGGAATTTATTCGTTCTTTACTTAAAGAAGTACTAATTGCTTTAGAAATTGAGGATTCTGGTCCTCTTGATACTAAATCTAAACGTTTAGATAAGGTCTTTAAATCTCCTGTGGTTATTCCAGAAGTTTTTCCTGTTCCTGGTGCTATTTCTGAAGTAATTTCCAGAGAATGGAATAATTTGGGTAATTCATTTACTCCTTCTAAACGTTTTAAGCAATTATATCCTGTGCCGTCTGATAGATTGGAATTTTGGGACAAAATCCCTAAAGTTGATGGGGCTATTTCTACCCTTGCTAAACGTACTACTATTCCTACGTCAGATGGTACTTCGTTTAAGGATCCTTTAGATAGGAAAATTGAATCCTTTCTAAGAAAAGCTTATCTGTGTTCAGGTAATCTTCTTAGACCTGCTATATCATTGGCTGATGTTGCTGCAGCTTCAACTTTTTGGTTGGAAACTTTAGCGCAACAAGTAACAGATCATGATTCTCATAATATTATTATTCTTCTGCAACATGCTAATAATTTTATCTGTGATGCCATTTTTGATATTATCAGAGTTGATGTCAGGTTTATGTCTCTAGCTATTTTAGCTAGAAGAGCTTTATGGCTTAAAACTTGGAATGCTGATATGTCTTCTAAATCGACTCTACTTTCCATTTCTTTCCAGGGTAACAAATTATTTGGTTCTCAGTTGGATTCTATTATCTCAACTGTTACTGGTGGGAAAGGAACTTTTTTACCACAGGATAAAAGATCTAAGGGTAAAAACAGGGCTAATAATCGTTTTCGTTCCTTTCGTTTCAACAAAGAACAAAAGCCTGATCCTTCTTCCTCAGGAGCAGTTTCAGTTTGGAAACCATCTCCAGTCTGGAATAAATCCAAGCCTTCTAGAAAAGCAAAGCCAGCTTCTAAGTCCACATGAAGGTGCGGCCCTCATTCCAGCCCAGCTGGTAGGGGGCAGGTTACGTTTTTTCAAAGAAATTTGGATCAATTCTGTTCACAATCTTTGGATTCAGAACATCGTTTCAGAAGGGTACAGAATTTGTTTCAAGATAAGACCTCCTGCAAAGAGATTTTTTCTTTCCCGTGTCCCAGTAAACCCAGCGAAAGCTCAAGCATTTCTGAAATGTGTTTCAGATCTAGAGTTGGCTGGAGTAATTATGCCAGTTCCAGTTCTGGAACAGGGGCTGGGGTTTTATTCAAATCTCTTCATTGTACCAAAGAAGGAGAATTCCTTCAGACCAGTTCTGGATCTAAAAATATTGAATAGTTATGTAAGGATACCAACATTCAAAATGGTAACTGTAAGGACTATCTTGCCTTTTGTTCAGCAAGGGCATTATATGTCCACGATAGATTTACAGGATGCATATCTGCATATTCCGATTCATCCAGATCACTTTCAGTTCCTGAGATTCTCTTTCCTGGACAAGCATTACCAGTTTGTGGCTCTGCCGTTTGGCCTAGCTACAGCCCCAAGAATTTTTACAAAAGTTCTCGGTGCCCTTCTGTCTGTAATCAGAGAGGGTATTGTGGTATTTCCTTATTTGGACAATATCTTGGTACTTGCTCAGTCTTTACATTTTGCAGAATCTCATACGAATCGACTTGTGTTGTTTCTTCAAGATCATGGTTGGAGGATCAATTTACTAAAAAGTTAATTGATTCCTCAGACAAGGGTAACCTTTTTTGGTTTCCAAATAGATTCAGTGTCCATGACTCTGTCTTTGACAGAAAAGAGACGTCTAAAATTGATTTCAGCTTGTCGAAACCTTCAGTCACAATCATTCCGTTCGGTAGCCTTATGCATGGAAATTCTAGGTCTTATGACTGCTGCATCGGACGCGATCCCCTTTGCTCGTTTTCACATGCGACCTCTTCAGCTCTGTATGCTGAATCAATGGTGCAGGGATTACACAAAGATATCTCAATTAATATCTTTAAAACCGATTGTACGACACACTCTGACGTGGTGGACAGATCACCATCGTTTAATTCAGGGGGCTTCTTTTGTTCTTCCGACCTGGACTGTAATTTCAACAGATTCAAGTCTTACAGGTTGGGGAGCTGTGTGGGGATCTCTGACGGCACAAGGAGTTTGGGAATCTCAGGAGGTGAGATTACCAATCAATATTTTGGAACTCCGTGCAATTTTCAGAGCTCTTCAGTCTTGGCCTCTTCTGAAGAGAGAATCGTTCATTTGTTTTCAGACAGACAATGTCACAACTGTGGCATACATCAATCATCAAGGAGGGACTCACAGTCCTCTGGCTATGAAAGAAGTATCTCGAATTCTGGTTTGGGCGGAATCCAGCTCCTGTCTAATCTCTGCGGTTCATATTCCAGGTATAGACAATTGGGAAGCGGATTATCTCAGTCGCCAAACGTTGCATCCGGGCGAATGGTCTCTTCACCCAGAGGTATTTCTTCAGATTGTTCAAATGTGGGAACTTCCAGAAATAGATCTGATGGCGTCTCATCTAAACAAGAAACTTCCCAGGTATCTGTCCAGATCCCGGGATCCTCAGGCGGAGGCAGTGGATGCATTATCACTTGCTTGGAAGTATCATCCTGCCTATATCTTTCCGCCTCTAGTTCTTCTTCCAAGAGTAATCTCCAAGATTCTGAAGGTATGCTCGTTTGTTCTGCTGGTAGCTCCGGCATGGCCTCACAGGTTTTGGTATGCGGATCTTGTCCGGATGGCCTCTTGCCAACCGTGGACTCTTCCGTTAAGACCAGACCTTCTGTCGCAAGGTCCTTTTTTCCATCAGGATCTCAAATCCTTAAATTTAAAGGTATGGAGATTGAACGCTTGATTCTTGGTCAAAGAGGTTTCTCTGACTGTGATTAATACTATGTTACAGGCTCGTAAATCTGTATCTAGAGAGATATATATTATAGAGTCTGGAAGACTTATATTTCTTGGTGTCTTTCTCATCATTTTTCTTGGCATTCTTTTAGAATACCGAGAATTTTACAGTTTCTTCAGGATGGTTTAGATAAGGGTTTGTCCGCAAGTTCCTTGAAAGGACAAATCTCTACTCTTTCTGTTCTTTTTCACAGAAAGATTGCTAATCTTCCTGATATTCATTGTTTTGTACAAGCTTTGGTTCGTATAAAACCTGTCATTAAGTCAATTTCTCCTCCTTGGAGTTTGAATTTGGTTCTGGGGGCTCTTCAAGCTCCTCCTTTTGAACCCATGCATTCATTGGACATTAAATTACTTTCTTGGAAAGTTTTGTTCCTTTTGGCGATTTCTTCTGCCAGAAGAGTCTCTGAATTATCTGCTCTTTCTTGTGAGTCTCCTTTTCTTATTTTTCATCAGGATAAGGCGGTGTTGCGAACTTCTTTTCAATTTTTACCTAAGGTTGTGAATTCCAACAACATTAGTAGAGAAATTGTGGTTCCTTCATTATGTCCTAATCCTAAGAATTCTAAGGAGAAATCGTTGCATTCTTTGGATGTTGTTAGAGCTTTGAAATATTATGTTGAAGCTACTAAATCTTTCCGAAAGACTTCTAGTCTGTTTGTTATCTTTTCCGGTTCTAGAAAAGGCCAGAAAGCTTCTGCCATTTCTTTGGCATCTTGGTTGAAATCTTTAATTCATCATGCCTATGTTGAGTCGGGTAAAACTCCGCCTCAAAGGATTACAGCTCATTCTACTAGGTCAGTTTCTACTTCCTGGGCGTTTAGGAATGAAGCTTCGGTTGATCAGATTTGCAAAGCAGCAACTTGTTCCTCTTTGCATACTTTTACTAAATTCTACCATTTTGATGTGTTTTCTTCTTCTGAAGCAGTTTTTGGTAGAAAAGTACTTCAGGCAGCGGTTTCAGTTTGAATCTTCTGCTTATATTTTTCATTAAACTTTATTTTGGGTGTGGATTATTTTCAGCAGGAATTGGCTGTCTTTATTTTATCCCTCCCTCTCTAGTGACTCTTGCGTGGAAAGATCCACATCTTGGGTAGTCATTATCCCATACGTCACTAGCTCATGGACTCTTGCTAATTACATGAAAGAAAACATAATTTATGTAAGAACTTACCTGATAAATTCATTTCTTTCATATTAGCAAGAGTCCATGAGGCCCACCCTTTTTGTGGTGGTTATGATTTTTTTGTATAAAGCACAATTATTCCAATTCCTTATTTTATATGCTTTCGCACTTTTTTCTTATCACCCCACTTCTTGGCTATTCGTTAAACTGATTTGTGGGTGTGGTGAGGGGTGTATTTATAGGCATTTTAAGGTTTGGGAAACTTTGCCCCTCCTGGTAGGAATGTATATCCCATACGTCACTAGCTCATGGACTCTTGCTAATATGAAAGAAATGAATTTATCAGGTAAGTTCTTACATAAATTATGTTTTTTTTTAGTTTATTTTGTTTAACCCTATAAGTGCTAATTAGTAATTACTGTGAGTTGGGATTGGTAGTGGGAATTGGTGGGTGGTCTGAAGGAGTTAGTGTTTAGGTAGGAGTAAAAAAATAATCATTTCAGTGCTAAGATCAATTAATTTCAATCTATATATCTAATTGAAGCTTTTTAGCCACCAATCTAGCCACCAGTCAGCAAATACTACTCAGGACACTGAACAGAAAAAATGGGCTGGCTCCTAAGCTTACATTCCTGCTTTCTTCTAATAGATATGACGAGTCCACGGGTTCATCCTTACTTGTGGGATATTATCCTCCTGCTAACAGGAAGTGGCAAAGAGCACCACAGCAGAGCTGTATATATATAGCTCCTCCCTTCTCTCCACCCCCAGTCATTCTCTTTGCCTATACTAGTAATAGGAAGAGGTAAAGCGAAAGGTGTTAAAATGGAGTTTGAATTTAGTTCTCAATGTTCTTCAAGGGGTTCCGTTTGAACCCATGCATTCCCTAGATATTAAGCTTTTATCTTGGAAAGTTTTGTTTTTAGTTGCTATCTCTTCTGCTCGAAGAGTTTCTGAGCTTTCTGCGTTACAATGTGACTCACCTTATCTTATATTCCATTCTGATAAGGTGGTTTTGCGTACTAAACCTGGATTCCTTCCTAAGGTTGTTTCAAATAAGAATATTAATCATGAAATTGTTGTTCCTTCTTTGTGTCGTAATCCTTCTAAGGAGGAGCGTCTGTTACATAACTTGGACGTGGTTCGTGCCTTGAAGTTTTACTTACAAGCGACCAAGGATTTCAGTCAAATATCTTCTCTATTCGTTGTCTATTCTGGAAAGCGTAGGGGTCAAAAAGCTACGGCTACCTCTTTCTTTTTGGCTGAAAAGCATCATCCGTTTGGCATACGAGACTGCTGGACTGCAGCCTCCTGAAAAAATTACAGCTCATTCTACTAGAGCGGTGGCTTCCACATGGGCTTTTAAAAACGATGCTTCTGTTGAACAGATTTGTAAGGCTGTGACTTGGTCCTCCCATCATACCTTTTCAAAATTTTACAAATTTGATACTTTTGCTTCTTCTGAGGCTATTTTTGGGAGAAAAGGTCTTCAAGCAGTGGTGCCTTCTGTTTACGTATCTGTCTTGTCCCTCCCGTTCATCCGTGTCCTGTTGCTTTGGTATTGTATCCCACAAGTAAGGATGAATCCGTGGACTCGTCGTATCTAGTAGAAGAAAAGGAAATTTATGCTTACCTGATAAATTGATTTCTTCTACGATACGACGAGTCCACGGCCCTCCCTGTCATTTTAGACAGATTATATTTTTGTTTTCAAAACTTCAGTCACCTCTGCACCTTTTTAGCTTTTCTTTTCTCTTCCTATACCTTCGGTCAAATGACTGAGGGTGGAGAGAAGGGAGGAGCTATATATATACAGCTCTGCTGTGGTGCTCTTTGCCACTTCCTGTTAGCAGGAGGATAATATCCCACAAGTAAGGATGAATCTGTGGACTCGTCATATCGTAGAAGAAATCAATTTATCAGGTAAGCATAAATTTCCTTTTTTCAAATAAAGATACCAAGAAAACTAAGAAAATTGATAATAGGAGTAAATCAGAAAGTTGCTTAAAATTGCATGCTCTATCTGAATCATGAAAGAAAAAATGTAGGTTCAGTGTCCCTTTAACTAAAAGAAAACAAACAAATTTCCAGTATTTTGCATTCAAATTATTATTTATTTAAGTGGACAGGGACAATACAGTCAATCAGAGGCCTGGTCTGTTCTGCTCCATAAAAGTGCACTTTCAAGGCTGTTCAATAATGGCCAAAGTGAAATATAATGGCTATTTGATTCTGTGCTGATGATGATGATGGCCTAAGCTCGCTTTACTTTTTTATTTTTTTATTTAAACTAGCAATCAATCTACTATTAACCATTTCATATAGTTTTTAGTAATTGTATAATTAACATTTTGTAAATGTCCAAACACTTAATAGCAGTTCTAAATAAATATTTTAGCATCCATATTAAAAAGGACATGTAACTACTCTTGCTTTTGTGTAAAAAAAAAATTGATTTGTTCTACACTTCCTTAAGAGTCCAAGCACTGTAATCCTGTAAAAGCTACAAATCAAATAGCTGGTTTAAACAATTTGTAGCATTTTTTAAAACTAGGTTACAGATTTGCTTTTTGGCATATATGGAGATAGTTGGACAAAGCACACTTTTTTTTTTTTTTTTACATTTTTACACAAAAACAAGGAGTGTTCATTGTCCCTTTTACTTAAATGTTTCATTGTTAAAAAGTGTACTTTGGACAATATTTTTTTTATATATTTTTTTATTTTTTATTATTAAACCAGGAAGCTCAGAATGTGTAAAAAAAAACAAAAAACAGGACTTCTGCTTAGCCAAAGATTACAGTTTAAAAAAGCCAAAATATTTTTTTCTAATCTAGAGGATAAGGCTACTTTTTTGATAAAAGTGAAGAAATCTTGAGAAAATCAGCTTTAAAATCTGTTTTCCGATTGATTGGAATACAACCTTTAAATTATCTTGGTGTAAAGTATAGGTGAAGTCAATATGGCAGGAAATCAATAGAAAATGGCACCATAACTGGATTTTCGAATGGACTGAAATGCCCTTTGATTTATAATCTCAGTAGAAAACTGCATGACTAAAAACAAAAAAGAGGGGGGACTTTCAATTATTCAATTGATTGCACTTTTTCTTTTCTTTTTTTTCTTTTTTTTACAAGCGAGCTATATGAGACACATTTGACAATTCTTTTAATGGACAAAAGTAGTTTCCTATATCTTAAATGAATGCAAAGTGAGCCAAACTCCAGAGTTAATCCCCTCCCATAAGAACATAAATATTACCACTTATTAGTACAATAACTTAACAAGTTTCTAACCTAACATATCAAGGAATAAATAATACTCAATAGTAGTAACCAAGCCTTTAAAATAACAGAAGACCCTAACCACTTCCAACATGGCTTTAGTTCTTTACAATGAAGGAATGTGATCAAACACATATTCATCCTTAACCAATAATGGTTGATTCTCCAAGAAACCTCCTTGACCAATTAGGTATATTAAGGTCTTAAAAGTCAAGGTATTTTGTGTCCATTGCATGCCAGACTCACATTGACCCCTGATTCCATGTGAAAGGCTGGGCAGAAACAAAATATACACTTTACTGATTGGAGAAGATAAGGAGATGCCAATGTTTATTTTTCCCTCTCAAAATTGCAAACACGGAAACATTTTTTTTCTGGTTTACAAAGAGGTCACAATTTTTCTAAGTCAAACACAGCCCGGATTGATAATTTACTCAAAATATAATCTCAAAGGTTTAATGAATCTAGATCACTGTTTTTCAAACCTGTCCTCGGGCTTCCCTAACAGGCCAGATTTTGAGGATAGCTGAACTAGAGCACAGGTGAAATAATCAGCTGATTGTCTTGGAATACTAGCAAAGTGTCGAAAAAGGCAATTTTTGCCCTTCATCAACAACCTTTGTGTGCTGTTTGATGAGTCCATTTTGTTGCCGAGATAAAGTGCTAAACATATTCAAGGGTATTGGAATCAATGAACATGTTGGTGTCCACACGTCGTATGGGTGATTTTTCCACTATATGCTCGGATCCTATTTCAACATTTCTGATTTCGGAAAAGATGTTCTCTTTTTTGTATTATGATTGCTCAGAACTTAAAGGGACATTAAACACTTTGAGATGGTAATATAAAATAATAAATTATATATATATAGTCTGCAATATACGTTCATTATTTATTTTGTCCCTTTTCTGTAATTCTATTCTGAAATTGTAAGCTTTTCAGTTCCTGTTGGAAATGGAAGTGCAGAACACTGTTATATTCCACACAGCCATTGGCTGCACACTCTAATGACCTATTTATAACTGTCCCTAATTGGCTACAGCAGAGAAGGTAACCTAAGTTACAACATGGCGGCTCCCATTGTTTTATAGACACTAAAACTTTACATTTATTTTATCACTATTTAAACAGCTTATCTTTTCTTTGATTGTATCATGCTATCATTTATTTAGTGTTTAATGTCCCTTTAATAAACATAGATCAGTAGATAAAATAACCACTGATAAACAGGATTGTAACGATAGGGAACCCCATAGTTCTCTATTTTATAATACTTCTGCAGCCAACTCTGAGGCCTCTTGTAGACATACAGTCTGATTGATGATATATTTATAGTCATTAGTGCCTCCTTTTCCAAAATATTGCATTGTGTACGGAGGCACAAAATTGGAGGAGCATTACTTTGCCCTGTTTTTCTTCCATCCCCAGGGTATTGTAACTGAGGCACATCTTTTTGTCTTATATTTTAGTTCATTCTCTTTCAACACTGCAGAGTAATCCACTGTATTTTATAGATAGAAAACATATAAATTCATGTTCATTTGTTATGGGGTGTTGTAGGGAAACTATCTGCTGCCAGTACAATATGGAGATATTAGAAAAAAAAATTGTGATGCGAGCAAATATGGCGGCCAAGGGGTTGATTTAAGCTAAAGGTGATTCATTGCAAATGTCTTAACCTGAAGCCTCGGCAGCACTGGAAGTGGTGTAAACTAAGAAATTCAGCCAGGCGATTGTAATGTTTTATCTCCATAGTATTTTATCTCCATAGTAAGGTGCTATTCGTAAACAGCATGCGGCCTTTTCACTGCGATGTCTGACATCCTCCAGGGGCCCCTTTTCATTTCCTGTTACCATAACATCCTGTGGCCCTTCCTCACAACCTCCAAAGAGAAACATTTTTAGAAGTCATTAATTTTTATTAACCTTGCCCTGTGGAGATTTCTGTCAGTGTTCCTGTGAAAAGTGTCCCAGAGAAAATGCAGGCTCTGACTGGTTATATAAACAGCTCGCAAGCATTTCAAAAGCAAGAAACTTTTGCAGAATAATGCAAAAGTTTCTCACTTTCGGCTACTGTTTGTGAAAATGCAACAATTTTAACTGATCTGCGCAGTATCCCAATGCGCTAAGTTCAAAGAAATGTTTGCGTTTTTTTGTGACGCTAATAAAAATGAAGTATAAAAAAAATTAAGTTTTTTAAAGGGACATAAAACCCCAAATGTTTTTTTCATGATTAATGATAGAGCATACATTGTTAAATTTACAGTACTATATGGAAGCAGTTTTGCAACTGTTATACATTAGCAAGAGCATTAGATGGCAGCACTGTTACCTGTCATGTAGTGCCCCAGACACGTGCATGCTACCTATCTAGATTTCTCTTCAACAAAGAATAACAAGAGAATGAAGCACATTTGATAATAGAAGTGAATTTGAAACTTTTTTTTTAAATTGCATTCTCTATCTGAATCATGAAAGAAAAATTTTGGGTTTCATGCTCCTTAAAAATAATAATAATAATAATAATAATAAAAAAAAAAAAAAAATCTCCAGTATTTTGGGCAAGTTCTTTGAAATTCCTGGTAGAGAAGAGGTTAAATGTAATTCACCATAAATGTTTAATTTTGGACGCCCATTGCACTATTTCTTCAGAATTTTATTTCCTCTGTAAAATTTCCGTAGCCAAAGAGAAACTGGTATGCATCCTGCAATATTCATAACAATGACCCTGTGACATTCCTCACAGTCAATACTTGATCAGTGTAGGAGCTCATTTATATCTATCCTTAGTCAATTCACTGTTCTCCCTAGGACCTATTTAATGAGCACACCACCTGGCTGATTTTACTGATTTTACTGACTACCTGGCTAAAATTTAAGGCAATATTAAGATGAAATTAGCTAATTTTGCAGAAATTATCATTAAAAGGACTCTGAAGCCAATTTTTTTGTGATTCAGATAGAGCATGCAATTTTAAGCAACTTTCCAATTCACTCCTATTATCAATTTTTCTCCAACATAGGTGTGTCCGGTCCACGGCGTCATCCTTACTTGTGGGATATTCTCTTCCCCAACAGGAAATGGCAAAGAGCCCAGCAAAGCTGGTCACATGATCCCTCCTAGGCTCCGCCTACCCCAGTCATTCTCTTTGCCGTTGTACAGGCAACATCTCCACGGAGATGGCTTAGAGTTTTTTAGTGTTTAACTGTAGTTTTTATTATTCAATCAAGAGTTTGTTATTTTAAAATAGTGCTGGTATGTACTATTTACTCAGAAACAGAAAAGAGATGAAGATTTCTGTTTGTATGAGGAAAATGATTTTAGCACCGTAACTAAAATCCATGGCTGTTCCACACAGGACTGTTGAGAGCAATTAACTTCAGTTGGGGGAACAGTGTGCAGTCTCTTACTGCTTGAGGTATGACACATTCTAACAAGACGATGTAATGCTGGAAGCTGTCATTTTCCCTATGGGATCCGGTAAGCCATGTTTATTAAGATAGTAAATAAGGGCTTCACAAGGGCTTATTAAGACTGTAGACTTTTTCTGGGCTAAATAGATTCATTATTAACACATATTTAGCCTTGAGGAATCATTTATTCTGGGTATTTTGATATGATTATATCGGCAGGCACTGTTTTAGACACCTTATTCTTTAGGGGCTTTCCCTAATCATAGTCAGAGCCTCATTTTCGCGCCGGTATGGCGCACTTGTTTTTGAGGACAGCATGGCATGCAGCTGCATGTGTGTGGAGCTCTGATACATAGAAAAGTCTTCTGAAGGCATCATTTGGTATCGTATTCCCCTTTGGGCTTGGTTGGGTCTCAGCAAAGCAGATTCCAGGGACTGTAAAGGGGTTAAATATAAAAACGGCTCCGGTTCCGTTATTTTAAGGGTTAAAGCTTCCAAATTTGGTGTGCAATACTTTTAAGGCTTTAAGACACTGTGGTGAAATTTTGGTGAATTTTGAACAATTCCTTCATACTTTTTCGCAATTGCAGTAATAAAGTGTGTTTAGTTTAAAATTTAAAGGGACAGTAACGGTTTTATTTTAAAACGTTTTTTGTGCTTTGTTATCAAGTTTATGCCTGTTTAACATGTCTGAACTACCAGATAGATTGTGTTCTGACTGTGGGGAAACCAAGGTTCCTTCTCATTTAACTATATGTATTTTATGTCATAAAAAAATTTAGTAAAAATGATGCCCAAGATGATTCCTCAAGTGAGGGGAGTAAGCATGGTACTGCATCATCCCCTCCTTCGTCTACACCAGTCTTGCCCATACAGGAGGCCCCTAGTACATCTAGTGCGCCAATACTCCTTACTATGCAACATTTAACGGCTGTAATGGATAATTCTATCAAAAACATTTTAGCCAATATGCCCACTTATCAGCGAAAGCGCGACTGCTCTGTTTTAGTAAATTCTGTAGAGCATGAGAACGCTGATGATATGGTTTCTGAAGGGCCCCTACACCAGTCTGAGGGGGCCAGGGAGGTTTTGTCTGAGGGAGAAATTTCAGATTCAGGAAACATTTCTCAACAAGCTGAACCTGATGTGATTACTTTTAAATTTAAGTTGGAACATCTCCGCGCTCTGCTTAAGGAGGTGTTATCCAATTTGGATGATTGTGATTATCTGGTCATTCCAGAACCACTATGTAAAATGGAAAAGTTCTTAGAGGCCCCGGGGCCCCCCGAAGCTTTTCCTATATCCAAGCGGGTGGCGTACATTGTTAGTAAAGAATGGGACAGGCCCGGTATACCTTTAGTACCTCCCCCCATATTTAAAAAATTGTTTTCCTATAGTCGACCCCAGAAAGGACTGATGGCAGACAGTCCCCAAGGTCGAGGGGGCGGTTTCTACTCTACACAAGCGCGCCACTATACCCATAGAAGATAGTTGTGCTTTCCAAGATCCTATGGATAAAAAATGAGAAGGTCTGCTAAAAAAAAAGATGTTTGTTCAGCAAGGTTCCCTTCTACAACCAATTGCATGCATTGTCCCTGTCACTGCAGCCGCGTGTTTCTAGTTTGATGAGCTAGGAAAGGCGATTATTAGTAATTCTTCTTCTTATGAGGAGATTATGGACAGAATTCGTGCTCTTAAATTGGCTAATTCTTTCACCCTAGACGCCACCTTGCAATTGGCTAGGTTAGCGGCGAAAAAATTCTGGGTTTGCTATTGTGGCGCAGAGCGCTTTGGTTAAAATCTTGGGCAGCGGATGCGTCTTCCAAGAACAAATTGCTTGACATTCCTTTCAAGGGGAAAACACTCTTTGGCCCTGACTTGAAAGAGATTATCTCTGATATCACTGGGGGCAAGGGCCACGCCCTTCCTCAGGATAGGTCTTTTCAAGACCAAAAATAAACCTAAGTTTCGTCCCTTTCGCAGAAACGGATCAGCCCCAAGGGCTACGTCCTCTAAGCAGGAAGGTAATACTTCTCAAGCCAATCCAGCCTGGAGACCTATGCAAGGCTGGAACAAAAGAAAGCAGGCCAGGAAACCTGCCACTGCTACCAAGACAGCATGAAATGCGGGCCCCCGATCCGGGACCGGATCTGGTGGGGGGCAGACTCTCTCTCTTCGCTCAGGCTTGGGCAAGAGATGTTCTGGATCCTTGGGCGCTAGAAATAGTCTCCCAAGGTTATTCTCTGGAGTTCAAGGGGCTTCCTCCAAGGGGGAGGTTCCACAGGTCTCAGTTGTCTTCAGACCACATAAGAAGACAGGCATTCTTACATTGGGTAGAAGACCTGCTAAAAATGGGAGTGATTCATCCTGTTCCATTAGGAGAACAAGGGATGGGGTTCTACTCCAATCTGTTCATAGTTCCCAAAAAAGAGGGAACGTTCAGACCAATCTTAGATCTCAAGATCTTGAACAAGTTTCTCAAGGTTCCATCGTTCAAGATGGAAACCATTCGAACACTTCTTCCTTCCATCCAGGAAGGTCAATTCATGACCAAGGTGGATTTCAAGGATGCGTATCTACATATTCCTATCCACAAGGAACATCATCGGTTCCTAAGGTTTGCATTCCTGGACAAGCATTTCCAGTTCGTGGCGTTTTCTTTCGGATTAGCCACTGCTCCTAGGATTTTCTCATAGGTACTAGGGTCCCTTCTGGCGGTGCTAAGACCAAGGGGCATTGCTGTAGTACCTTACTTGGACGACATTCTGATTCGAGCGTCGTCCCTTCCTCAAGTAAAGGCTCACACGGACATTGTCCTGGCCTTTCTCCGATCTCACGGATGGAAAGTGAACGTGGAAAAGAGTTCTCTATCTCCGTCAACGAGGGTTCCCTTCTTGGGAACTATAATAGACTCCTTAGAAATGAGGATTTTTCTGACAGAAGCCAGAAAAACAAAACTTCTAGACTCTTGTCGGATACTTCATTCCGTTCCTCTTCCTTCCATAGCGCAGTGCATGGAAGTGATAGGTTTGATGGTAGCGGCAATGGACATAGTTCCTTTTGTGCACATTCATCTAAGACCATTACAACTGTTCATGCTCAGTCAGTGGAATGGGGACTATTCAGACTTGTCTCCGAAGATACAAGTAAATCAGAGGACCAGAGACTCATTCCGTTGGTGGCTGTCCCTGGACAACCTGTCACAAGGGATGACCTTCCGCAGACCAGAGTGGGTCATTGTCACGACCGACGCCAGTCTGATGGGCTGGGGCGCGGTCTGGGGATCCCTGAAAGCTCAGGGTCTTTGGTCTCGGGTAGAATCTCTTCTACCGATAAATATTCTGGAACTGAGAGCGATATTCAATGCTCTCAAAGCTTGGCCTCAGCTAGCGAGGGCCAAGTTCATACATCAACCATCAGGGGGGAACAAGGAGTTCCCTAGCGATGGAAGAAGTGACCAAAATCATTCTATGGGCGGAGTCTCACTCCTGCCACCTGTCTGCTATCCACATCCCAGGAGTGGAAAATTGGGAAGCGGATTTTCTGAGTCGTCAGACATTGCATCCGGGGGAGTGGGAACTCCATCCGGAAATCTTTGCCCAAGTCACTCAACCGTGGGGCATTCCAGACATGGATCTGATGGCCTCTCGTCAGAACTTCAGAGTTCCTTACTACGGGTACAGATCCAGGGATCCCAAGGCGGCTCTAGTGGATGCACTAGTAGCACCTTGGACCTTCAAACTAGCTTATGTGTTCCCGCCGTTTCCTCTCATCCCCAGGCTGGTAGCCAGGATCAATCAGGAGAGGGCGTCGGTGATTTTGATAGCTACTGCGTGGCCACGCAGGACTTGGTATGCAGATCTGGTGAATATGTCATCGGCTCCACCATGGAAGCTACCTTTGAGACGAGACCTTCTTGTTCTAGGTCCGTTCGACCCACTCCAGCTGACTGCTTGGAGATTGAACGCTTGATCTTATCAAAGCGAGGGTTCTCAGATTCTGTTATTAATACTCTTGTTCAGGCCTGAAAGCCTGTAACCAGAAAAATTACCACATAATTTGGTATATCTGTTGGTGTGAATCTGCAGGATTCCCTTGGGACAAGGTTAAGATTCCTAAGAGTCTATCCTTCCTTCGAGAAGGATTGGAAAAAGGATTATCTGCAAGTTCCTTGATGGGACAGATTTCTGCCTTGTCTGTGTTACTTCACAAAAAGCTGGCAGCTGTGCCAGATGTTCTAGCCTTTGTTCAGGCTCTGGTTAGAATCAAGCCTGTTTACAAAATTTTGACTCCTCCTTGGAGTCTCAACCTAGTTCTTTCAGTTCTTCAGGGGGTTCCGTTTGAACCCTTACATTCCGTTGATATTAAGTTATTATCTTGGAAAGTTTTGTTTTTGGTTGCAATTTCTTCTGCTAGAAGAGTTTCAGAATTATCTGCTCTGCAGTGTTCTTCTCCTTATCTGGTGTTCCATGCAGATAAGGTGGTTTTGCGTACTAAACCTGGTTTTCTTCCAAAAGTTGTTTCTAACAAAAACATTAACCAGGAGATAGTTGTGCCTTCTTTGTGTCCTAATCCAGTTTCAAAGAAGGAACGTTTGTTGCACAACTTGGATGTAGTTCGTGCTCTCAAATTTTACTTAGCAGCTACTAAGGATTTCAGACAAACTTCGTCTTTGTTTGTTGTTTATTCTGGTAAACGGAGAGGTCAAAAAAGCAACTTCTACCTCTCTCTCCTTCTGGATTAAAAGCATTATCCGATTGGCTTATGAGACTGCCGGACGGCAGCCTCCTGAAAGAATCACAGCTCACTCCACTAGGGCTGTGGCTTCCACATGGGCCTTCAAGAACGAGGCTTCTGTTGATCAGATATGTAAGGCAGCGACTTGGTCTTCACTGCACACTTTTTCTAAATTTTACAAATTTGATACTTTTGCTTCTTCTGAGGCTATTTTTTGGGAGAAAGGTTTTGCAAGCCGTGGTGCCTTCCATTTAGGTGACCTGATTTGCTCCCTCCCTTCATCCGTGTCCTAAAGCTTTGGTATTGGTTCCCACAAGTAAGGATGACGCCGTGGACCGGACACACCTATGTTGGAGAAAACAGAATTTATGTTTACCTGATAAATTACTTTCTCCAACGGTGTGTCCGGTCCACGGCCCGCCCTGGTTTTTTTAATCAGGTCTGATAATTTATTTTCTTTAACTACAGTCACCACGGTAACATATGGTTTCTCCTATGCAAATATTCCTCCTTAACGTCGGTCGAATGACTGGGGTAGGCGGAGCCTAGGAGGGATCATGTGACCAGCTTTGCTGGGCTCTTTGCCATTTCCTGTTGGGGAAGAGAATATCCCACAAGTAAGGATGACGCCGTGGACCGGACACACCGTTGGAGAAAGTAATTTATCAGGTAAACATAAATTCTGTTTTCTTCGTTCTCTTGCTATCTTTATTTGAAACAAAAGGCATCTAAGCTAAGGAGCCAGACAATTTTTGGTTCAGACCCTGAACAGCACTTGTTTATTGGTGGTTGAATTTATCCACCAATCAGCAAGAACAACCCAGGTTCTTCACCAAAAATGGGCCGGCATTTAAACATTTTTGCTTTTCAAATAAAGATACCAAGAGAAGGAAGAACATTTGATAATAGTAGTAAATTAGAAATTTGATTAAAATTGCATGCTATATCACGAAAGAAAAAATTTGGGTTCAGTGTCACTTTAAATCAGTTCATTTTATTTATTTTAAATTATGCAATTAATTTTGTGCTTTGGATAGTAACATTCATACATAACAGAAAAGTATCACACTACTGCTACCTAGCTACTTTATAAAGCCACCCGACTGGTATAATTTTCTATGGAGAACAGTGCATAAATCACTGCAGGGGAAATAAAATAAACAAACAAGACTTAAAAGGACACTGTACACTAGATTTTTCTTAAATGCATTTTGCATAAATGTTTTGTAGATGTTCCATTTATATAGCCCATTTGTGAGTATTTTTTTCTTCTTTCACGGTTCATGCTTTAGGGGTCCTCTTGGAGAAGCTCTGTCTCTCCATTTTTAACTTGCTAACCTATGTTGTAATAATAATTATTTGTTAAAGTTACTCTCTAGAATAATATTATTATTATTATTATTCTTTATTTATAAAGCGCCGCCAGATTCCGCAGCGCTGCCCATGAGTACAAGGATAACAGTACAATGGAGAAACAATACGATAAGACAAATACAGGGGGAATTGAGGGCCCTATTCCCGTGGGAACTTACAATCTAGATGGGTAGGAGGATGGAAAACAGGAGGTGGGGACTGCAAATGTGAGAATGATAGTAGTGAGGAGATAGAGGGCAACTGTTAGTTAAGTTAGTTTGTAAATAAGTTGGATGATAGGATTCCCAGAACAGAAAGGTCTTTAGGGAACGTTTAAAGGAGGAGAGGTTAGGGGCAAGTCTGACAGCTCGAGGAAGTGCGTTCCAGAGGGTTGGTGCCGCACAAGAGAAGTCCTGTAGTCTAGCATGAGAGGAGGTGATGGTAGAGGACGCAAGAAGCAGGTCATTGTTGGATCTTAGGGGACGGGCAGGAGTATATTTGTTGATGAGTGAGGACAGGTAGGGTGGGGCAGCATTGGTGAGGGCTTTGTAGGTCAGGGTGAGAATTAGCTGTTTAGTCGTTTCAGCATTCAGAAATGGACGAATTTTGGAGATATTGCGAAGGTGGTCGCGGCAGGATGAAGAGAGCAGTTGGATGTGGGGAATGAAGGACAGATTTGAGTCAAGCGTGACTCCGAGGCAGCGGACTTGGGGTAATAGGGAGATAGTGGTGCCGCCAACAGTGATAGAAAAATTATAAACTGGAGTGGAGTTAGAGGGGGGAATTAGTTCAATCTTGGACATATTTATTTTTAGGTGGTGAGAGGCCATCCAGGAGGAAATGCCAGATAAGCAGTCGCTGATGTGAGAATTGACAGAAGGAGAGTGTGCAGGGGTGGAAAGGTAGATCTGGGTGTCATCAGCATAGAGATGATAGCTGAAGCCATAGCTGTTGATAAGTTTACCCAGTGTAGAAGTGTAAATAGAGAAGAGTAGAGGACCCAGGACAGAGCCTTGAGGTACTCCAACAGACAGAGGTAATAGAAAGGAGGAGTCACCAGCAAAAGAGACGGAGAAGGATCTGTTAGAGAGATAAGAATGAATCCAGGAGAGGGCAGTGTCACAGAGACCAAGAGAGCTGAGAGACCGTAGGAGAAGGGGGTGGTTAACAGTGTCAGTCAGCAGAAAGGTCAAGTGTCAAAGGCAGCGAAGGTCAGTGTCAAAGGCAGCGAAGGTGGTTGCGGCAGGATGAAGAGAGCAGTTGGATGTGGGGAATGAAGGACAGATTTGAGTCAAGCGTGACTCCGAGGCAGCGTAATTGGGGTGATGGGGAGATAGTGGTGCCACCAACAATGATAGAAAAATTAGAAACTGGAGTGGAGTTAGAGGGGGAATTGGAAGTAGAGGTAAAAAGCCAAGCAGTATATTTAAAATGGTAAGGATCATTTAATAATGGTCCTCGGCTTGAAAGGTCTTTGTTTATATTAACTTTAGTACTGCTGGCTTTTGAATTCATCTATTCCGATTCTAACAAACCTATATGGGAAGTCGATGACACAACTGGGTTTAGTGTTTTTAACGCTAGCTTAAGCTATTGTATGTGTGGAATTTTTTTCTCTCTTCTTTATATTTTTCAATAAAGGCTATAGTATGAATGAATTATATTTATAATTTAATTGTTTACTTTGACTTCTTGGACAGAGCCTTAAATTGACACACAGATCAGAGCAAACTATATACAATTGTATACTCTATTACAATTACTTTGTTAGTTATGATTCAGATAGAGTATGCAATTTTTAACAACTTTACAATTTACTTCAATTGCCAAAATATGCACAGTCTTTATTTAAATTTCTTACCTATGGCATGGAGAGTCCACGAAACATTCTAATTACTAGATGAAGCTGCCACACCTCAGAAAACAGCTCCTGCCTGACAGAGCAGGATCCACAGGTAAGTGCTTTCTCGTCTAGGTTTGAAGGTACCTGCACTTATAGGGGTTAACTCCTTGTGGAAAGTATTTAAATCTGTTTTAGGGGCACTGCTTTTAGGTGAAAAGAGGCATCATTTTTTTATTGGGGGCTCAGGGATGGGATAGTGTATGAAGTGTTTGACAGATGTTTTTACTTGTTGCAATCACTTTTCAGCTCAGTTTATTGGCCCAATCACTTTTGCTGTGCTGCTGTTGGTTTTCGCACCGTTTTTGTTTGGCGCAATTTAATTTTTTTATTTTTTTTTGCGGTCACATGACTTCCGGTTTTCAGCTTCTCTGTTCAGTTCGGAGTTTGCCGTAGCGAGTGTGGAGGCTGCATTTTCTTCTATCTACAGTGGCAAGTGGATTTGGGTTATCCCGGTAACAAGGAGATGTTTTTTGCTACCGTGTGTGTCTGGTTTTCTGTGCTAGTGGGATTGCAACTTCTGGAGGGGTAAGATCTCAGCAGAGCTGAGGGTTTTAAGTGCTTATTTATGTTTTATTGCTTCATAGAAATAAACTTAATTTGGCATTTAATTTTGTTTTGTTAATTGTGAACTGATACCCAATTATGGACACTGAAGTTGATTCATTTGAAAAATGCTTATTGTGTTTGGAGGCTAAGATAATTCCTCCTGTACAGTTTTGCACTTCATGTTTAAATAAAACTTTAAAGTTTAAAGATAAGATGTCTCTCCCTGAGCCTCCTGTCTCTCAGGATAGTGTTACCCTAGCTATGCCTCAACTTTACCCTCAAGCTTCCCAAGCTTCACATGCAGTGCCCTGTGGTTCTTCTCAACCTCCTGGGGGTGTTTTTTTTTACCTGGGGATTTCGCTGCGTAGATTGCTTTTGCTGTTTCTGCAGCTTTATCAAACATTTCTGGTAAACGAATTTCTGGTATTGATGTTAGTAAGGCTGGCTCCGCTAAAGCTGCATTAGTCAGTTTGTCTCAATTATCTGATGAGGATGATTCTTCAGTGGCTTCTGAAGAGGAATTGTCAGATTCTGATACTGTAGTAACAAATTCTGCAGATTCAGAGGACATTAATTTCAGATTTAAGTTAGAACACCTTTGAGTTCTTTTGAAGGAAATTCTTGCTACTTTGGATTCTCCGGAACAGATTCGGATTCTTCCAAATAAGTCTGGTAAGTTTAATAGGGTATATGATGTACCCTTATCTGTGGAAGTATTTCCAGTTCCAGACCGTATAGCAGATATTATAACTCAGGAATGGGATAAACCATGGATTCCTTTTTCTCCGTCACCCTGTTTTTAAAAAGATGTTCCTGTTGTTTACTCTATTCGTGACTCGTGGTGCGTGGTGCCCAAGGTAGAGGGAGCAATCTCTACTCTGGCTAAGATAACTACTATTCCTATTGAAGATAGTTGTTGTTCTTTCAAGGATCCCATGGATAAGAAGCTTGAGGCTTTTTTGAAGATGTACATTCATCAGGGATTATAGCGGCAACCTGTTGCTAGTATTGCTACAGTTGCAGGAACAGCATCTTATTGGTGCAATGATTTATCTAATCTTATCCTAGAAGAGACTACTATAGAGGAGATCCAAGACAGGGCCAAGGCTCTCAAGCTAGCCAATACCTTTATTTGTGATGCCAACATGCAAGTTCTTAGGCTGGGTGCTAAGATTTCTGGTTTTACTGTTTTAGCTTGCAGAGCTCTGTGGTTAAAATCTTGGTCTGCAGATGTTACATCCAAGCCCAAGCTTTTATCTCTGCCTTATAAGGGTAAAACCTTGTTCGGACCAGGTCTGGCAGAAATTATTTCTGACATTACAGGTGGAATGGGTTCTTTCCTACCTCAGGATAATTCCTCCTGTACAGTTTTGCTCTTCATATTTAAATAAAACTTTAAAGTTTAAAGGTAAGATGTCTCTCCCTGAGCCTCCTGTCTCTCAGGATAGTGTTACCCTAGCTATGCCTCAGCTTTCCCCTCAATGCCAACATGCATTTTCTTAGGCTGGGTGCTAAGATTTCTGGTTTTACTGTTTTAGCTTGCAGGGCTCTGTGGTTAAAATCTTGGTCTGCAGATGTTACATCCAAGAAGCCAAGCTTTTATATCTGCCTTATAAGGGTAAAACCTTGTTTAGACCAGGTCTAAGGTGGAAAGGGTTCTTTCCTACCTCAGAATAAAAAGAATAGACCTAAGGGTTGCCAGAATTCAAATTTTCGTTCCTTTCGTAACTTTAAGGGACAGAAGTCTTCCTCTTCCAAGTCATATCAATCCAAGTCGTCTTGGAGGTCCAGTCAGCCTTGGAATAGGGGGAAGCAAGTTAAGAAGCCTTCCATTGATTTGAAATCAACATGAAGGGGCTGCCTCCGATCCTGTAGTGGATCAAGTGGGGGGCAGGCTTTCTTTTTTTCAGCAAGCTTGGATACACAATGTTCCAGATCCTTGAGCCATAGATATAGTATCCCGCGGTTACAGAATAGGATTCAAATCTTGTCCTCTCAGGGGCAGGTTCCACCTGTCATGGTTGTCTATGAATCAGATAAAGAGAGAGGCCATCTTTAACTGTGTAAAGGCCCTTTAATCCCTGGGAGTGATTGTTCCAGTTCCTCTAGAGGAACAGGGTCTAGGATTCTATTCAAATCTATTTGTAGTTCCCAAGAAGGAGGGCCATTTCCGGCCCATTCTGGACCTAAAGTGTCTCAATCAATTCCTCAGAGTACCGTCCTTGAAGATGGAGACCATCCATTCTATTCTTCCTTTGGTCCAAAAGGGTCATTTCATGATGACCATAGATCTGAAGGACGCATATCTTCATGTTCCTATTCACAGGGATCATTAGTAGTATCTAAGGTTTGCCTTCCAGGACAAACTATTCCAGTTTGTTGCCCTTCCTTTTGGCCTTGCTACAGCTCCTAGAATTTTTACAAAGGTTCTGGGGGCTCTTCTGGTAGTGGTGAGGTCCCAGGGTATTGCTGTGGCGCCTTATCTAGGCGACATTCTAGTTCATGCGCCATATTTTCATCTAGCAAGATCTCATACCGAGATGTTGTCTATTCTACGTTCCCACGGGTGGAAAGTGAATCCGGGAAAGAGATCCCTTGTTCCAGATACAAGGGTTTATTTCT
This sequence comes from Bombina bombina, assembly GCF_027579735.1. Lineage (NCBI taxonomy): Eukaryota > Metazoa > Chordata > Amphibia > Anura > Bombinatoridae > Bombina > Bombina bombina. The sequence goes on from NC_069499.1 coordinate 97,084,305, forward strand.
TGGGAACAATAATAGATTCCCTGTCAATGAAGACTTTTCTGACAAACGTCTGAAAATCCAAGCTTCATGTTTCTTGCCTGTCTCTCAAGTCTATTTGTCCATCTGTGGCTCAATGCATGGAGTGATTGGACTGATGGTTGCCTCCCTGGATATCATTCCTTTTGCTCGGTTCCATCTGAGACCTATGCAGCTATGCATGCTCAGTCAATGAAACAGGGACCACTCAGATCTCTCGCAGAAGATAAGTTTGGATTCCCCAACAAGAGTCTCACTCTCATGGTGGGTTTCACAGGACCATCTGTCTCGGAGCACATGCTTCCTGAGGCCTTCCTGGGTGATTGGGACCGCGGATGCCAGCCTGTTATGCTGGGGAGCAGTTTGGGATTTCTTAAAGACACAGGGTCTGTGGTCTCCAGAGGAGTCGTCTCTTCCAATAAACATTTTGGAGTTAAGAGCAATTTTCTATGCTTTAATAGCTTGGCCGTAACTAGCTTTGGTCCGATTTATCAGATTTAAGTCGGACAATATCACCTCGGTGGCCTACATCAATCACAAGGGAGGAACTTGGAGTTCCTTGGCAATAAAAAAGGTGTCTAGCATTCTCTAGTGGGTGGAGTCTCACAATTTCGATCTCTCTGCCATCCACATACCAGGGGTGGACAACTGGGAGGCGGATTTTCTAAGCAGGCAGACTTTTCATCCCGGAGAGTGGGCTCTCCACCCAGAGGTTTTCACAATGATAATTCTCAGGTGGGGGTTCTGGAGTTGGATCTGATGGCGTCTCGTCAAAACGCCAAGCTTCCAAAGTACGATTCAAGGTCAAGAGATCCTCAAGCCGTTCTGGTAGATTCTCTAGCGGTTCCTTGGAGCTTCCATCTAGTATACCTGTTTCCTCCGTTTGCGTTGCTTCCACGAGTAATTGCTTGCTTCAAACAGGAGAGAACTTCTGTGATTCTAATAGCTCCTGCATGCCCTCACAGGATCTGGTTCGCGGATCTAGTGACTGTCATCTCTTCTGCCGTGGAGGTTACCTTTCAGGAAGGACCTTCTACTTCAGGGTCCCTTTCTTCATCCAAATCTGGTTTCTCTGAAGCGTACTGCTTGGAGATTGAACGTCTAAGTTTGGCTAGACGTGGCTTCTGTGAGAAAGTCATAGATACTATGCTTCAGACTCGTAAACTGGTTACCCGCAGAATTTACCATAGGGTAAGGTGTAAATACATTCATTGGTGTGATTCAAAAGGTTTTTCTTGGAACAAAGTAAGGGTTCCTCGAATTTTGGCTTTTCTTCAGGGCCTGGAGATGGGTTTGTCAGTCAGTACTTTGAAGGGTCAGATTTCTGCTATGTCTATTCTTCTGCATAAACGTCTGGCAGTTCTGCCAAATGTTCAGTCTTTTGTTCAGGCCTTGGTCAGAATCAGGCCTGTGTTTAAATCTGTTGCTCCTCCATGGAGTCTTAAGCTTGTTCTTACAGTTTTGCAGCAGGCTCCATTTGAGCCGATGCATTCTGTTAGTATTAAATTTCTATTTTGGAAGGTTTTACAAATTTGATACTTTTGCCTCAGCTGAGGCTTCTTTTGGGAAAAAGGTTCTTCAAGCGATGGTGCTTTCAGTTTAGGTCCGCCTGTCTTGTTCTCCCTCCCTATTCATTCTGTGTCCTCTAGCTTGGGTATTGGTTCCCACTATTAATTAGAATGTTTTGTGGACTCTCCATGCCATAGGAAAGAAAACAAAATGTATGCTTACCTGATAAATATTTTTCTTCCTGGGTATGGAGAGTCCACGACCCACCCTTATTCAAATTAAGACGGCAGCTTTTTGTCGAGTCCTCGGGCACCTCTATACCCTTGTGTTATCTTCTTTTTTCATTTCCCTTCGACCGAATGACTGTGGGTTTTGGGTAAGGGAAGTGATACTTAACAGCTCTTCTGGGGTGCTCTTTGCCTCCTGCTGGCCAGGAGGGAATATCGTACTAGTAATTAGAATGTTTCGTGGACTCTCCATGCCCGAAAATACATTTATCAGGTAAGCATAAATTTAGTTTTTTCGAGGCGCCAAGTACTACTGAGCATGTGCAAGATCTCAGACATATATGCATTTGTTATTGGCTGATGGATGTCAGATGATACAGGGAGGGAGGGGAAATAGACATAATTTTAAGATTTGTCAGAATAAAGACTACTACTGATTTGAAGTTCAAACTACATGCTACATGTCCTGGGACAGATCGGGGAGAATGCAGCCACCCTAAGTGGTCTGTATGCTCTGTGCAGTGCATTTATGCAGCTTACAGATCATTCAGCTTCAATTTTTTGTAAATTCAGTTCATTTCTGAGCGGAAAGTGATATTGTACTGTAAAATTGTCTTCTATTCCCCCCCCCCAAAATAATCTGTTTTACCTGCTGGAGTGAATTAAATTGGTTGCAGGTAGATTCTTTACCTTTATTTTTGACATTTGAAATAGCTATGTCTGCCTGTTAAACCCAAAACCACCAGCTCTACTGAAATTTGCACTACGGTTGTATTACCTAGAGAAAAGCTTCACAAACGAGACAACTGCAGAAATCAACCTTCCAGCAGGGGTGGGAGAGAGCTAAGCTCACTTGAAAGTGTGTTCCTGCAGCAATTTTTCATAAAATTAAATATTTACATCTGCTTGTCTGAAAACACTGTTCCTACTGTTCCATACTTGTAAAAGAAGTATATTCCTAGTTTTTGTGTGTTATGCTGGGGCGAAGTAGCTCTTAACATTTATGCCTACAAATTTGGTAGTAAAGTGTTCAGAGTTAACATTGATCCCCACTTTTTTACGCTCTATTTTTAAAATAATAAAAATGTACTTTGCGTGAGGGCGTTCTATTATTTGATGCCAGCCTGCAGATGGATCCCAGGAATAATGCCATTTTATATAAACAAGATGGATAGTTTGGTTGTTTGTGTTGGATGCTGTTGCTGCAGAGGGATTTCATGGCATAATTTGCTAAGAAGCAGGGATTTCCTTAAAGGGATTTTTAAAGTCAATATAATGCATGCATAGTATATGTAAGCAATTAATGGGGCATACAAATTAAAGTACTATAATGTTCAATCGTTTTCTTAATATAATTAGGTAATTACAGGTAGCCCTCATTTTACGCTGGTTTAAAGTGTGCCGTTTCATATCATTGTAGTGGAGCACACCTGTAGAACTGTAAAGGTGCAGCGGGAACCTATGATTTAGGATGAGCGGGGATAAAAATTCATTTAAATATTAACAATATAAACAATATCACAAAATAACAGTGTGTATCCACAAATAATAAATATTAATACAACCAAAACAAATGAGATATAGAACACTGTGCTCTGTCTAAATATTAAAGGGTATAGTCCCAAAATGGATTGCAGTTCTGTGTTAAAGGGATACTGAAACCATTTTTTTTCTTTCATGATTCAGATAGAGCATGCAGTTTTAAACAACTTTCTAATTTACTCCTATTAATTATCATTTTTCTTCGTTCTCTTGGTATCTTTATTTGAAAAAATAGGAAAGCAAGTTTTGGAGCCAGCCTATTTTTGATTCAGAACCCTGGGTGGCGCTTGCTGATTGGTGACTACATTTTAGCCACCAATCAGAAAGTGCTACCCTGGTTCTGAACCAAAGAAGGGCCGGCTCATAAGCTTACATTCCTGCTTTTTCAAATAAAGATACCAAGAGAATGAAGAAAAATTGATAATTAATAGGAGTAAATTTGCTTAAAAATTGCATGCTCTACCTGAATCATGAAAGAAAAAAAAAATTGGTTTCAGTACCCCTTTAAGCAGTTCTCCTCAAAGTAAAATAGAAAAGGTCTATATATAGTATTGCAAAAACTTATATATGGTGTGTCCCACTTGGACCATACTCACGGGAAACAGAGCTATATCTGAGCTCTGTGTGTAAAGCATAATAAGCAGGCTGCCACCAAATCCTCAGTTAAAAATAGTATCTATACTATAATTGCGTTTGTAATGTCCGTCGGCATTTGCGCACGCATCCTCAATGGAATGTTGGCAGCACGAGGACAAAAGAATTCACCGTAGGTGGATTCTTTCACCACCCTGCCATTTTCGGAATCCACCGGGATGCAGCGTAGGCAAACAGACCATTACAAAAGCAACAACTATTCGCCCACATTAAAGTATTTAAAAAAAAAAATTACCGTCCGCATCAAGTATTAAAAAAAAAATTAATAACCACCCGCATCAAGTATTTAAAAAAAAACAAAACACACCGCCCGCACGAAATATAACAAAAACAAATCCTACATGAAGTATTAACTCCTAAACCGCAAAATCCCTACATCACAATAAACCTATTTTCCCTATTAACCTCTAAACCGCAAAACCCCTACATCGCAATAAACCTATTTTCCCTATTAACCCCTAAACCGCAAAACCCCTACATCACAATAAACCTATTTTCCCTATTAACCCCTAAACCGCAAAACCCCTACATCGCAATAAACCTATTTACCCTTTAAACTGCCAAAACCCACAACGCAAATAACTATTTAAATAACTAAGTACAGTACACTAACCTAACACCCACTAGCCTAACACCCCCTAGCCTAACAACCCATTAAATAAACTCATATTACCTAAACTAATACATTCTAAAGTTACAAAAAATTAAAAAAAAAGCTAACATTACAGAAAATAAAAAATCAAATTACCAAATTTAACAAAATTAAACCTAATCCCTATGAAAATAAAAAAGACCCCCCAAAATAAAAACACCCCTTACTCTAAGAATAAACTACCAGTAGCCCTTAAAAGGCCTTTTTGCAGGGCATTGCCCCAAGATAATCAGCTCTTTTACAAAAAATATACAAAGTCCCACCTAACATTAAACCCCCCACCCCCCAAAATAAAAGAACCTAACACTAAAAAAACCTAAACTACCCATTGCTCTGAAAAGGGCATTTGTTTGGGCTTGGCCTTTAAATGCCCCTGGATCTGAAGACCGACCGCGGAGCCATGGAGTGTGGAGGATCCTTGTTGTACGATCTCCGCCGTACACTGAATAGTGTATTCAAGGTACGCGATTAAAGATGGCGTCCCTTAAATTCCTATTGGCTGATTTGATTTTTCCAATTCAAATCAGCCAATAGGATGAAAGCTACTCAAATCCTATTGGCTGTTTAAATTAGCCAATAGGATGAGAGCAAGTTAAATTCTATTGGCTGATTTGAATAGGACTGTTTGTATTGTTCAGGCATTCTGTTTGGTTGTCTGGCAAACCGGCTCCATCATCGGCGCAACCGCTCATTGTACAGGGGTGTTTTGTTATCCGTAGAGCTGTTATGTGATCAGACTTACCTTATTTTGCTTTTATGTAATAAATAAGATTTAATTGAGGATTTGGTGGCAGACCTGCTTATTGGCAGAGAGAGGTTGCATCCTTATATGCTTTACACACAGAGATCTCAGATATAGCTGTTTCACTCGAGTACAGTTCAACAAACAACTGGTACACACCATACAAGTTTTGGCAATACTATATATAGGTTTCTATTTTCCTTAAAGGGACCGTCAAGTCCAAAAAAAACTTTCATGTTTTAAATAGGGCATGCAATTTTAAACAACTTCCCAATTTACTTTTATCACCAATTTTGCTTTGTTCTCTTGGTATTCTTAGTTGAAAGCTAAAACTAGGAGGTTCATATGCTAATTTCTTAGACATTGAAGACTGCCTCTAATCTGAATACATTTTGACCACTAGAGGGCATTAGTTCACATGTTTCATATAGATAACATTGAGCTCATGCACGTAAAGTGACCTAGGAGTGAGCACTGATTGGCTAAACTGCATGCCTGTCAAGAACTGAAATAAGGGGGCAGTCAGCAGAAGCTTAGATACAAGATTATTACAGAGGTAAAACGTGTATTATTATAACTGTGTTGGTTATGCAAAACTGGGGAATGGGTAATAAAGGGATTATCTTTCTTTTTAAACAACAAAAATTCTGGTGTTGACTGTCCCTTTAAAGGTGACCTGCTTATCACAGAACTGCAATACATTTTGTGACTATATCCTTTATTATTTAGACATTAGAGCACAGTGTTCTGTATCTCATTTGTTTTGGTTATATTTAAAAATGCACACATTTTTCTTTCATTTACTGTCCCTTTAAAGGGGCAGTATACACCAATTTTCATTTAACTGCATGTAATAGACACTACTATAAAGAATAATATGCACAGATGTTGATTAAAAAATCCAGTCTAAAACCTTTTAAAAACTTACTTAGAAGCTCCCAATTTAGTACGGTTGATGAAGTGAGGCTGGGACAACCAATGAAAGCGGCTGAGAGCAGAACCTCCCCCGCATATGAAAGACCCATTATACAAACAAAGAGTCTGAATTATGTATACATCAGTATACATCTAAAAGTTTGGGGCTTGGTTAAATAGGTAAAATAAGCAAAAACACACCCAGATGGGCTATAAAAATGTATCATCTACAACACATTTATGCAAAGAAAAATCTAGTGTATAATGTCCCTTTAATGTCCCTAGACAATGGCTGAGGGACATGTGGGGGTAAACAAGAAAAAGTAATAACAATTTGAGCACATGGGGACTACAGGTCAATATTTAGAATCTTTAGGGCTACACACATTTAATCACATAAAAATTGTCTAGTAGCACAAGGACAGATTTGGGTCATTTTGCAGGGTCTGTCTGCTGTTCTACTATTAAGAGGGCTCTATTAATTTGTGGCCATCTTGTTTACCCACTCACATATTGGGGCCGAATTACTAAGCTGCAGATGTAGCTGTTTCGCCGGAAATGTAAGTTAAGAAGCAGCGGTCTTAAGATCGTGGCTCCTTAACTCGTCCGCCACCTCTGAGGCGATTGGCCGCGAATGTGCAGGGGGCTGCATTGCACAAGCATTTCACTAGAAATGCTTGTGCAATGATAGGCTGTCGGCATTTATCGATGTGCGGCGGACACGATCCGCTACAGCAGATCTTGTCCGCCCGCACATTAGTAACTCGCCCCCCGAAGTGGGGTTACTCGAATAAACCTCTGAGTAGTACAGACGGTAGAGAATACACTTGTTTTATCTTATGAAATTCACATACATTTTTATAGGCTTGAATATTTTTCCATAAGTACAGAGGCAAAAAGAATGATCTTTCCTTGTAGTGGGTGTCTTATTTACCAATATTACAAATCGTATTCTATTTTAGCATTGAAAATCACTTTTTCTCCTCAATAAACCTCATGCAATTAATCTATTATATTACAATTCTCGCAGCTTTTCTTTGAAACTAAGGTTCTTTTTCTATTCAGAAGAATGTGTTCTAATTTTACAAATGGTTTCTATGGTTTCATTTTATAAGGACCCAACTCTAAAGTTATATTGATTGGAAAATACAAGAAGCCTACTTGTCTTTTTTTTTAGTCTTAATTTCCAGGTTTTTTTATACTGCAGCAAATTAAAAGGATATTTTCTTGTTTGGTACACAAGTTGTATAGCTATTTACAAAAAAAAAATATTTTTAGTTCACTAATTGGTGGTCTATTCACATTGAATAAGCTAACCTTTCAGTTAAATGTGATCATGCATACTAACCAATCGGCAACTTAGTTTGCTTTTTGATTGTTTAATTATGTGTATTATAAAAACAACAACTTTGGAATATTCTTTTTATTTATGTTTTAACTTCTTTTCCTGTAATTTAACTTAAATAATGTGTGCCACCATGTTTGAACTTAGGTTTTCTATTTATCTCACTATCCTGCAAACAAGACTGTGGAACACAGGATTGTTAATTATCCAACATGGTTTCCACACATCCTTGTTTGCAAATTTTCTTTTATTACTTGATTTATATCCGTTCCTAATTTTCCTTAGCAGGAAAGAGAAATAAATAGAAAACCTAAAGGGATATGAAACACATACTTTTTCTTTAATGATTCAGATAGTGTAAAATAAAAAAAAAATTCAATTTACTTGTATTATCAAATTAATTTTGTTATCTTGGAATCTTTTGTTAAAAAGTAAGTAGGTATACTTTGGCAGTGTTTTTTTAAGAATGCTTTTAACTAGAGATGCGTGTTCGGCAGATTCGGAATTAAACAAATGGTGGAATTAGGTGTCTTCGGCTATTTTCTGAGATGTTTTTTTACTTGTGCAATACACTAAAATCTGTGCAAATTCACATTTCCAAGAAGAAATCTGTTGTCCTGTCAAAAAGAGCTACCTTGTTGAGATTTGCTAACTCGACCTGCGCATGCTTATTATTACTTAATCACACTCCACATATGTTTGATAAGAATGAGTGGAATGTGATTATATATTATGAATAGCATGCGCAGATGCAGGTAGCAAATCTCAACAAGGAAAAAACAACTATAGGACTGCATTTTCGCGAATCCCACTTGGCACAATGTGTTGCCAGCTGATTGGCTGTAACTGCCTGCGATTCCCCCATCTCCACTATCTTTTTTTTTGCCTCTGCCTGAGGGGGGTGCAAGAGAGTCAAAGCCCAACTGGTAAACCTCATTCACTGAGGTTCACTTGGGGTGGATGCCAGAGGATTGTTGGGGATCCTTTGACATCCACTACAAGGGAGCCGAGGGGAATGAGGTTTGGCAGCAGATCAGTTCCCTTGTCGAAATTGGTTACCTACAAATCTCAACAAGGTAGCTATTTTTGACAGAACACCGGCTCTGAAAATAGCTGAATGCCGTGAGTGGCCACCTTCTTCCACATTTGATTAATTCTGAAACTGCCAAATGCTCATCTCTACTTTTTAAGTTATTTATTGTGCAACCGCTGCTGCCATCTAGTGTTCAAAAGCATAATTGCAAAACTGTTGCCAAATAGTTCTCAAGATGTGCATGCTACCTACCTAGGTGTGTTCTTTAACTAAGAATATCATATATAATAGGAATTTAGTACATTTTAAAATAGAAGTAAAATGGAAAATCTTGTATATGAATTGTAAAATAAAAATTTTGGGTTTCATGTCCCTTCTGATCTTATCTCGATGAAGGATAAAATATAGTGGGACTGCGTTGTCCAATGTTTATATATTTTTGTAAAGGGACTGAAAAATATTGATACGTTTTCACTTGAAACAATCTATAGAAGTTCTGTGGATGCACTACCTTGTGTAAGACTTCATTGGTTATCGCCGTGTCATCGCAGAGCTATGCGCTTATCCATGGCATATTGGAATATGCCCCTACTATTATTTGTGCTTGTGTTCCATGCCAGATCAGAAGTGACTTAGTCTACATGAATTTGAAAAAGGATATAGTGGGAATACGGTGAACCAAATAATTACGGACCTACTTGAACCATGAAACTGTCCTCTGTATTTGAAAAATCCTTTACTTTCTCTGTTATATTCCATTAAAAAAAGAGAAAAGAAATATATGCCTAATGTTACAATGATTTGTTTTGCATTTTGTCTTTAGCTCTTGAACTATTGATTTAAGTTGGTAAAAAAACAAACATTTTGTGTTCTGTAGCTCACTGCATGCTGGGATATGCATAGGGCTATCATGAGAAATAATTCATTACTACCTTTCTGTTAAGGGGACACTTTTTAAGATTATAAAATAAAATATTTAATTGTGCTCAGTAAAACAATGTTTTAATTGGTTTCCTAACGATGGACATTTGACATTTTTCCAATCCTGAGTATTGGTAGCACATATGGCACGAGTCATAAGCCTAACCCTGCCATATATCTGTCCCTAATTGGCCTCACAATGGGGCATCGGATAAGAAACTGAAAAACTGTGGGATTTTTGCTAATAAAATGATAGTGGTTAGCTTTGTATACTTCAGTAACTTGTCCTGATTGGCTTCTCCAAACAAGGAAAAACGTGGGTTGAGTTTGGCAAAGCCTGATTTTCAGGTGCTTCAACCACATATACTATCCAAAGATATTGTATTGTGAGAATTAAAAAGTAAACGCATGCAAATATGTAAAGTTGAAATATTTTGGAGGTCTTTAGTTTATTTCTGGAAAGATCGGATTGATCAAAACCAAACCTGTTCATTTATTCATTCTATCTATTAAAAATGAATATTGTTTTTGTTCATTTGGTTAATTCCAGAAATGAACAAATGCTGACCAACATATAGAAACATAGATATTGACGGCAGATAAGAGCCATAGGCCCAGCAAGTCTGCCCCACCTTACCTAACAGTATAAACTTATCTAGTTCGTAGGATAGCCCTATGCTTGTCCCATGCATTTTTAAAGTCCCCCACAGTGTTTGTTGCTACTACCTCTTGAGGAAGTTTATTCCATAAATCAATCACTCTTTCTGTAAAGAAGTGCTTCCTCAAATTACTCCTGAATCTACTACCCTTTAGCTTGAGCTCATGACCCCTTGTTCTTGAATTTTCCATTTTATGTAAAATACCCACAGCCTCAGTTTTACTAAACCCTTTAATGTACTTGAAAGTTGCTATCATATCACCTCTTTCCCTTCTCTCCTCTAAGCTATACATATTTAGGTCATTGAGCCTATCCTGGTAAGTTTTATTTTTTAGACCATGTACCATTTTGGTAGCCCTCCTTTGCACAGATTCAAGTTTGTTAATATCCTTCTGAAGATATGGCCTCCAGAACTGCACACAATACTCAAGATGAGGCCTAACTAATGATCTATAAAGTGGCATAAGAACCTTACTATTTCTGCTGCAAATACCTCTACCAATACATCCAAGCATTCTGCTAGCCTTACTCGCTGCCTTACTACATTGTTTACTAAGTTTTAAATCATCTGAAATAATAATTCCCAAGTCCTGTTCCTCGTCTGTAACAGTCAGTAAAGTGTCATTGAGTCTGTAATTAACATTTGGATTTTTCTTCCCTAAATGCATTATTTTACACTTTGCTGTGTTAAACTTTAGATCCCAGTCGTTTGTCCAATCCTCCAATTGTTGTATATCACTTCTCATTTTGTCTACCCCCCCTGGAACATCCACTCTGTTGCAAATTTTTGTATCATCTGCAAAGAGACATACTTTCCCCTGTAGCCCTTTGCTGATATCGCAGATAAATATGTTAAACAAAACAGGCCCCAGAACTGACCCCTGAGGAACACCACTAGTAACAGCCCCCTCTGCTGAATGAACTCCATTTACTAAGACACTTTGTTTTCTGTCCTTAAGCCAGCATTCCACCCAGTTCACAATTTTTGAATCTAGACCAAGGAGATATAGTTTGTGAATAAGTTTATTGTGTGGGACGGTGTCAAATGCTTTGCTGAAATCTAGATATGCTACATCAACTGCTCCTCCCTTGTCTAATACTTTTGTTACATAATCAAAGAAGTCAATTAGATTAGTCTGACATGATCTCCCTGAAGTAAAACCATGCTGATTTTGGTCCTCTAAATTGTTTGTCTTTATGTAAGTCATAATTCTTTCCTTTAAGAGGCTTTCCATTAATTTCCCTACTACTGAAGTTAAACTAACTGGCCTGTAGTTGCCAGATTCTTCTCTACTGCCCTTTTTATGAAGAGGTATTACATTTGCTATTCTCCAATCATCTGGGACAGCTCCTGTTAATAGTGACTGATTAAACAGATCAGTTAATGGGACAGTTAGCACTGAACGAAGTTCTTTTAAAACCCTTGGATGAATATTATCAGGACCCACTGCCTTTGTAACATTTATTTTTGATAATGCTAACAAAACCTCATCCTCTGTAAAAAGATTACTGTTAAGCTTGTTTCTATTTTGCATAGCATCCCTTAATGTAGACATTGTATCTTCACAATCTTTAGTGAAAACAGAACAGAAGTAATCATTGAGACAGTCTGCAATCTGCTTATCTCCTTCTATTATTCTACCATCAACTGATTTCAATTTTACTATTCCTACCTTATTTTTTCTTCTTTCACTGATATATCTAAAGAAGGTTTTGTCCCCATGTTTTACTGACTGTGCTATCTTCTCTTCTGCATGAGCTTTAACCTTCCTAATTAACTGCTTAGTCTTTTTTTGTTGGAGTCTCCATATTTTCATATCATCATCTGCTTGTGTGTGTCTGTAATTTTTATAAGCTATCTTTTTTGTCTTTACAGCATGTGCTACTTCTTTGGAAAACCAAATTGGTTTCCGCTTTCTTTTACTTTTACAGACATGTCTAATACAGTGTGCGGTTGCATCTAAAATGGCACCTTTCACAAATTCCCACTGTTCTTGAACCCCTGTAATAAGATTTTTCCCCTTTAAATAGTTTTTTAGGTATTCTCCCATTAATGAAAAATCTGCCGTCCTAAAGTCTAAAACTTTTGTTTTAGTCTGGGTGTACAGTTCCTGAACATGAATACTAAACCAAACAGATTGATGATCACTGGATCCTAAGTTCTCACCTACAGACACATCTGAAACTGTATCACTGTTTGTAAGTATTAGATCTAATATAGCTTCCTTACGAGTTGGTTCCTTGACTAATTGTTCAAGTGATTCCCCTAGCAGAGATTCAAGAATATACCTGCTTCTAGCCGATCTAGCAGAAGGAATCTTCCAGTCTATATCTGGCAAATTAAAGTCCCCCAGTACTATAACCTTACCCTTCATGGTCATTTTAACGTTCTTATAAGGTCGTTATTTAGTTAGTAAATGAATAATGAATATTTACATGCCTATTTAAAGGACCAGTAAACACACACAGTAGATTTGCATAATCAACACATGCAAGATAACAAGACAATATAATAGCATTTACTCTGAATTTCAAATGAGTAGTAGATTTTTTTTCTAACAAATTTCAGTTATGTATATTTCCACTCCCCCTGTACCATGTGATAGCAATCAGCCAATCACAAATGCATATAAGTATAGTCTGTGAATTCTTGCACATGCTCAGAAGGAGCTGGTGACTCAAAAAGTGTAAATTTAAAAGACTGTGCACATTTTTTAATGGAAGTAAATTGAAAAGTTATTTAAAATTACATGCTCTATCTGAATCATGAAAATGTAATTTGACCGGAGTGTCCCTTTAATAGGGGTCTTCCAATCCAGTAGCCAACACATTTTGCATATTCTATTTGGATTTTTGGAATTTTCTAGTATAACAGTCATGAGTACTTAAAAACTTATGACATGTTTAAAGGGATATAAAACCCCAAAAATGTCTTTAGCATTCAATTTAAAAAAAAAAAAGGTTTCTAATTTACTTTATTAAATTTGCATTGTTCCCATGGTATTCTTTATTGAAGACATACCAAGGTAGGTATCTGGAGCACAACATGGCAGGAAATAGTGCTGCCACCTAGTCTAGTGCTCTTGCAAATGCATAACATTATTGCAAAACTCCTGCCATATAGTGCTTCCGACATGTGTACGCGCCTAAGCTTATGTTGCTGCTTTTCAACAAAATAAATGAAGAGAACAAATAAAATTTGATAATAGAAGTCAATTAGAAAGTGGTTTATAATTGCCTGCTCTATCTAATCCATGAAAGAAGAAAGTTGGGTTTCAATATCCCTTTAAGATGGCATCTTTTTTTTTTTTTCTTATGCATTTTTCTTCTCTTTTTATAAATCTCCCACTTGTTCAATTTACCAGGTTTAGTAAACAAAAGTATAAATAGATCTTTTTTTTTTTTTTTTAAAGACCTTCATGCCGTCCTAACGGCTCTGGGCTTTAACTCCGTTAGGATGGCATAGAACGTCCTACCATATACGGTGTTCTGCAACTTCCCTCTTTGGCGAAGTGAAGAATCGGCCTGGGCGTGGGTGCCTAGCAGCGTAGGCAGTCCCCCATGATCCGATCTCTACCTTGAAATCACATGATCGCGTCAATGTAAAAAAAAAGAAACTGCATTCAAACACATTTTGCTGCAATCATCCTCAATGCTGAACGAATAAGTCTGAGAGTGAAAATAAAACCTATGTCTTATAGTCCCCCCCCCCCATTGACTCTCTTTGATGGATTGTAATGCCATTGCCGCTATCACAGTTTTCTGTAAATTTGTTTATGTCAAGTATAGTGGCCTTTGGTGCTGATATCTCTAAACCTGCTTGATAGCATAGCAAACATTGCAAGTTGCTTAAATAGACATTGAAAACTAAACAAATGCTAGATAGAATGATGCATTCAAAGAAAAGATTAGTCTGAGAATAACATATAGATCTATTTTTTAAAGTTTCATTAGTTTTTTTTTAAATAGTGACTATAAAACAATGGGAGCTGCCATGTTGTAACTTAGGTTACCTTCTCGTCTGTGGCCAATTAGGGACAGTTATAAGTAGGTCATTAGAGTGTGCAGCCAATGACTGTGTGGTATATAACAGTGTTCTGTACTTCCATTTCTAACAGGAACTGAAAAGGTCACAATTTCAGAATGGAATTACAGGAAAAGGGGGAAATAATAAATAATGAAAATATATTGCAGATTTATTTATTTATTATTTATATATTTATAATCATTCTATATTACCATCTCAAAGTGTTTAATGTCCCTTTTAAAGCTACTTATAAAAAGTACTCAAGGGGTAAAGCTACAGTGGAATATGAATCAATAATGTCTTTTTTGTTTTTGTTTTTTCAGCTTAATCTAGCCAAACCCATTGAGGACCAGGGTCCTTTAGATGTTATCATACATAAACTCACAGATGTTATTTTGGAAGCCGATCAAAATGAAACAGAGTCCGTTCAGCTAGTCCAGAGATTCCAGGTGGGTGATGACTTTTGTCTTTTGTTGATAGTCCCCAAATGTTATTTCTAGAGAAAAATTTTCTGTAAGCCAGTACTTCAACCCGACAATGTCACTATTTTTATGTATTTTGGAGTCCACTGGTCTTACAAACATAACATTCAAGTTTCCATTGGTTGAAAAGGTCAGCCAAGTCTGCAACACACAAAGAATGTAAGATTATTGTGTTACAAAGCTTCATCATGTAACCTTAATGCCTTAATGTCAGCTGTCCATATTAGTGACAAGTCATTCTGTAGAGATGCAGCAATTTCCTATATATTTTATACTCTGCAGCTGGTATAGGAAGTAATTGGAAACACATTCAGGGGAAACAAATTTTACAGTGCTCCTAAGCTTACATTCCTGCTTTTCCAAATAAAGATACCAAAAGAATAAAGAAAAATTCATAATAGGAGTAAATTAGAAAGTTGCTTAATATTGCATGCTCTGTCTGAATCATTAAAGAAAAAATTTGGGTTTCATGTCACTTTAAAAAATTCTGAGAACTCTATCGGGCAGGATCCTCCCACTAGGAGCTGGTAAACCATTTAACTCATAGGAAGTTATTTTTTAGGAGCAGTAAACTTGAAGAAGAATTAACTGCAGCTTAGTGAGTACATTTTATTTACGGTTAGCACTGTTTGTTCAAATATCATCTGTTACAAGGGACTGAACACAGGCTGTAAAAGAACTGTATAATCGATGAAAAAATTGGTTTTCAATGTCTATATTTTCATATATTTTTCAATAAACAGATAAAACAAAAAAAAAAATTCTGAGAACTAAGGGAATTACATTTTTGATCTAAGATTGTCATGGATAAAAGTTTTAGGATGATTTAGTAAACCCTCTGACCTTCAATATTTTGTTTGTTACATTCTGTAAAATGAAAAACTCCGACCAGTGTTTTTTTACATTTTATTGTATACTTTACAATCCCATGTAGTTGTTACCACGTTAACTGGTCAATTAACTCCTTAATGACCACAGCACTTTTCCATTTTCTGTACGTTTGGGACCAAGGCTATTTTTACATTTTTGCGGTGTTTGTGTTTAGCTGTAATTTTCCTCTTACTCATTTACTGTACCCACACATATTGTATACAGTTTCTCCAACATAGGTGTGTCCGGTCCACGGCGTCATCCTTACTTGTGGGATATTCTCTTCCCCAACAGGAAATGGCAAAGAGCCCAGCAAAGCTGGTCACATGATCCCTCCTAGGCTCCGCCTACCCCAGTCATTCTCTTTGCCGTTGTACAGGCAACATCTCCACGGAGATGGCTTAGAGTTTTTTAGTGTTTAACTGTAGTTTTTATTATTCAATCAAGAGTTTGTTATTTTGAAATAGTGCTGGTATGTACTATTTACTCAGAAACAGAAAAGAGATGAAGATTTCTGTTTGTATGAGGAAAATGATTTTAGCAACCGTAACTAAAATCCATGGCTGTTCCACACAGGACTGTTGAGAGCAATTAACTTCAGTTGGGGGAACAGTGTGCAGTCTCTTGCTGCTTGAGGTATGACACATTCTAACAAGACGATGTAATGCTGGAAGCTGTCATTTTCCCTATGGGATCCGGTAAGCCATGTTTATTACGATCATAAATAAGGGCTTCACAAGGGCTTATTAAGACTGTAGACTGTTTCTGGGCTAAATCGATTCATTATTAACACATATTTAGCCTTGAGGAATCATTTTATCTGGGTATTTTGATATAATAATATCGGCAGGCACTGTATTAGACACCTTATTCCTTAGGGGCTTTCCCAAAGCTTAAGCAGAGCCTCATTTTCGCGCCGGTGTGGCGCACTTGTTTTTGAGAGGCATGGCATGCAGTCGCATGTGAGAGGAGCTCTGATACTTAGAAAAGACTTTCTGAAGGCGTCATTTGGTATCGTATTCCCCTTTGGGCTTGGTTGGGTCTCAGCAAAGCAGATACCAGGGACTGTAAAGGGGTTAAAGTTTAAAACGGCTCCGGTTCCGTTATTTTAAGGGTTAAAGCTTCCAAATTTGGTGTGCAATACTTTTAAGGCTTTAAGACACTGTGGTGAAAATTTGGTGAATTTTGAACAATTCCTTCATGTTTTTTCGCAATTGCAGTAATAAAGTGTGTTCAGTTTAAAATTTAAAGTGACAGTAACGGTTTTATTTTAAAACGTTTTTGTACTTTGTTATCAAGTTTATGCCTGTTTAACATGTCTGAACTACCAGATAGACTGTGTTCTGAATGTGGGGAAGCCAGAATTCCTATTCATTTAAATAAATGTGATTTATGTGATAATGACAATGATGCCCAAGATGATTCCTCAAGTGAGGGGAGTAAGCATGGTACTGCATCATTCCCTCCTTCGTCTACACGAGTCTTGCCCACTCAGGAGGCCCCTAGTACATCTAGCGCGCCAATACTCCTTACTATGCAACAATTAACGGCTGTAATGGATAATTCTGTTAAAAACATTTTAGCCAAAATGAACCCTTGTCAGCGTAAGCGTGGCTGCTCTGTTTTAGATACTGAAGAGCATGACGACGCTGATATTAATATCTCTGAAGGGCCCCTAACCCAGTCTGATGGGGCCAGGGAGGTTTTGTCTGAGGGAGAAATTACTGATTCAGGGAACATTTCTCAACAGGCTGAACCTGATGTGATTGCATTTAAATTTAAGTTGGAACATCTCCGCATTCTGCTTAAGGAGGTATTATCCACTCTGGATGATTGTGAAAAGTTGGTCATCCCAGAGAAACTATGTAAAATGGACAAGTTCCTAGAGGTGCCGGGGCTCCCAGAAGCTTTTCCTATACCCAAGCGGGTGGCGGACATTGTTAATAAAGAATGGGAAAGGCCCGGTATTCCTTTCGTCCCTCCCCCCATATTTAAAAAATTGTTTCCTATGGTCGACCCCAGAAAGGACTTATGGCAGACAGTCCCCAAGGTCGAGGGAGCGGTTTCCACTTTAAACAAACGCACCACTATACCCATAGAGGATAGTTGTGCTTTCAAAGATCCTATGGATAAAAAATTAGAAGGTTTGCTTAAAAAGATGTTTGTTCAGCAGGGTTACCTTCTACAACCAATTTCATGCATTGTCCCTGTCGCTACAGCCGCATGTTTCTGGTTCGATGAGCTGATAAAGACGCTCGATAGTGATTCTCCTCCTTATGAGGAGATTATGGACAGAATCAATGCTCTCAAATTGGCTAATTCTTTCACCCTAGACGCCACTTTGCAATTGGCTAGGTTAGCGGCTAAGAATTCTGGGTTTGCTATTGTGGCGCGCAGAGCGCTTTGGTTGAAATCTTGGTCGGCTGATGCGTCTTCCAAGAACAAGCTACTAAACATTCCTTTCAAGGGGAAAACGCTGTTTGGCCCTGACTTGAAAGAGATTATCTCTGATATCACTGGGGGTAAGGGCCACGCCCTTCCTCAGGATCGGCCTTTCAAGGCAAAAAATAGACCTAATTTTCGTCCCTTTCGTAAAAACGGACCAGCCCAAAGTGCTACGTCCTCTAAGCAAGAGGGTAATACTTCTCAAGCCAAGCCAGCTTGGAGACCAATGCAAGGCTGGAACAAGGGAAAGCAGGCCAAGAAACCTGCCACTGCTACCAAGACAGCATGAAATGTTGGCCCCCGATCCGGGACCGGATCTGGTGGGGGGCAGACTCTCTCTCTTCGCTCAGGCTTGGGCAAGAGATGTTCTGGATCCTTGGGCGCTAGAAATAGTCTCCCAAGGTTATCTTCTGGAATTCAAGGGACTTCCCCCAAGGGGGAGGTTCCACAGGTCTCAGTTGTCTTCAGACCACATAAAAAGACAGGCGTTCTTACATTGTGTAGAAGACCTGTTAAAAATGGGAGTGATTCATCCAGTTCCATTAAGAGAACAAGGGATGGGGTTCTACTCCAATCTGTTCATAGTTCCCAAAAAAGAGGGAACGTTCAGACCAATCTTAGATCTCAAGATCTTAAACAAGTTTCTCAAGGTTCCATCGTTCAAGATGGAAACCATTCGAACTATTCTTCCTTCCATCCAGGAAGGTCAATTCATGACCACGGTGGATTTAAAGGATGCGTATCTACATATTCCTATCCACAAGGAACATCATCGGTTCCTAAGGTTCGCATTCCTGGACAAACATTACCAGTTCGTGGCGCTTCCTTTCGGATTAGCCACTGCTCCAAGGATTTTCACAAAGGTACTAGGGTCCCTTCTAGCTGTGCTACGACCAAGGGGCGTTGCGGTAGTACCTTACTTGGACGACATTCTGATTCAAGCGTCGTCCCTTCCTCAAGCAAAGGCTCACACGGACATCGTCCTGGCCTTTCTCAGATCTCACGGATGGAAAGTGAACGTGGAAAAGAGTTCTCTATCCCCGTCAACAAGGGTTCCCTTCTTGGGAACAATTATAGACTCCTTAGAAATGAGGATTTTTCTGACAGAGGTCAGAAAAACAAAACTTCTAGACTCTTGTCGGATACTTCATTCCGTTCCTCTTCCTTCCATAGCTCAGTGCATGGAAGTGATCGGGTTGATGGTAGCGGCAATGGACATTGTTCCTTTTGCGCGCATTCATCTAAGACCATTACAACTGTGCATGCTCAGTCAGTGGAATGGGGACTATACAGACTTGTCTCCGAAGATACAAGTAAATCAGAGGACCAGAGACTCACTCCGTTGGTGGCTGTCCCTGGACAACCTGTCACAAGGGATGACATTCCGCAGACCAGAGTGGGTCATTGTCACGACCGACGCCAGTCTGATGGGCTGGGGCGCGGTCTGGGGATCCCTGAAAGCTCAGGGTCTTTGGTCTCGGGAAGAATCTCTTCTACCGATAAATATTCTGGAACTGAGAGCGATATTCAATGCTCTCAAGGCTTGGCCTCAGCTAGCGAGGACCAAGTTCATACGGTTTCAATCAGACAACATGACAACTGTTGTGTACATCAACCATCAGGGGGGAACAAGGAGTTCCCTAGCGATGGAAGAAGTGACCAAAATCATTCTATGGGCGGAGTCTCACTCCTGCCACCTGTCTGCTATCCACATCCCAGGAGTGGAAAATTGGGAAGCGGATTTTCTGAGTCGTCAGACATTGCATCCGGGGGAGTGGGAACTCCATCCGGAAATCTTTGCCCAAGTCACTCACCTGTGGGGCATTCCAGACATGGATCTGATGGCCTCTCGTCAGAACTTCAAAGTTCCTTGCTACGGGGCCAGATCCAGGGATCCCAAGGCGGCTCTAGTGGATGCACTAGTAGCACCTTGGACCTTCAAACTAGCTTATGTGTTCCCGCCATTTCCTCTCATCCCCAGGCTGGTAGCCAGGATCAATCAGGAGAGGGCGTCGGTGATCTTGATAGCTCCTGCGTGGCCACGCAGGACTTGGTATGCAGATCTGGTGAATATGTCATCGGCTCCACCTTGGAAGCTACCTTTGAGACGAGACCTTCTTGTTCAGGGTCCGTTCGAACATCCGAATCTGGTTTCACTCCAGCTGACTGCTTGGAGATTGAACGCTTGATTTTATCGAAGCGAGGATTCTCAGATTCTGTTATCGATACTCTTGTTCAGGCCAGAAAGCCTGTAACTAGAAAGATTTACCACAAAATTTGGAAAAAATATATCTGTTGGTGTGAATCTAAAGGATTCCCTTGGGACAAGGTTAAGATTCCTAGGATTCTATCCTTCCTTCAAGAAGGATTGGAAAAAGGATTATCTGCAAGTTCCCTGAAGGGACAGATTTCTGCCTTGTCGGTGTTACTTCACAAAAAGCTGGCAGCTGTGCCAGATGTTCAAGCCTTTGTTCAGGCTCTGGTTAGAATCAAGCCTGTTTACAAACCTTTGACTCCTCCTTGGAGTCTCAATTTAGTTCTTTCAGTTCTTCAGGGGGTTCCGTTTGAACCCTTACATTCCGTTGATATTAAGTTATTATCTTGGAAAGTTTTGTTTTTAGTTGCAATTTCTTCTGCTAGAAGAGTTTCAGAATTATCTGCTCTGCAGTGTTCTCCTCCTTATCTGGTGTTCCATGCAGATAAGGTGGTTTTACGTACTAAACCTGGTTTTCTTCCAAAAGTTGTTTCTAACAAAAACATTAACCAGGAGATTATCGTACCTTCTCTGTGTCCGAAACCAGTTTCAAAGAAGGAACGTTTGTTGCACAATTTGGATGTTGTTCGCGCTCTAAAATTCTATTTAGATGCTACAAAGGATTTTAGACAAACATCTTCCTTGTTTGTTGTTTATTCTGGTAAAAGGAGAGGTCAAAAAGCAACTTCTACCTCTCTCTCTTTTTGGATTAAAAGCATCATCAGATTGGCTTACGAGACTGCCGGACGGCAGCCTCCCGAAAGAATCACAGCTCATTCCACTAGGGCTGTGGCTTCCACATGGGCCTTCAAGAACGAGGCTTCTGTTGATCAGATATGTAGGGCAGCGACTTGGTCTTCACTGCACACTTTTACCAAATTTTACAAGTTTGATACTTTTGCTTCTTCTGAGGCTATTTTTGGGAGAAAGGTTTTGCAAGCCGTGGTGCCTTCCATTTAGGTGACCTGATTTGCTCCCTCCCTTCATCCGTGTCCTAAAGCTTTGGTATTGGTTCCCACAAGTAAGGATGACGCCGTGGACCGGACACACCTATGTTGGAGAAAACAGAATTTATGTTTACCTGATAAATTTCTTTCTCCAACGGTGTGTCCGGTCCACGGCCCGCCCTGGTTTTTTAATCAGGTCTGATAATTTATTTTCTTTAACTACAGTCACCACGGTACCATATGGTTTCTCCTATGCAAATATTCCTCCTTAACGTCGGTCGAATGACTGGGGTAGGCGGAGCCTAGGAGGGATCATGTGACCAGCTTTGCTGGGCTCTTTGCCATTTCCTGTTGGGGAAGAGAATATCCCACAAGTAAGGATGACGCCGTGGACCGGACACACCGTTGGAGAAAGAAATTTATCAGGTAAACATAAATTCTGTTTTTTCTCGCCATTAAATGGACTTTCTAAAGATTCCATTATTTTCATCATATCTTATCATTTACTAAAAAAAAAAAGGATAAAATATGATGAAAAATGGGGAAAAAACACACTTTTTCTAACTTTGACCCCCAAAATCTGTTACACATCTGCAACCACCAAAAAACACCCATGCTTAAATAGTTTCTAAATTTTGTCCAGAGTTTGGAAATACTCAATGTTTACATGTTCTTTGCTTTTTTTGCAAGTTATAGGGCCATAAATACAAGTAGCACTTTGCTATTTCCAAACCACTTTTTTTCAAAATTAGCGATAGTTACATTACATTAGAATATCCCTTGACATGTATATATTTTTTTTTAGAAGACATCCCAAAGTATTGATCTAGGCCCATTTCTTTCATGTAATTAGCAAGAGTCCATGAGCTAGTGACGTATGGGATATACATTCCTACCAGGAGGGGCAAAGTTTCCCAAACCTTAAAATGCCTATAAATACACCCCTCACCACACCCACAATTCAGTTTTACAAACTTTGCCTCCCGTGGAGGTGGTGAAGTAAGTTTGTGCTAGATTCTTCGTTGATATGCGCTCCGCAGCAGGCTGGAGCCCAGTTTTCCTCTCAGCGTGCAGTGAATGTCAGAGGGATGTGAAGAGAGTATTGCCTATTTGAATTCAATGGTCTCCTTCTACGGGATCTATTTCATAGGTTCTCTGTTATCGGTCGTAGAGATTCATCTCTTACCTCCCTTTTCAGATCGACGATATACTCTTATATATATACTATTACCTCTACTGATTCTCGTTTCAGTACTGGTTTGGCTTTCTACTATATGTAGATGAGTGTCCTGGGGTAAGTAAGTCTTATTTTCTGTGACACTCTAAGCTATGGTTGGGCACTTTTATATAAAGTTCTAAATATATGTGTTTAAACATTTATTTGCCTTGATTCAGGATGTTCAATATTCCTTATTTCAGACAGTCGGTTTCATTATTTGGGATAATGCATTTGAATATTAAAATTTTCTTACCTTTAAAATTTGACTTTTTTTCCTGTGGGCCGTTAGGCTCGCGGGGGCTGAAAATGCTTCATTTTATTGCGTTATTCTTGGCGCTGACTTTTTTGGCGCAAAAAATTTCTTAGTCATTTCCGGCGTCATACTTGTCACCGGAAGTTGTTTGTATGTGCGTCATTTTTTTGACGTTTTTTTGCACCAAAGATGTCGGCGTTACCGGATGTGGCGTCATTTTTGGCGCCAAAGCATTTAGGCGCCAAATAGTGTGGGCGTCTTTTTTGGCGCTAAAAAATATGGGCATCATTATTGTCTCCACATTATTTAAGTCTCATTGTTTATTTGCTTCTGGTTGCTAGAAGCTTGTTCATTGGCATTTTTTCCCATTCCTGAAACTGTCATTTAAGGAATTTGATAGATTTTGCTTTATATGTTGTTTTTTCTATTACATATTGCAAGATGTCTCAGATTGACCCTGGATCAAAAGCTACTTCTGGAAAAACGCTTGACTGAGTTCAGTCCTACCAAAGCTAAGTTCATTTATTTTAAATGTTATGAATGTTTATCTTTAGCTATGGTTTGTAATAAGTTATTATGATAAACTTTTACATGCAGAATCCATTAGTATTTATGCTTTATATATTGCCATTCTTTTTACATCTTATGTACAAGAAATATTTAGAAGATTTATAAAAAATATTTTTCTGATTCTATTTTAAAGGCTTTGTCTGGCATTGTGCCTTCTAATAAAAAATTTTAGGTCTTTTTCACTTCTTTTTTAATTATTGAAGTTTCAAATGACCAACAACATACTGATTTATCCTTCTCTAATGATGTTTTTTTCTCATTCAGATTTTTTTTCATCAAATATTGACACTAACAAATCTACTTTTTTTTTATTTTTTTTATTTAAAGTACATTTGTTCTTTGTTGAAAAGGTGTTGATTATTTTGGATATTAAGGTAACTAGTTCTTTTTCAAGACTAGCTAACACTATTTCTGCCTATTTATTCTTCTGTGTTTTCAGAGGTTTTCTTTCCAATTCCCCATACTAGGGAATGGAATAGGCTGAGAATTTTCTTTTATTCCTTCTTCAAAGGTTTTAAACTATATTCTTTGCCAGCAGTTAAATTCAATTTGGAGGGTTCTCCAATTTATTGGGGCTATCTCTACTCCTACTAATTATGCTATTGTTTCTATAGCAAAATAGTATTTATTTTCCTTTAGATGGTTGTATCTTATTTATGGAAAATTATTTAGTTTCAGGTACTTTTCTTGGTCCTGTGATTTATTTGGATGTTGCAATTGCTTCATTTTGTTCTGTTTACTTTAAGATCAAGTATCAGATTATGATTTATTTTAGCATTGTTAAGGGACAACATTTACTAGACTAGGTGCTGTTGCATTTGTCTTGTTGTTTTGCATTTTTTGATTATGCAAGTCCACTGTATTGACTGATCCTTTAACTGGACTATCATGCTAATAATTTCATTTGTGTCTTCATTTTATTGAATATTTTTGCAAATGAGGGTTAATCTATGTCTTTAGCTATTTTAGCTAGAAGAATTTTGTGATTTTTAAAAATCCATATTTCTTTTGTTCTAAGATAATCAATTATTTGTTTTTTAATTGGATTCAATTCTTAACTGTTACTCTGGGCTTCAAGATTGAGTTCTAAGACTAAAACTTTAAGCTTATACTAGTTTGGTTGTTCTTATTAAGGAACGAATTCCTGAATTCTTTCCCAAGTAACATGTTTTTAATTGGAAATTTTTCAGTTCGAAATCAGCTCCCTAAAATTGCGATGTACGTGCCGTATTCCAGCTTGGCTGGCAAGGGGCAGGTTAAGACTTCTTTGAAATTTATTTGGTTCTATTCGGTCCAAATTTCTTTGATTTTATTCCAGTAAGGCTAACACTTTCTTTAAGTGTGTTTCGGTCCTGTATATTTTGGGTACTGTTGAAGCATGGCTGGGCACCCATGGGGTTCAAGCGCTGCTCAGACCTGGAATCTTCTGGGGTATTTCTTCCAGTTCCATTTTTAGGAACTGGGTTTTGGAGTTTTATTCAAACTATTCTGCCTTTTTTTGCTCAGTGATAGCATTATTTGTTTTCATTAGATACAATAAATGCATATTTTCATTTTTCTGTTTTCATTCAGATTTTTTTCTGAGGATACGGAATCTCATATGATTCACTTTGCTCTTCAGGACATAGAGGATCTTTTTTTCAAAAGCTCTTGATTCCTTACACAAGGGTCACCTTTTTTAGGTTTCCAGATATTTGTGTCTCTGTCTTTGTCTCTATCAGACAAGAGACAATTTTATTGTGTTCCGTTTGTCGGTACCTTTAGTCTCTATTATTTCCTTCAGTTGCTATATATGCATAGAAGTTTTAGGTCTTATGGCCACAGCATTGGATTTAATTCCCTTTGCTCATTTTCAATAGAAAGAACCTTTCCAGTCTTTTATGCTGAATTATGGTGCAGGGTTTCTAGGATTTCGCATTTTAAATCTTCGAATCCTAATATTTATCTCTCTTGATTTGGTGGTTAAGATCACCATCATTTAGTTCTACAGGTCTCTTTCAACCTGGACCATGATCTCTACAGATGTGAGTCTTTTTGGTTGGGAGGCTGTCTGAGGATCTCTGTCAGCACAAGGGGTTTGGAAATCTCAGGAGGCGAGATTACCATTTGATATTTTAGAACTCCGTGCTTTCTCAGAGTTTTTCAGTTAGTTTCTTTTTGAAGAAGAGACGTTTAATGTTTTTCAGACAATATCACTACTATGGTGTATGTCAATCATCAGAGTAGGACTATCAGTCCTTAGGCTGTGACAGAAGTGTCTCGGATATTAGCTTGGGCTAAATCCAGCTCCTATCTAAATTCTGTGGTTTTTTCCCCAGGTATAGATATTTGGGAAGCGGATTATCTCTGTTAATCAAGCTTTTCTTCCGGGAGAATGGTCTCTCTTAACCAGATATGTTTTTCATCTCATCTGAATAAAGAACTTCCCAGGGGCCTATTAAGGTCCGGGAATCTTCAGGTGGAAGTAGTGTATGCATTGACATTTCTTTGGAATTATCTTTTTGCCTATTTCTTTCCGCCTCTAGTTCTTCTTCCAAAATTCTTATGGAGTATTTGTTTGTTATGCTGGTAGCTCCAGCATGGCCTCTCACGTTTTGGTATACGAATCTCATTCGGATGGCCAGTTGCCAACGTTGGACACCTCCGTTTAAACCAGACCTTTTCTTTCTCAAGGCCATTTTTTCCATCAGGATCTCAAATCATTACATTTGAAGGGATGGAGATTGAACGCTTGGTTTTTAGTCATAGAGGTTTTTCTGACTCATTGATTAATACTATGTTTCAGGCTTATAAATCTGTCTCTAGAAAGATTTATATTGAGTCTGGAAGACCTACTTTCTCCAACATAGGTGTGTCCGGTCCACGGCGTCATCCTTACTTGTGGGATATTCTCCTCCCCAACAGGAAATGGCAAAGAGCCCAGCAAAGCTGGTCACATGATCCCTCCTAAGCTCCGCCTTCCCCAGTCATTCTCTTTGCCGTTGTACAGGCAACATCTCCACGGAGATGGCTTAGAGTTTTTTGGTGTTTAACTGTAGTTTTTATTATTCAATCAAGAGTTTGTTATTTTAAAATAGTGCTGGTATGTACTATTTACTCTGAAACAGAAAGGTGATGAAGATTTCTGTTTGTAAGAGGAAAATGATTTTAGCAACCGTTACTAAAATCGATGGCTGTTTCCACACAGGACTGTTGAGAGGAATTAACTTCAGTTGGGGGAAACAGTGAGCAGACTTTTGCTGCTTGAGGTATGACACATTTCTAACAAGACGATGTAATGCTGGAAGCTGTCATTTTCCCTATGGGATCCGGTAAGCCATTTTTATTACATAAGAAAAAAAAGGGCTTCACAAGGGCTTTTAAGACTGTAGACATTTTCTGGGCTAAAACGATTGATATATAAGCATATTTTAATACTTCATAGCTTTGAGGAATTATTTTATTCTTGGGAATTATGTAAAATAACCGGCAGGCACTGTATTGGACACCTTATTCTCTAGGGGCTTTCCCTAATCATAGGCAGAGCCTCATTTTCGCGCCTCTATTGCGCACTTGTTTTTGGGAAGCATGACATGCAGATGCATGTGTGAGGAGCTCTGATACATAGAAAAGACTTTCTGAAGGCGTCATTTGGTATCGTATTCCCCTTTGGGCTTGGTTGGGTCTCAGCAAAGCAGATACCAGGGACTGTAAAGGGGTTAATTATAAAAACGGCTCCGGTTCCGTTATTTTAAGAGTTAAAGCTTTCAAATTTGGTGTGCAATACTTTTAAGGCTTTAAGACACTGTGGTGAAATTTTGGTGAATTTTGAACAATTCCTTCATACTTTTTCGCAATTGCAGTAATAAAGTGTGTTCAGTTTAAAATTTAAAGTGACAGTAACGGTTTTATTTTAAAACGTTTTTTGTACTTTGTTATCAAGTTTATGCCTGTTTAACATGTCTGAACTACCAGATAGACTGTGTTCTGTATGTGGGGAAGCCAAGGTTCCTTCTCATTTAAATAGATGTGATTTATGTGACACAAAATTTAGAGAAAATGATGCCCAAGATGATTCCTCAAGTGATGGGAGTAAGCATGGTACTGCATCATCCCCTCCTTCGTCTACACCAGTCTTGCCCACACAGGAGGCCCCTAGTACATCTAGTGCGCCAATACTCCTTACTATGCAACAATTAACGGCTGTAATGGATAATTCTATCAAAAACATTTTAGCCAAAATGCCCACTTATCAGCGAAAGCGCGACTGCTCTGTTTTAGAAAATACTGAAGAGCATGAGGACGCTGATGATATTGGTTATGAAGTGCCCCTACACCAATCTGAGGGGGCCAGGGAGGTTTTGTCTGAGGGAGAAATTTCAGATTCAGGGAAAATTTCTCAACAAGCTGAACCTGATGTAATTACATTCAAATTTAAATTGGAACATCTCCGCGCCCTGCTTAAGGAGGTGTTATCTACTCTGGATGATTGTGAGAATTTGGTCATTCCAGAGAAATTATGTAAAATGGACAAGTTCCTAGAGGTCCCGGGGCCCCCCGAAGCTTTTCCTATACCCAAGCGGGTGGCGGACATTGTAAACAAAGAATGGGAAAGGCCCGGCATACCTTTCGTCCCTCCCCCTATATTTAAGAAATTGTTTCCTATGGTCGACCCCAGAAAGGACTTATGGCAGACAGTCCCCAAGGTCGAGGGGGCGGTTTCTACTCTAAACAAACGCACCACTATACCCATAGAAGATAGTTGTGCTTTCAAAGATCCTATGGATAAAAAATTAGAGGGTTTGCTTAAAGAGATGTTTGTTCAGCAAGGTTACCTTCTACAACCAATTTCATGCATTGTTCCTGTCACTACAGCAGCGTGTTTCTGGTTCGATGAACTAGAAAAGGCGCTCAATAAAGATTCTTCTTATGAGGAGATTTTGGACAGAATTCATGCTCTCAAATTGGCTAACTCTTTCACCCTAGACGCCACTTTGCAATTGGCTAGATTAGCGGCGAAAAATTCTGGGTTTGCTATTGTGGCGCGCAGAGCGCTTTGGCTAAAATCTTGGTCAGCGGATGCGTCTTCCAAGAACAAATTGCTTAACATTCCTTTCAAGGGGAAAACGCTGTTTGGCCCTGACTTGAAAGAGATTATTTCTGATATCACTGGGGGCAAGGGCCACGCCCTTCCTCAGGATAGGTCTTTCAAGGCCAAAAATAAACCTAATTTCTCCAACATAGGTGTGTCCGGTCCACGGCGTCATCCTTACTTGTGGGATATTCTCTTCCCCAACAGGAAATGGCAAAGAGCCCAGCAAAGCTGGTCACATGATCCCTCCTAGGCTCCGCCTACCCCAGTCATTCTCTTTGCCGTTGTACAGGCAACATCTCCACGGAGATGGCTTAGAGTTTTTTAGTGTTTAACTGTAGTTTTTCATTATTCAATCAAGAGTTTGTTATTTTCAAATAGTGCTGGTACGTACTATTTACTCAGAAACAGAAAAGAGATGAAGAATTCTGTTTGTATGAGGAAAATGATTTTAGCAACCGTAACTAAAATCCATGGCTGTTCCACACAGGACTGTTGAGAGCAATTAACTTCAGTTGGGGGAACAGTTTGCAGTCCCTTGCTGCTTGAGGTATGACACATTCTAACAAGACGATGTAATGCTGGAAGCTGTCATTTTCCCTATGGGATCCGGTAAGCCATGTTTATTACGATTGTAAATAAGGGCTTCACAAGGGCTTATTTAAACTGTAGACTTTTTCTGGGCTAAATCGATTGATTATTAACACATATTTAGCCTTGAGGAATCATTTTATCTGGGTATTTTGATATAATAATATCGGCAGGCACTGTTTTAGACACCTTATTCTTTAGGGGCTTTCCCAAAGCATAGGCAGAGTCTCATTTTCGCGCCGGTATGGCGCACTTGTTTTTGAGGACAGCATGGCATGCAGCTGCATGTGTGTGGAGCTCTGATACATAGAAAGGTCTTTCTGAAGGCATCATTTGGTATCGTATTCCCCTTTGGGCTTGGTTGGGTCTCAGCAAAGCAGATTCCAGGGACTGTAAAGGGGTTAAATATAAAAACGGCTCCGGTTCCGTTATTTTAAGGGTTAAAGCTTCCAAATTTGGTGTGCAATACTTTTAAGGCTTTAAGACACTGTGGTGAAATTTTGGTGAATTTTGAACAATTCCTTCATACTTTTTCGCAATTGCAGTAATAAAGTGTGTTTAGTTTAAAATTTAAAGTGACAGTAACGGTTTTATTTTAAAACGTTTTTTGTGCTTTGTTATCAAGTTTATGCCTGTTTAACATGTCTGAACTACCAGATAGATTGTGTTCTGACTGTGGGGAAACCAAGGTTCCTTCTCATTTAACTATATGTATTTTATGTCATAAAAAAATTTTAGTAAAAATGATGCCCAAGATGATTCCTCAAGTGAGGGGAGTAAGCATGGTACTGCATCATCCCCTCCTTCGTCTACACCAGTCTTGCCCATACAGGAGGCCCCTAGTACATCTAGTGCGCCAATACTCCTTACTATGCAACATTTAACGGCTGTAATGGATAATTCTATCAAAAACATTTTAGCCAATATGCCCACTTATCAGTGAAAGCGCGACTGCTCTGTTTTAGAAAATTCTGTAGAGCATGAGAACGCTGATGATATGGTTTCTGAAGGGCCCCTACACCAGTCTGAGGGGGCCAGGGAGGTTTTGTCTGAGGGAGAAATTTCAGATTCAGGAAACATTTCTCAACAAGCTGAACCTGATGTGATTACTTTTAAATTTAAGTTGGAACATCTCCGCGCTCTGCTTAAGGAGGTGTTATCCAATTTGGATGATTGTGATTATCTGGTCATTCCAGAACCACTATGTAAAATGGAAAAGTTCTTAGAGGCCCCGGGGCCCCCCGAAGCTTTTCCTATATCCAAGCGGGTGGCGTCCATTGTTAGTACAGAATGGGACAGGCCCGGTATACCTTTAGTACCTCCCCCCATATTTATAAAATTGTTTTCCTATAGTCGACACCAGAAAGGACTGATGGCAGACAGTCCCCAAGGTCGAGGGGGCGGTTTCTACTCTACACAAGCGCGCCACTATACCCATAGAAGATAGTTGTGCTTTCCAAGATCCTATGGATAAAAAATTAGAAGGTCTGCTAAAGATGTTTGTTCAGCAAGGTTCCCTTCTACAACCAATTGCATGCATTGTCCCTGTCACTGCAGCCGCGTGTTTCTAGTTTGAGCTAGGAAAGGCGATTATTAGTAATTCTTCTTCTTATGAGGAGATTATGGACAGAATTCGTGCTCTTAAATTGGCTAATTCTTTCACCCTAGACGCCACCTTGCAATTGGCTAGGTTAGCGGCGAAAAAATTCTGGGTTTCCTATTGTGGCGCAGAGCGCTTTGGTTAAAATCTTGGGCAGCGGATGCGTCTTCCAAGAACAAATTGCTTGACATTCCTTCAAGGGGAAAACACTCTTTGGCCCTGACTTGAAAGAGATTATCTCTGATATCACTGGGGGCAAGGGCCACGCCCTTCCTCAGGATAGGTCTTTTCAAGACCAAAAATAAACCTAAGTTTCGTCCCTTTCGCAGAAACGGATCAGCCCCAAGGGCTACGTCCTCTAAGCAGGAAGGTAATACTTCTCAAGCCAATCCAGCCTGGAGACCTATGCAAGGCTGGAACAAAGGAAAGCAGGCCAGGAAACCTGCCACTGCTACCAAGACAGCATGAAATGCGGGCCCCCGATCCGGGACCGGATCTGGTGGGGGGCAGACTCTCTCTCTTCGCTCAGGCTGGGGCAAGAGATGTTCTGGACCCTTGGGCGCTAGAAATAGTCTCCCAAGGTTATTCTCTGGAGTTCAAGGGGCTTCCTCCAAGGGGGAGGTTCCACAGGTCTCAGTTGTCTTCAGACCACATAAGAAGACAGGCATTCTTACATTGGGTAGAAGACCTGCTAAAAATGGGAGTGATTCATCCTGTTCCATTAGGAGAACAAGGGATGGGGTTCTACTCCAATCTGTTCATAGTTCCCAAAAAAGAGGGAACGTTCAGACCAATCTTAGATCTCAAGATCTTGAACAAGTTTCTCAAGGTTCTATCGTTCAAGATGGAAACCATTCGAACACTTCTTCCTTCCATCCAGGAAGGTCAATTCATGACCAAGGTGGATTTCAAGGATGCGTATCTACATATTCCTATCCACAAGGAACATCATCGGTTCCTAAGGTTTGAATTCCTGGACAAGCATTTCCAGTTCGTGGCGTTTTCTTTCGGATTAGCCACTGCTCCTAGGATTTTCTCATAGGTACTAGGGTCCCTTCTGGCGGTGCTAAGACCAAGGGGCATTGCTGTAGTACCTTACTTGGACGACATTCTGATTCGAGCGTCGTCCCTTCCTCAAGTAAAGGCTCACACGGACATTGTCCTGGCCTTTCTCAGATCTCACGGATGGAAAGTGAACGTGGAAAAGAGTTCTCTATCTCCGTCAACGAGGGTTCCCTTCTTGGGAACTATAATAGACTCCTTAGAAATGAGGATTTTTCTGACAGAAGCCAGAAAAACAAAACTTCTAGACTCTTGGTCGGATACTTCATTCCGTTCCTCTTCCTTCCATAGCGCAGTGCATGGAAGTGATAGGTTTGATGGTAGCGGCAATGGACATAGTTCCTTTTGTGCGCATTCATCTAAGACCATTACAACTGTTCCTGCTCAGTCAGTGGAATGGGGACTATTCAGACTTGTCTCCGAAGATACAAGTAAATCAGAGGACCAGAGACTCATTCCGTTGGTGGCTGTCCCTGGACAACCTGTCACAAGGGATGACCTTCCGCAGACCAGAGTGGGTCATTGTCACGACCGACGCCAGTCTGATGGGCTGGGGCGCGGTCTGGGGATCCCTGAAAGCTCAGGGTCTTTGGTCTCGGGTAGAATCTCTTCTACCGATAAATATTCTGGAACTGAGAGCGATATTCAATGCTCTCAAAGCTTGTCCTCAGCTAGCGAGGGCCAAGTTCATACATCAACCATCAGGGGGGAACAAGGAGTTCCCTAGCGATGGAAGAAGTGACCAAAATCATTCTATGGGCGGAGTCTCACTCCTGCCACCTGTCTGCTATCCACATCCCAGGAGTGGAAAATGGGGAAGCGGATTTTCTGAGTCGTCAGACATTGCATCCGGGGGAGTGGGAACTCCATCCGGAAATCTTTGCCCAAGTCACTCAACCGTGGGGCATTCCAGACATGGATCTGATGGCCTCTCGTCAGAACTTCAGAGTTCCTTACTACGGGTACAGATCCAGGGATCCCAAGGCGGCTCTAGTGGATGCACTAGTAGCACCTTGGACCTTCAAACTAGCTTATGTGTTCCCGCCGTTTCCTCTCATCCCCAGGCTGGTAGCCAGGATCAATCAGGAGAGGGCGTCGGTGATTTTGATAGCTCCTGCGTGGCCACGCAGGACTTGGTATACAGATCTGGTGAATATGTCATCGGCTCCACCATGGAAGCTACCTTTGAGACGAGACCTTCTTGTTCTAGGTCCGTTCGACCCACTCCAGCTGACTGCTTGGAGATTGAACGCTTGATCTTATCAAAGCGAGGGTTCTCAGATTCTGTTATTAATACTCTTGTTCAGGCCTGAAAGCCTGTAACCAGAAAATTACCACATAATTTGGTATATCTGTTGGTGTGAATCTGCAGGATTCCCTTGGGACAAGGTTAAGATTCCTAAGAGTCTATCCTTCCTTCGAGAAGGATTGGAAAAAGGATTATCTGCAAGTTCCTTGATGGGACAGATTTCTGCCTTGTCTGTGTTACTTCACAAAAAGCTGGCAGCTGTGCCAGATGTTCTAGCCTTTGTTCAGGCTCTGGTTAGAATCAAGCCTGCTTACAAAATTTTGACTCCTCCTTGGAGTCTCAACCTAGTTCTTTCAGTTCTTCAGGGGGTTCCGTTTGAACCCTTACATTCCGTTGATATTAAGTTATTATCTTGGAAAGTTTTGTTTTTGGTTGCAATTTCTTCTGCTAGAAGAGTTTCAGAATTATCTGCTCTGCAGTGTTCTTCTCCTTATCTGGTGTTCCATGCAGATAAGGTGGTTTTGCGTACTAAACCTGGTTTTCTTCCAAAAGTTGTTTCTAACAAAGACATTAACCAGGAGATAGTTGTGCCTTCTTTGTGTCCTAATCCAGTTTCAAAGAAGGAACGTTTGTTACACAACTTGGATGTAGTTCGTGCTCTCAAATTTTACTTAGCAGCTACTAAGGTTTTCAGACAAACTTTGGCTTTGTTTGTTGTTTATTCTGGTAAACGGAGAGGTCAAAAAGCAACTTCTACCTCTCTCTCCTTCTGGATTAAAAGCATTATCCGATTGGCTTATGAGACTGCCGGACGGCAGCCTCCTGAAAGAATCACAGCTCACTCCACTAGGGCTGTGGCTTCCACATGGGCCTTCAAGAACGAGGCTTCTGTTGATCAGTAATGTAAGGCAGCGACTTGGTCTTCACTGCACACTTTTTCTAAATTTTACAAATTTGATACTTTTGCTTCTTCTGAGGCTATTTTTGGGAGAAAGGTTTTGCAAGCCGTGGTGCCTTCCATTTAGGTGACCTGATTTGCTCCCTCCCTTCATCCGTGTCCTAAAGCTTTGGTATTGGTTCCCACAAGTAAGGATGACGCCGTGGACCGGACACACCTATGTTGGAGAAAACAGAATTTATGTTTACCTGATAAATTACTTTCTCCAACGGTGTGTCCGGTCCACGGCCCGCCCTGGTTTTTTTAATCAGGTCTGATAATTTATTTTCTTTAACTACAGTCACCACGGTAACATATGGTTTCTCCTATGCAAATATTCCTCCTTTACGTCGGTCGAATGACTGGGGTAGGCGGAGCCTAGGAGGGATCATGTGACCAGCTTTGCTGGGCTCTTTGCCATTTCCTGTTGGGGAAGAGAATATCCCACAAGTAAGGATGACGCCGTGGACCGGACACACCGTTGGAGAAAGTAATTTATCAGGTAAACATAAATTCTGTTTTTCGTCCCTTTCGCAGAAACGGACCAGCCCCAAGTGCTACGTCCTCTAAGCAAGAGGGTAATACTTCACAAGCCAAGCCAGCCTGGAGGCCAATGCAAGGCTGGAACAAAGGTAAGCAGGCCAAGAAACCTGCCACTGCTACCAA
The DNA here is from genome assembly GCF_027579735.1 of Bombina bombina. Lineage (NCBI taxonomy): Eukaryota > Metazoa > Chordata > Amphibia > Anura > Bombinatoridae > Bombina > Bombina bombina. Next base: position 97,118,761 of record NC_069499.1, read on the forward strand.
GACAGCATGAGATGTTGGCCCCCGATCCGGGACCGGATCTGGTGGGGGGCAGACTCTCTCTCTTCGCTCAGGCTTGGGCAAGAGATGTTCTGGATCCTTGGGCGCTAGAAATAGTCTCCCAAGGTTATCTTCTGGAATTCAAGGGGCTTCCCCCAAGGGGGAGGTTCCACAGGTCTCAATTGTCTTCAGACCACATAAAAAAACAGGCATTCTTACATTGTGTAGAAGACCTGTTAAAAATGGGAGTGATTCATCCTGTTCCATTAGGAGAACAAGGGATGGGGTTCTACTCCAATCTGTTCGTAGTTCCCAAAAAAGAGGGAACATTCAGACCAATCTTAGATCTCAAGATCCTAAACAAGTTTCTCAAGGTTCCATCGTTCAAAATGGAAACCATTGGAACAATTCTTCCTTCCATCCAGGAAGGTCAATTCATGACCACGGTGGATTTAAAGGATGCGTATCTACATATTCCTATCCACAAGGAACATCATTGGTTCCTAAGGTTCGCATTTCTGGACAAGCATTACCAGTTTGTGGCACTTCCGTTCGGATTAGCCACTGCTCCAAGAATTTTCACAAAGGTACTAGGGTCCCTTCTAGCGGTGCTAAGACCAAGGGGCATTGCAGTAGTACCTTACTTGGACGACATTCTGATTCAAGCGTCGTCCCTTCCACAAGCAAAGGCTCACACGGACATTGTCCTGGCCTTTCTCAGATCTCACGGGTGGAAAGTGAACGTAGAAAAAAGTTCTCTATCTCCGTCAACAAGGGTTCCCTTCTTGGGAACAATAATAGACTCCTTAGAAATGAGGATTTTTCTGACAGAGGCCAGAAAATCAAAACTTCTAAACTCTTGTCAAATACTTCATTCTGTTCCTCTTCCTTCCATAGCGCAGTGCATGGAAGTAATAGGTTTGATGGTAGCGGCAATGGACATAGTTCCTTTTGCGCGAATTCATCTAAGACCATTACAACTGTGCATGCTCAGTCAGTGGAATGGGGATTATACAGACTTGTCTCCGACGATACCAGTAGATCAGAGGACCAGAGATTCACTCCGTTGGTGGCTGTCCCTGGACAACCTGTCACAGGGGATGAGCTTCCGCAGACCAGAGTGGGTCATTGTCACGACCGACGCCAGTCTGGTGGGCTGGGGCGCGGTCTGGGGACCCCTGAAAGCTCAGGGTCTTTGGTCTCGGGAAGAATCTCTTCTCCCGATAAATATTCTGGAACTGAGAGCGATATTCAATGCTCTCAAGGCTTGGCCTCAGCTAGCAAAGGCCAAATTCATACGGTTTCAATCAGACAACATGACGACTGTTGCGTACATCAACCATCAGGGGGGAACAAGGAGTTCCCTGGCGATGGAAGAAGTGACCAAAATCATTCAATGGGCGGAGACTCACTCCTGCCACTTGTCTGCGATCCACATCCCAGGAGTGGAAAATTGGGAAGCGGATTTTCTGAGTCGTCAGACATTTCATCCGGGGGAGTGGGAACTCCATCCGGAAATCTTTGCCCAAATTACTCAGTTGTGGGGCATTCCAGACATGGATCTGATGGCCTCTCGTCAGAACTTCAAGGTTCCTTGCTACGGGTCCAGATCCAGGGATCCCAAGGCGACTCTAGTAGATGCACTAGTAGCACCTTGGACCTTCAAACTAGCTTATGTATTCCCGCCGTTTCCTCTCATCCCCAGGCTGGTAGCCAGGATCAATCAGGAGAGGGCATCGGTGATCTTGATAGCTCCTGCGTGGCCATGCAGGACTTGGTATGCAGACCTGGTGAATATGTCATCGGCTCCACCATGGAAGCTACCTTTGAGACGGGACCTTCTTGTTCAAGGTCCGTTCGAACATCCGAATCTGGTCTCACTCCAACTGACTGCTTGGAGATTGAACGCTTGATCTTATCAAAGCGAGGGTTCTCAGATTCTGTCATTGATACTCTTGTTCAGGCCAGAAAGCCTGTAACTAGAAAAGTCTACCACAAAATATGGAAAAAATATATCTGTTGGTGTGAATCTAAAGGATTCCCTTGGGACAAGATAAAAATTCCTAAGATTCTATCCTTTCTTCAAGAAGGTTTGGAGAAAGGATTATCTGCAAGTTCCTTGAAGGGACAGATTTCTGCCTTGTCTGTGTTACTTCACAAAAAGCTGGCAGCTGTGCCAGATGTTCAAGCCTTTGTTCAGGCTCTGGTTAGAATCAAGCCTGTTTACAAACCTTTGACTCCTCCTTGGAGTCTCAATTTAGTTCTTTCAGTTCTTCAGGGGGTTCCGTTTGAACCCTTACATTCCGTTGATATTAAGTTATTATCTTGGAAAGTTTTGTTTTTGTTTGCAATTTCTTCTGCTAGAAGAGTTTCAGAATTATCTGCTCTGCAGTGTTCTCCTCCTTATCTGGTGTTCCATGCAGATAAGGTGGTTTTGCGTACTAAACCTGGTTTTCTTCCGAAAGTTGTTTCTAACAAAAACATTAACCAGGAGATAGTCGTGCCTTCTTTGTGTCCGAATCCAGTTTCAAAGAAGGAACGTTTGTTGCACAATTTGGACGTAGTTCGTGCTCTAAAATTCTATTTAGATGCTACAAAGGATTTTAGACAAACATCTTCCTTGTTTGTTGTTTATTCTGGTAAAAGGAGAGGTCAAAAAGCAACTTCTACCTCTCTCTCTTTTTGGCTTAAAAGCATCATCAGATTGGCTTACGAGACTGCCGGACGGCAGCCTCCTGAAAGAATCACAGCTCATTCCACTAGGGCTGTGGCTTCCACATGGGCCTTTAAGAACGAGGCTTCTGTTGATCAGATATGTAAGGCAGCGACTTGGTCTTCACTGCACACTTTTACTAAATTTTACAAATTTGATACTTTTGCTTCTTCTGAGGCTATTTTTGGGAGAAAGGTTTTGCAAGCCGTGGTGCCTTCCATCTAGGTGACCTGATTTGCTCCCTCCCTTCATCCGTGTCCTAAAGCTTTGGTATTGGTTCCCACAAGTAAGGATGACGCCGTGGACCGGACACACCTATGTTGGAGAAAACAGAATTTATGTTTACCTGATAAATTACTTTCTCCAACGGTGTGTCCGGTCCACGGCCCGCCCTGGTTTTTTAATCAGGTCTGATAATTTATTTTCTTTAACTACAGTCACCATGGTATCATATGATTTCTCCTATGCAAATATTCCTCCTTTACGTCGGTCGAATGACTGGGGAAGGCGGAGCCTAGGAGGGATCATGTGACCAGCTTTGCTGGGCTCTTTGCCATTTCCTGTTGGGGAGGAGAATATCCCACAAGTAAGGATGACGCCGTGGACCGGACACACCGTTGGAGAAAGTAATTTATCAGGTAAACATAAATTCTGTTTTTCTTGGCATTCTTTTAAAATTCATAGATTTTTTTTCAGGTTGGTTTGGATAAGGTTTTGTCTTCAATTCTTTGTTAGGACAAATCTCTACTCTTTCTGTTCTTTTTTCACAGAAAGATTGCTAATCTTCCTGATATTCATTGTGTTGTACAGGCTTTGGTCCATATCAAGCCTGTCATTAATTCATTCTCTCCTCTTTGGAGTCTCAATTTGGTACTGAGGGCTTTACAGGCTCCTACGTTTGAAACTATGCATTTTCTGAACGTTAAATTACTTTCTTGGAAAAGTATTGTTCCTTTTGGTTATTTCTTCTACTCGAAGAGTTTTTTGAGTTATCTGCTCTTTTTTGTGAATATCCTTTTCTGATTTTTCATCAGGATAAGGCAGTGTTACTTCCTGATATTCATCATTTTTTTCAGGTTTTGATTCGTATCAAACCTGTCATTAAAGGGACACTGTAGCCAAAAAAATTATTTTGTGATTCAGATAGAGCATGCAATTTTAAGCAACTTTCTAATTTACTCCTATTATCAAATTGTCTTCATTTTCTTGTTATGTTTATTTGAAAAGCAAGAATGTAAGTTTAGATGCCGGCCCATTTTAGGTGAACAACCTGGGTTGTCCTTGCTGATTGGACAGCACCTTAAAACAAGTGCTGTCCATGGTTCTGAACCCACAATTTGCTGGCTCCTTAGCTGAGATGCCTTCTTTTCAAATAAAGATTGTAAGAGAATGAAGAAAAATTGATAATAGAAGTAAATTAGAAAGTTGCTTACAATTACATGCTCTATCTGAATCATGAAAGAATTTTTTTGGCTACAGTGTCCCTTTAAGCCAATTTCTCCTCCTTGGAGTCTTAATTGGGTTCTGAAGGTTTTTCAGGCTCTTCTATTTTGAGCATATGCTTGCTCTGGACATTCATTACTTTCATGGAAAGTATTGTTCTTTTTGGACATCTCTTCAGTTAGAACAGTTTTTGAATTATTTGTTCTTTCTTGTGAATCTCCTTGTTCTGATTTTTCATCAGGATAAGGTGTTTTTTTGCTGTCCTCATTTCAATTTTCACCTAAGTTGTGAATTCTAACAACATTAGTGGAGGAATTATTGTCTTTTCCTTGTGTCCTAATCCTAAGAATTCTTTGGTAAGATTCTTACATTCTTTAGGATGTGGTAAGAGTTTTTTTGAAATATTATGTTGAAGCTACTCAGATTTCAGACAGACTTCTAGTCTATTTGTTATCTTTTCTGGTTTTAGGAAGGTCAGAAGGCTTCTGCCATTTCTTTGGCATCTTGGTTAAGCTTTTGATTCATCATGCTTATTTGGAGTCGGATTATTCCCCGTCTCAGAGGATTACGGCTCATTCTACTAGGTCAGTTTCTACTTCCTGGGCTTTTTAAGAATGAAGCTTCTGTTGTTCAATTTGCAAAGCAATGACTTGGTCTTCTTTGCATACTTTTACTAAATTCTACCATTTTGATGTTTTCTCTTCTTTAGAAACAGTTTTTGGTAGAATAGTACTTCAGGCAGCTGTTTCAGTTTGATTCTTCTGCTTATAATTTCAGTTTTTTTCATTATTAAAATTGAAACTTTTGATTTGGGTAGTGGATTAATTTTTCAGCGGAATTGGCTGTCTTTATTTTATCCCTCCCTCTCTAGTGACTCTTGCGTGGAAGTTCCACATCTTGGGTATTTATATCCCATACGTCACTAGCTCATGGACTCTTGCTAATTACATGAAAGAAAACATAATTTATGTAAGAACTTACCTGATAAATTCATTTCTTTCATATTAGCAAGAGTCCATGAGGCCCACCCTTTTTTGTGGTGGTTATGATTTTTTTGTATAAAGCACAATTATTCCAATTCCTTATTTTTTTGATGCTTTCGCTCCTTTCTTATCACCCCACTTCTTGGCTATTCGTTAAACTGAATTGTGGGTGTGGTGAGGGGTGTATTTATAGGCATTTTAAGGTTTGGGAAACTTTGCCCCTCCTGGTAGGAATGTATATCCCATACGTCACTAGCTCATGGACTCTTGCTAATATGAAAGAAATTAATTTATCAGGTAAGTTCTTACATAAATTATGTTTTTGCTATATTTCATGCCACCATTTCACCACCAAATGCGATCAAAAAAGAATAAAAAATTGTTCACTTTTTCACAAATTTTTTCAGAAACTTTAGGTTTCTCACTGAAATTATTTACAAACAGCTTGTGCAGTTATGGCATAAATGGTTGTAAATTTTTCTCTGGGATCCCCTTTGTTCAGAAATAGCAGACAAATATGTCTTTGACGTTGCTTTTTAGTAATTAGAAGGCCGCTAAATGCCACTGCGCACCAACACGTGTATTATGCCCAGCAGTGAAGTTGTTAATTAGGGAGGTTTTTGGGGTAATTTAACTTTAGTGTAGTAGACAACCCAAAGTATTGATCTAGGCCCATTTCGGTATATTTCATGCCACCATTTCACCGCCAAATGCGATCAAATTAAAAAAAAAAAACGTAAAATCTTTCCAAATTTTAGGTTTCTCACTGAAATCATTTACAAACATCTTGTGCAATTATGGTACAAATGGTTGTAAATGCTTCTCTGGGATCCCCTTTGTTCAGAAATAGCAGACATATATGGCTTTGGCGTTGCTTTTTGGTATTTAGAAGGCCGCTAAATGCTGCTGCGCATCACACGTGTATTATGACTAGCAGTGAAGGGGTTAATTAGGTAGCTTGTAGGGAGCTTGCAGGGTTAATTTTAGCTTTAGTGTAGAGATCAGCCTCCCACCCTCCCTGACACATCACATCCCCTGATCCCTCCCAAACAGCTGTCTGCCAGTACCCAGTTTACAATATAATAGATGTATTTTTTACTGTAGTGTAGCTTTCTCCCCCCCCCAGACCAACCCCCACCCCCTCCCAGATCCCCTAGATTATTTTTTTTAGGAATTCATCCCCCCTTTCTCCCACTTATACTTTTTTTCCTGTAGTGTAGCGGTTCCCACCCGCTCCCTCCCCGTGCACGCACCCACCCGCCGCCCCTCGTACACGTGCGCACCGATCCCGCCCCATCTCAGACTCAGAACCCATCGATGGCCGCCCACCCACCTCCCACTTCAGCTCCCACCCACCAACGAATGCGGCCATCGATGTCCGGTGCAGAGAGGGCCACAGAGTGGCTCTCTCTGCACTGGAGGGGTAAAAATGGTTATTGCAGGATGCCTCCATCACTGCAATACATCACTGCAATAACCGGAAAGCACCTGGAAGCGATCAGGATCGCTTCCAGCTGCTTTCCAGACCGATGACTTATGCCATATGTCCTTAGGCGTTAACTGTATTTTTTCTGAGGACATATGGCGTACGTTGTTGGTCATTAAGGGGTTAAAGGGACACTAAACCCATTTTCTCCTGTTAAGTGTAGTCAGTCCACGGGTCATCATTACTTATGGGATATTAACTCCTCCCCAACAGGAAGTGCAAGAGGATCACCCAAGCAGAGCTGCTATATAGCTCCTCCCCTCTACGTCACACCCAGTCATTCTCTTGCACCCAACTAATAGATAGGATGTGTGAGAGGACTGTGGTGATTATATTTAGTTTTTATATCTTCAATCAAAAGTTTGTTATTTTAAACAGCACCGGAGTGTGTTGTTTCTTCTTAGGTAGAATTTGAAGAAGAATCTACCTGAGTTTTTGTATGATCTTAGCGGACGTAACTAAGATTCATTTTGCTGTTCTCGGCCATTCTGAGGAGTGAGGTAAACTTCAGATCAGGGGACAGCGGGCAGGTTCACCTGCAAAGAGGTATGTTGCAGTATATTATTTTCTAAGGAATGGAATTGACTGAGAAAATACTGCCAATACCGATATAATGTAAGTTCAGCCTTAAATGCAGTAGTAGCAACTGGTATCAGGCTGTTATGTATATATGTTTACACTTCAGTATTCTGGGGAATGGCACTTCACTGGGACAATACTGTATGCATATAACTTTTAGCCTAACTTGCAGTGTGAACGACTAGCAGCAGGCTTTTCTCCAACATAGGTGTGTCCGGTCCACGGCGTCATCCTTACTTGTGGGATATTCTCTTCCCCAACAGGAAATGGCAAAGAGCCCAGCAAAGCTGGTCACATGATCCCTCCTAGGCTCCGCCTACCCCAGTCATTCTCTTTGCCGTTGTACAGGCAACATCTCCACGGAGATGGCTTAGAGTTTTTTAGTGTTTAACTGTAGTTTTTATTATTCAATCAAGAGTTTGTTATTTTGAAATAGTGCTGGTATGTACTATTTACTCAGAAACAGAAAAGAGATGAAGATTTCTGTTTGTATGAGGAAAATGATTTTAGCAACCGTCACTAAAATCCATGGCTGTTCCACACAGGACTGTTGAGAGCAATTAACTTCAGTTGGGGGAACAGTGTGCAGTCTCTTGCTGCTTGAGGTATGACACATTCTAACAAGACGATGTAATGCTGGAAGCTGTCATTTTCCCTATGGGATCCGGTAAGCCATGTTTATTACGATCGTAAATAAGGGCTTCACAAGGGCTTATTAAAACTGTAGACTTTTTCTGGGCTAAATCGATTCATTATTAACACATATTTAGCCTTGAGGAATCATTTTATCTGGGTATTTTGATATAATAATATCGGCAGGCACTGTTTTAGACACCTTATTCTTAGGGGCTTTCCCAAAGCATAAGCAGAGCCTCATTTTCGCGCCGGTGTGGCGCACTTGTTTTTGAGAGGCATGGCATGCAGTCGCATGTGAGAGGAGCTCTGATACTTAGAAAAGACTTTCTGAAGGCGTCATTTGGTATCGTATTCCCCTTTGGGCTTGGTTGGGTCTCAGCAAAGCAGATACCAGGGACTGTAAAGGGGTTAAAGTTCAAAACGGCTCCGGTTCCGTTATTTTAAGGGTTAAAGCTTCCAAATTTGGTGTGCAATACTTTTAAGGCTTTAAGACACTGTGGTGAAAATTTGGTGAATTTTGAACAATTCCTTCATGTTTTTTCGCAATTGCAGTAATAAAGTGTGTTCAGTTTAAAATTTAAAGTGACAGTAACGGTTTTATTTTAAAACGTTTTTTGTACTTTGTTATCAAGTTTATGCCTGTTTAACATGTCTGAACTACCAGATAGACTGTGTTCTGAATGTGGGGAAGCCAGAATTCCTATTCATTTAAATAAATGTGATTTATGTGATAATGATAATGATGCCCAAGATGATTCCTCAAGTGAGGGGAGTAAGCATGGTACTGCATCATTCCCTCCTTCGTCTACACGAGTCTTGCCCACTCAGGAGGCCCCTAGTACATCTAGCGCGCCAATACTCCTTACTATGCAACAATTAACGGCTGTAATGGATAATTCTGTCAAAAACATTTTAGCCAAAATGAACACTTATCAGCGTAAGCGCGGCTGCTCTGTTTTAGATACTGAAGAGCATGACGACGCTGATAATAATATTTCTGAAGGGCCCCTAACCCAGTCTGATGGGGCCAGGGAGGTTTTGTCTGAGGGAGAAATTACTGATTCAGGGAACATTTCTCAACAGGCTGAACCTGATGTGATTGCATTTAAATTTAAGTTGGAACATCTCCGCATTCTGCTTAAGGAGGTATTATCCACTCTGGATGATTGTGACAAGTTGGTCATCCCAGAGAAACTTTGTAAAATGGACAAGCTCCTAGAGGTGCCGGGGCTCCCAGAAGCTTTTCCTATACCCAAGCGGGTGGCGGACATTGTTAATAAAGAATGGGAAAGGCCCGGTATTCCTTTCGTCCCTCCCCCCATATTTAAAAAATTGTTTCCTATGGTCGACCCCAGAAAGGACTTATGGCAGACAGTCCCCAAGGTCGAGGGAGCGGTTTCCACTTTAAACAAACGCACCACTATACCCATAGAGGATAGTTGTGCTTTCAAAGATCCTATGGATAAAAAATTAGAAGGTTTGCTTAAAAAGATGTTTGTTCAGCAAGGTTACCTTCTACAACCAATTTCATGCATTGTCCCTGTCGCTACAGCCGCATGTTTCTGGTTCGATGATCTGATAAGAGCGGTCGATAGTGATTCTCCTCCTTTGGAGGAGATTATGGACAGAATCAATGCTCTCAAATTGGCTAATTCTTTCACCCTAGACGCCACTTTGCAATTGGCTAGGTTAGCGGCTAAGAATTCTGGGTTTGCTATTGTGGCGCGCAGAGCGCTTTGGTTGAAATCTTGGTCGGCTGATGCGTCTTCCAAGAACAAGCTACTTAACATTCCTTTCAAGGGGAAAACGCTGTTTGGCCCTGACTTGAAAGAGATTATCTCTGATATCACTGGGGGTAAGGGCCACGCCCTTCCTCAGGATCGGCCTTTCAAGGCAAAAAATAAACCTAATTTTCGTCCCTTTCGTAGAAACGGACCAGCCCAAGGTGCTACGTCCTCTAAGCAAGAGGGTAATACTTCTCAAGCCAAGCCAGCTTGGAGACCAATGCAAGGCTGGAACAAGGGAAAGCAGGCCAAGAAACCTGCCACTGCTACCAAGACAGCATGAAATGTTGGCCCCCGATCCGGGACCGGATCTGGTGGGGGGCAGACTCTCTCTCTTCGTCCAGGCTTGGGCAAGAGATGTTCTGGATCCTTGGGCGCTAGAAATAGTCTCCCAAGGTTATCTTCTGGAATTCAAGGGACTTCCCCCAAGGGGGAGGTTCCACAGGTCTCAGTTGTCTTCAGACCACATAAAAAGACAGGCATTCTTACATTGTGTAGAAGACCTGTTAAAAATGGGAGTGATTCATCCTGTTCCATTAAGAGAACAAGGGATGGGGTTCTACTCCAATCTGTTCATAGTTCCCAAAAAAGAGGGAACGTTCAGACCAATCTTAGATCTCAAGATCTTAAACAAGTTTCTCAAGGTTCCATCGTTCAAGATGGAAACCATTCGAACTATTCTTCCTTCCATCCAGGAAGGTCAATTCATGACCACGGTGGATTTAAAGGATGCGTATCTACATATTCCTATCCACAAGGAACATCATCGGTTCCTAAGGTTCGCATTCCTGGACAAACATTACCAGTTCGTGGCACTTCCTTTCGGATTAGCCACTGCTCCAAGGATTTTCACAAAGGTACTAGGGTCCCTTCTAGCTGTGCTAAGACCAAGGGGCATTGCTGTAGTACCTTACTTGGACGACATTCTGATTCAAGCGTCGTCCCTTCCTCAAGCAAAGGCTCACACGGACATTGTCCTGGCCTTTCTCAGATCTCACGGGTGGAAAGTGAACGTGGAAAAGAGTTCTCTATCCCCGTCCACAAGGGTTCCCTTCTTGGGAACAATAATAGACTCCTTAGAAAGGAGGATTTTTCTGACAGAGGCCAGAAAAACAAAGCTTCTAGACTCTTGTCGGATTCTTCATTCCGTTCCTCTTCCTTCCATAGCTCAGTGCATGGAAGTGATCGGGTTGATGGTAGCGGCAATGGACATAGTTCCTTTTGCGCGCATTCATCTAAGACCATTACAACTGTGCATGCTCAGTCAGTGGAATGGGGACTATACAGACTTGTCTCCGAAGATACAAGTAAATCAGAGGACCAGAGACTCACTCCGTTGGTGGCTGTCCCTGGACAACCTGTCACAGGGGATGACATTCCGCAGACCAGAGTGGGTCATTGTCACGACCGACGCCAGTCTGATGGGCTGGGGCGCGGTCTGGGGCTCCCTGAAAGCTCAGGGTCTTTGGTCTCGGGAAGAATCTCTTCTACCGATAAATATTCTGGAACTGAGAGCGATATTCAATGCTCTCAAGGCTTGGCCTCAGCTAGCGAGGGCCAAGTTCATACGGTTTCAATCAGACAACATGACAACTGTTGCGTACATCAACCATCAGGGGGGAACAAGGAGTTCCCTAGCGATGGAAGAAGTGACCAAATTCATTCTATGGGCGGAGTCTCACTCCTGCCACCTGTCTGCTATCCACATCCCAGGAGTGGAAAATTGGGAAGCGGATTTTCTGAGTCGTCAGACATTGCATCCGGGGGAGTGGGAACTCCATCCGGAAATCTTTGCCCAAGTCACTCAGCTGTGGGGCATTCCAGACATGGATCTGATGGCCTCTCGTCAGAACTTCAAAGTTCCTTGCTACGGGTCCAGATCCAGGGATCCCAAGGCGGCTCTAGTGGATGCACTAGTAGCACCTTGGACCTTCAAACTAGCTTATGTGTTCCCGCCGTTTCCTCTCATCCCCAGGCTGGTAGCCAGGACCAATCAGGAGAGGGCGTCGGTGATCTTGATAGCTCCTGCGTGGCCACGCAGGACTTGGTATGCAGATCTGGTGAATATGTCATCGGCTCCACCTTGGAAGCTACCTTTGAGACGAGACCTTCTTGTTCAGGGTCCGTTCGAACATCCGAATCTGGTTTCACTCCAGCTGACTGCTTGGAGATTGAACGCTTGATTTTATCGAAGCGAGGGTTCTCAGATTCTGTTATTGATACTCTTGTTCAGGCCAGAAAGCCTGTAACTAGAAAGATTTACCACAAAATTTGGAAAAAATATATCTGTTGGTGTGAATCTAAAGGATTCTCTTGGGACAAGGTTAAGATTCCTAGGATTCTATCCTTCCTTCAAGAAGGATTGGAAAAAGGATTATCTGCAAGTTCCCTGAAGGGACAGATTTCTGCCTTGTCGGTGTTACTTCACAAAAAACTGGCTGCTGTGCCAGATGTTCAAGCCTTTGTTCAGGCTCTGGTTAGAATTAAGCCTGTTTACAAACCTTTGACTCCTCCTTGGAGTCTCAATTTAGTTCTTTCAGTTCTTCAGGGGGTTCCGTTTGAACCCTTGCATTCCGTTGATATTAAGTTATTATCTTGGAAAGTTTTGTTTTTAGTTGCAATTTCTTCTGCTAGAAGAGTTTCAGAATTATCTGCTCTGCAGTGTTCTCCTCCTTATCTGGTGTTCCATGCAGATAAGGTGGTTTTACGTACTAAACCTGGTTTTCTTCCAAAAGTTGTTTCTAACAAAAACATTAACCAGGAGATTATCGTACCTTCTCTGTGTCCGAAACCAGTTTCAAAGAAGGAACGTTTGTTGCACAATTTGGATGTTGTTCGCGCTCTAAAATTCTATTTAGATGCTACAAAGGATTTTAGACAAACATCTTCCTTGTTTGTTGTTTATTCTGGTAAAAGGAGAGGTCAAAAAGCAACTTCTACCTCTCTCTCTTTTTGGATTAAAAGCATCATCAGATTGGCTTACGAGACTGCCGGACGGCAGCCTCCCGAAAGAATCACAGCTCATTCCACTAGGGCTGTGGCTTCCACATGGGCCTTCAAGAACGAGGCTTCTGTTGATCAGATATGTAGGGCAGCGACTTGGTCTTCACTGCACACTTTTACCAAATTTTACAAGTTTGATACTTTTGCTTCTTCTGAGGCTATTTTTGGGAGAAAGGTTTTGCAAACCGTGGTGCCTTCCATTTAGGTGACCTGATTTGCTCCCTCCCTTCATCCGTGTCCTAAAGCTTTGGTATTGGTTCCCACAAGTAAGGATGACGCCGTGGACCGGACACACCTATGTTGGAGAAAACAGAATTTATGTTTACCTGATAAATTACTTTCTCCAACGGTGTGTCCGGTCCACGGCCCGCCCTGGTTTTTTTAATCAGGTCTGATAATTTATTTTCCTTAACTACAGTCACCACGGTACCATATGGTTTCTCCTATGCAAATATTCCTCCTTAACGTCGGTCGAATGACTGGGGTAGGCGGAGCCTAGGAGGGATCATGTGACCAGCTTTGCTGGGCTCTTTGCCATTTCCTGTTGGGGAAGAGAATATCCCACAAGTAAGGATGACGCCGTGGACCGGACACACCGTTGGAGAAAGTAATTTATCAGGTAAACATAAATTCTGTTTTTAATGACATTTCATATTATTAGATTTTAAACGTTTGCTGACATGTTAAATCGTTTAATTATCTGAGGTACTTGGTGAAAAATTGTTTTGGGCGCTATTTTCCACATGGCTGTCGTTTATTTTAAATTAAAAACAGTTTCACTGAACTTCCCTCACTGTTGTGTGTGAGTGGGAGGGGCCTATTTTGGCGCTTTTGCTACGCATTAGAAATTCAGTCACAAGTCTGTCTCTCTCCCTGCATGATCCGGAACGTCTCTACAGAGCTCAGGGGTCTTCAAAACTTATTTTGAGGGAGGTAATCACTCACAGCAGACCTGTGAGATTGTGCTTTGACTGTGATAAAAAACGCTTATATTTTAAATCTTATACATTTTTTCTGATATTAAGGGTTAGTCATCCATTGCTAATGAGTGCAATCCTTTGCTAATTTTATGCTTTTACCGGGAAAAATTTGGTTTTTATAACTACTCCGGTTCATTGTTATTCAACTGTCATAGTTTTTTCTGTGTTTCTTAAAGGCACAGTACGTTTTACATATTACTTGTAAATTTAGTTGAAAGGTATTTCCAAGCTTGCTAGTCTAATTGCTAGTTTGTTAAACATGTCTGCCTCAGAGGAATATCTCTGTGCTATATGTGTAAAAGCCAAGGTGGAGCCCAATAGAAATTTATGTACTAATTGCATTGATGCTACTTTAAATAAAAGTCAATCTGTACATGTTGAACATCATTCACCAGACAACGAGGGGGAAGTTATGCCGACTAACTTGCCTCACGTGTCAGTACCTGCATCTCCCGCTCGGGAGGTGCGTGATATTGTAACGCCAAGTACATCAGGGCGGCCATTACAAATCACTCTACAGGATATGGCTAATGTTATGACTGAAGTTTTGTCTAAATTGCCAGAACTTAGAGGTAAGCGAGATCACTCTGGGGTGAGAACAGAGTGCGCTGATAATACTAGGGCCATGTCTGATACTGCGTCACAATTTGCAGAACATGAGGACGGAGAGCTTCATTCTGCAGGTGACGGATCTGATCCAAATAGACTGGATTCAGACATTTCAAATTTTAAGTTTAAACTAGAAAACCTCCGTGTACTGCTAGGGGAGGTATTAGCGGCTCTGAATGATTGTAACACGGTTGCAATCCCAGAGAAATTATGTAGGCTGGATAGATACTATGCGGTACCGGCGTGTACTGACGTCTTTCCTATACCTAAGAGGCTTACAGAGATTATTACCAAGGAGTGGGATAGGCCCGGTGTACCCTTCCCCCCCCCCTCCTGTATTTAGAAAAATGTTTCCAATAGACGCCACCACACGGGATTTATGGCAGACGGTCCCTAAGGTGGAGGGAGCGGTTTCTACTCTGGCTAAGCGTACCACTATCCCGGTGGAGGATAGCTGTGCCTTTTCAGATCCAATGGATAAAAAGTTAGAGGGTTACCTTAAGAAAATGTTTGTTCAACAAGGTTTTATATTGCAACCCCTTGCATGTATTGCGCCTGTCACGGCTGCGGCCGCATTTTGGTTCGAGTCTCTGGAAGAGACCCTTGACTCAGCACCAATAGATGAGATTTCAAACAAGCTTAAAACCCTTAAGCTAGCTAATTCATTTATTTCGGATGCCGTAGTACATTTAACTAAACTTACGGCTAAGAATTCCGGATTCGCCATTCAGGCACGCAGAGCACTGTGGCTAAAATCCTGGTCAGCTGATGTTACTTCTAAATCTAAATTACTTAACATACCTTTCAAGGGGCAGACCTTATTCGGGCCCGGTTTGAAAGAAATTATCGCTGATATTACAGGAGGTAAAGGTCATGCCCTGCCTCAAGACAGAGCCAAACCTAGGGCTAGACAGTCTAATTTTCGTGCCTTTCGTAACTTCAAGGCAGGAGCAGCATCAACTTCCTCTGCTCCAAAACAGGAAGGAGCTGTTGCTCGCTACAGACAAGGCTGGAAACATAACCAGACCTGGAACAAGGGCAAGCAGGCCAGAAAACCTGCTGCTGCCCCTAAGACAGCATGAATTGAGGGCCCCCGATCCGGGAACGGATCTAGTGGGGGGCAGACTTTCTCTCTTCGCCCAGGCTTGGGCAAGAGATGTCCAGGATCCCTGGGCGTTAGAGATCATATCTCAGGGATATCTTCTGGACTTCAAAACCTCTCCCCCAAAAGGGAGATTTCTCCAACATAGGTGTGTCCGGTCCACGGCGTCATCCTTACTTGTGGGATATTCTCTTCCCCAACAGGAAATGGCAAAGAGCCCAGCAAAGCTGGTCACATGATCCCTCCTAGGCTCCGCCTACCCCAGTCATTCTCTTTGCCGTTGTACAGGCAACATCTCCACGGAGATGGCTTAGAGTTTTTTAGTGTTTAACTGTAGTTTTTTATTATTCAATCAAGAGTTTGTTATTTTAAAATAGTGCTGGTATGTACTATTTACTCTGAAACAGAAAAGAGATGAAGATTTCTGTTTGTATGAGGAAAATGATTTTAGCAACCGTTACTAAAATCCATGGCTGTTCCACACAGGACTGTTGAGAGGAATTAACTTCAGTTGGGGGAACAGTGAGCAGTCTTTTGCTGCTTGAGGTATGACACATTCTAACAAGACGATGTAATGCTGGAAGCTGTCATTTTCCCTATGGGATCCGGTAAGCCATTTTTATTCAGACAGTAAATAAGGGCTTCACAAGGGCTTATTAAGACTGTAGACATTTTCTGGGCTAAATCGATTCATATATTACACATATTTAGCCTTGAGGAATCATTTAATCTGGGTATTTTTGTTAAATAATATCGGCAGGCACTGTTTTAGACACCTTATTCTCTAGGGGCTTTCCCTAATCATAGGCAGAGCCTCATTTTCGCGCCGGTATTGCGCACTTGTTTTTGAGAAGCATGACATGCAGTCGCATGTGTGAGGAGCTCTGATACATAGAAAAGACTTTCTGAAGGCGTCATTTGGTATCGTATTCCCCTTTGGGCTTGGTTGGGTCTCAGCAAAGCAGATACCAGGGACTGTAAAGGGGTTAAAGTTAAAAACGGCTCCGGTTCCGTTATTTTAAGGGTTAAAGCTTCCAAATTTGGTGTGCAATACTTTTAAGGCTTTAAGACACTGTGGTGAAATTTTGGTGAATTTTGAACAATTCCTTCATACTTTTTCGCAATTGCAGTAATAAAGTGTGTTCAGTTTAAAATTTAAAGTGACAGAAACGGTTTTATTTTAAAACGTTTTTTGTACTTTGTTATCAAGTTTATGCCTGTTTAACATGTCTGAACTACCAGATAGACTGTGTTCTGAATGTGGGGAAGCCAAGGTTCCTTCTCATTTAAATAAATGTGATTTATGTGACACTGAAAATGATGCCCAAGATGATTCCTCAAGTGAGGGGAGTAAGCATGGTACTGCATCATTCCCTCCTTCGTCTACACGAGTCTTGCCCACTCAGGAGGCCCCTAGTACATCTAGCGCGCCAATACTCCTTACTATGCAACAATTAACGGCTGTAATGGATAATTCTATCAAAAACATTTTAGCCAAAATGCCCACTTATCAGCGTAAGCGCGACTGCTCTGTTTTAGATACTGAAGAGCATGAGGACGCTGATGATAATGGTTCTGAAATGCCCCTACACCAGTCTGAGGGGGCCAGGGAGGTTTTGTCTGAGGGAGAAATTTCAGATTCAGGGAAAATTTCTCAACAAGCTGAACCCGATGTGATTACATTTAAATTTAAGTTGGAACATCTCCGCGCTCTGCTTAAGGAGGTATTATCCACTCTGGATGATTGTGAGAATTTGATCATCCCAGAGAAACTATGTAAAATGGACAAGTTCCTAGAGGTCCCGGGGCTCCCAGAAGCTTTTCCTATACCCAAGCGGGTGGCGGACATTGTAAATAAAGAATGGGAAAGGCCCGGTATTCCTTTCGTCCCTCCCCCCATATTTAAAAAATTGTTTCCTATGGTCGACCCTAGAAAGGACTTATGGCAGATAGTTGTGCTTTCAAAGATCCTATGGATAAAAAATTAGAAGGTTTGCTTAAAAAGATGTTTGTTCAGCAAGGTTACCTTCTACAACCAATTTCATGCATTGTCCCTGTCACTACAGCCGCGTGTTTCTGGTTCGATGAGCTAGTAAAGGCGATCGATAGTGATTCTCCTCCTTATGAGGAGATTATGGACAGAATCCGTGCTCTCAAATTGGCTAATTCTTTCACCCTAGACGCCACTTTGCAATTGGCTAGGTTAGCGGCGAAGAATTCTGGGTTTGCTATTGTGGCGCGTAGAGCGCTTTGGTTGAAATCTTGGTCAGCGGATGCGTCTTCCAAGAACAAACTCCTTAACATTCCTTTCAAGGGGAAAACGCTGTTTGGCCCTGACTTGAAAGAGATTATCTCTGATATCACTGGGGGTAAGGGCCACGCCCTTCCTCAGGATAGGTCTTTCAAGGCCAAAAATAAACCTAATTTTCGTCCCTTTCGTAGAAACGGACCAGCCCCAAGTGCTACGTCCTCTAAGCAAGAGGGTATGCTTCCTCGATTGATTGCCAAGATCAAACAGGAGAGAGCATCAGTGATTCTAATAGCGCCTGCGTGGCCACGCAGGACCTGGTATGCAGATCTAGTGGACATGTCATCCTGTCCACCTTGGTCTCTGCCTCTGAGACAGGACCTTCTGATTCAGGGTCCTTTCAAACATCAAAATCTAATTTCTCTGAAGCTGACTGCTTGGAGATTGAACGCTTGATTTTATCAAAGCGTGGATTTTCGGAGTCAGTAATTGATACCTTAATACAGGCTAGGAAACCTGTTACCAGAAAGATTTACCATAAAATATGGCGTAAATACTTACATTGGTGCGAATCCAAGAGTTACTCATGGAGTAAGGTTAGGATTCCTAGGATATTGTCTTTTCTACAAGAAGGTTTAGAAAAGGGTTTGTCTGCTAGTTCCTTAAAGGGACAGATCTCAGCTCTGTCCATTCTCTTACACAAACGTCTGTCAGAGGTTCCAGACGTTCAGGCTTTTTGTCAGGCTTTGGCCAGGATTAAGCCTGTGTTTAAAACTGTTGCTCCACCATGGAGCTTAAATTTAGTTCTTAACGTTTTACAGGGTGTTCCGTTTGAACCCCTTCATTCCATTGATATCAAATTGTTATCTTGGAAAGTTCTGTTTTTAATGGCTATTTCCTCGGCTCGAAGAGTCTCTGAGTTATCGGCCTTACATTGTGATTCTCCTTATCTGATTTTTCATTCAGACAAGGTAGTTCTGCATACTAAACCTGGGTTCTTACCTAAGGTAGTCACGAATAGGAATATCAATCAAGAGATTGTTGTTCCATCATTGTGTCCTAACCCTTCTTCAAAGAAGGAACGACTTCTACACAATCTGGATGTAGTCCGTGCCCTGAAATTTTATTTACAGGCAACTAAAGATTTTCGCCAAACTTCTTCCCTGTTTGTTGTTTATTCTGGACAGAGGAGAGGTCAAAAAGCTTCTGCTACCTCTCTCTCTTTCTGGCTTTGTAGTATAATACGTTTAGCCTATGAGACTGCGGGACAGCAGCCTCCTGAAAGAATTACAGCTCATTCTACTAGAGCTGTGGCTTCAACTTGGGCCTTTAAGAATGAGGCCTCTGTTGAACAGATTTGCAAGGCTGCAACTTGGTCTTCTCTTCATACTTTTTCCAAATTTTACAAATTTGGCACTTTTGCTTCTTCGGAGGCTGTTTTTGGGAGAAAGGTTCTTCAGGCAGTGGTTCCTTCCGTATAAAGATCCTGCCTGTCCCTCCCGTCATCCGTGTACTTTAGCTTTGGTATTGGTATCCCATAAGTAATGATGACCCGTGGACTGACTACACTTAACAGGAGAAAACATAATTTATGCTTACCTGATAAATTCCTTTCTCCTGTAGTGTAGTCAGTCCACGGCCCGCCCTGTTTTTTATGGCAGGTCTAAATTTTAAATTATACTCCAGTCACCACTGCACCCTATAGTTTCTCCTTTCTCGTTTGGTTCTCGGTCGAATGACTGGGTGTGACGTAGAGGGGAGGAGCTATATAGCAGCTCTGCTTGGGTGATCCTCTTGCACTTCCTGTTGGGGAGGAGTTAATATCCCATAAGTAATGATGACCTGTGGACTGACTACACTACAGGAGAAAGGAATTTATCAGGTAAGCATAAATTATGTTTTTTTTCTTTCTTGATTCAGATAGAGTATGCAATTTTAAGCAACTTTATAATTTACTCTTAGTATCAGTTTCTTAGTTCTCTTTCTATCTTTTAAAAAAAGCAGGAATGTGATGCATAGAAGCCGGCCCATTTTTGGTTGAGAACCTGGGTTATGCTTGCTTATTGGTGGGTAAATGTAAGCCTCCAATAAGCAAGTGCTATTCATGGTGCTGAACCTAAGGCTGCCTGCTAAGATTTACATTCCTGCTTTTAAAATAAAGATAGCAAGAGAACGAAGAAAAAATGATAATAGGAGTAAATTAGTAAATTAGAAAGTTGATTAAAGAATTTTTTTTCAAAGTGGTTAAGAGTTATTTTATCTTACCCACTCCCTATCCAGTTCCCTCTTATATATAATTTTTATAAAACAGAATATTTTGAATCCTTAATTTTATCTAATGTTTTCCCATCTGAATGGTATTAAGCCATGATAGGGGTACGGGATGGGAGTAGAGAGCAGAGAATTAGAGGTCTATTTTGGTTTTCCTTTCCCCCCCCCCCCCTTTTTTTTTTTTTTTTTTTTTTTTTTTTTTTGTGTGTGTTTGTTCTGTCCTGTTTTGTTTTTGTCTTGGAGTCTATGGTGTTAGTGGTTGTTTTCCTAATCCCCTCCGCGAGGGGAAAGGGCCAAGGGAAAAAAAAAAAGAGAGGATAACATAATAAGAGTACCAGATTGTGCATTTATTGCCCTTTTCTCCCCTTTTCTCCCCTTTTCTCCATTTCCTTTTTCTTATTTTTCTCTTACTGGTGAAAATATGATGATAAACAATAGGACAAAAGAAAAATAGTAGAAAATAATTACTTTGCATGTATTTTATGGTTTGTTATCTAAGTTTCTACTGACGGAGTATATTTAAATCCAACTTCTCTTTTTTATTTTCTTTCTCTGTCTGGTTGTACCCGAAACTGCTAAATAAAAGTTTACGAGAGACGTAATTAAAATTAAGGGGAGAAAGTAATAGGGAAAGTTCTTATGTAGGCACTCTATTGTTTGTTAAATATGTAATGATCCTGTATAACTCCGCCTATCAAATATGTTTTGCACAACTGAGATCTAGCATGTACTCTATACTTTGTATTTTATTTGTACTATGTATAGAGCTTATTCCTCAATAAAAATGATAAATTAAAAAAAAATTAAAAAAATGTCATGCTCTATCTGAATCATCATGAAAGAAATAAATTGGGTTCAGTGTCCCTTTAATAATAATAATAAAAATAATGTAATAAATATCCCATATATCTAAAATAAAGACACACAAAAAAAGAAAACCTCTTTAAATTCTTCTAAAATGATAGACATAAACTTTTATAAATATTCTTGTTATAAAGGTCAAACAAACGGCACTGATGCACAACATGCAATGTTTCATTTTCCTCTGCCTGCCACTGACTGCTCTGTTCACGGATTTAGTAGGAATTAGGCCGGTATATTGCCAGAGTAGGGCAGATAAGCTCATTTAAATAGTCAAATCTATATTTATTATCTTTGGAGCAGATTTTATCATCAGGCTCAGTGGAGACTTTTTTTTTCTATTTATGACAAAACCCAGAGCTCAGAATTAGCCCAGATTTCCTACAGGAAAGGTCAGAGCATCCTTTTTCTGTATAGACTTTTTGTTCTTTAATTTGAGTGTTGGTGAGAACTGTTCATTTTATTGTAGAACAATGATCCAATAGGCCTAAGGATGTGTCTGTTTTTCCTAATGATCAGTAATTACAAAAAACTAAAATACTTTAAAGGGATTTTATTGTGGAAAAATTACATGCTCTAATTTGTTAGATCAGGGGTCGACAAATCTGTTTAAAGTTTAGGAGCCAGTAAGAATATTTGGGAACCAGACAGTGGTATTAGTATATAGATATATGGAAAATAACTTAAAATCTTAGGAGCCAGGGGTAAAAAATCTAGGAGCCAGTGACCTTTCACCCTGCAAAAGACCATCAATCTTGTCCAGTGTTTGGAGGGATTAAACAACCAGAGTTTTTTAGGGTAAACATTAAAAAATGACACGCTTTAAGGATTGGCTGTACACAAATTTTCCACTGCAATGTCCCTTTAACCTTACTATTCGAAGAGCTAAATGCTTAGATATGAAACGAGATAGACAAAATAAATACAATTGTTCAGGTTTTTTTACAAAATTTAGGAGTGAGAGAAAATATTTTTGAGCCAGCATAGACTGTTTTATATGTGTAGAGTATTCCAAAAACTTAGAAGATAGATTTAAGATTTTAACTATTATATATTCTTGTATATAAAAAAGGCAAATTTATCAGACAGAACAAGAAGAAAATAAGAGTGTGTTTGTTTTTATATAAAGATTTCTGTGTGTTATCTTATTGGCTTACATCTTGCCCCTTACCATAAAAATAAATAAATACAAAGTGTACTCTAATAATATGAAGTCTGGGAACTAATAAAGTATTTTATTTTTAATGCACTTGCGGTGTCTCCTGGAGAGTGGATTAGCACAGGGGTTCTCAACCCAAGTGACCTCAAGGCCCGGTAAATTTTAGCCGGACCTGTCCAGGGCCCGGTAATCATCAGGAGTGGGTTGTAAAGTGCAGAATATATATATATATATATATATATATATATATATATATAATGTGTGTGTGTGTGTGTATAAAATGAACCCACTGACACCAATATATATACAGAGGACACACACACACATATATATATATATATATATATACACACACACTTGTGTACAGTGGGTTAATTATATAATCATTCATTGGTGTCAGTGGGAAAGATATATATATATATATATATATATATATATATATACACACACACACACATTGGTGTACAGTGGGTTAATTATATAATAACTCATTGGTGGTATATATGTAGTTCCAGAAAGGATAAGCACAGGCCCTCCGTAAGAGCAACCGCCAGGGTGCACATTTAATGTGAATAAGTACCAAGCTGGGAGAAAAAATGCACTCACTGGATTTAAATATAAAAAAAAAAATAATCTTTATTTAGCACATATTAAAATGCATATATGCCTTTTAATATGTGCTAAATAAAGATTATATATTTTTTTTATATTTAAGTCCAGTGAGTGCCTTTTTCCTCCCAGCTTGAGATATATATATATTTCTTCTGTTATGTGTGATCAGTCCACGGGTCATCATTACTTCTGGGATATAACTCCTCCCCAACAGGAAATGCAAGAGGATTCACCCAGCAGAGCTGCATATAGCTCCTCCCCTCTACGTCAGTCCCAGTCATTCTCTTGCACCCAACGACTAGATAGGATGTGTGAGAGGACTATGGTGATTATACTTAGTTTTTATGACTTCAATCAAAAGTTTGTTATTTTACAATAGCACCGGAGCGTGTTATTACTTCTCTGGCAGAGTTTGAGGAAGAATCTACCAGAGTTTTTTTACTATGATTTTAACCGGAGTAGTTAAGATCATATTGCTGTTCTCGGCCATCTGAGGGAGGTAAAATCTTCAGATCAGGGGACAGCGGGCAGATGAATCTGCATTGAGGTATGTAGCAGTTTTTATTTTCTGAATGGAATTGATGAGAAAATCCTGCCATACCGTTATAATGACATGTATGTATACACTTCAGTATTCTGGGGATGGTATTTCACCGGAACTACTCTGTTAAAAGTCACTAATCCTTTTAATAAGTATTTATCATGTTAAACGTTTTTGCTGGAATGTAGAATCGTTTACATTTCTGAGGTACTGAGTGAATAAATATTTGGGCATTATTTTCCACTTGGCAGTTGTTTGGTTTTAATTGTGACAGTTTCGTTTCTCTTCACTGCTGTGTATGAGGGGGAGGGGCCGTTTTTGGCGCTCTTTGCTACGCATCAAAAAATTCCAGTCAGTTACTCTTATATTTCCTGCATGATCCGGTTCATCTCTGACAGATCTCAGGGGTCTTCAAACTTCTTTGGAGGGAGGTAGATTCTCTCAGCAGAGCTGTGAGAATTTTATATTGACTGTGAATAAAAACGTTGCTCTATAATTTTTATGTCAAATTTAATTATTGTTATTTTACTAATGGGAACAAACCTTTGCTAAAAGTTGTGTTGTTTTAAAGTTTGATGCTATAACTGTTTTTCAGTTCATTGTTTCAACTGTCATTTAATCGTTTAGTACCTCTTTGAGGCACAGTACGTTTTTGCTAAAAAAGATTATAACCAAGTTGCAAGTTTATTGCTAGTGTGTTAAACATGTCTGACTCAGAGGAAGATATCTGTGTCATTTGTTCCAATGCCAAGGTGGAGCCCAATAGAAATTTATGTACTAACTGTATTGATGCTACTTTAAATAAAAGTCAATCTGTACAATTTGAACAAATTTCACCAAACAGCGAGGGGAGAGTTATGCCGACTAACTCGCCTCACGCGGCAGTACCTGCATCTCCCGCCCGGGAGGTGCGTGATATTATGGCGCCTAATACATCTGGGCGGCCATTACAGATAACATTACAAGATATGGCTACTGTTATGACTGAAGTTTTGTCTAAATTACCAGAACTAAGAGGCAAGCGTGATCACTCTGGGGTGAGAACAGAGTGCGCTGACAATACTAGGGCCATGTCTGATACTGCGTCACAGCTTGCAGAGCATGAGGACGGAGAGCTTCATTCTGTAGGTGACGGTTCTGATCCAAACAGATTGGATTCAGATATTTCAAATTTTAAATTTAAATTGGAGAACCTCCGTGTATTACTAGGGGAGGTCTTAGCAGCTCTCAATGATTGTAACACCGTTGCAATACCAGAGAAACTGTGTAGGTTGGATAAATACTTTGCGGTACCGGCGAGTACTGACGTTTTTCCTATACCTAAGAGACTAACTGAAATTGTTACTAAGGAGTGGGATAGACCCGGTGTGCCGTTCTCACCCCCTCCAATATTTAGAAAGATGTTTCCAATAGACACCACCACTCGGGACTTATGGCAAACGGTCCCTAAGGTGGAGGGAGCAGTTTCTACTTTAGCTAAGCGTACCACTATCCCGGTGGAGGATAGCTGTGCTTTTTCAGATCCAATGGATAAAAAATTAGAGGGTTACCTTAAGAAAATGTTTGTTCAACAAGGTTTTATATTGCAACCCCTTGCATGTATCGCGCCGATTACGGCTGCGGCAGCATTTTGGATTGAGTCTCTGGAAGAGAACCTTAGTTCATCTACGCTAGACGACATTACGGACAGGCTTAGAGTCCTTAAACTAGCTAATTCATTCATTTCGGAGGCCGTAGTACATTTAACCAAACTTACGGCTAAGAACTCAGGATTCGCCATACAGGCACGTAGGGCGCTGTGGCTAAAATCCTGGTCAGCTGATGTTACTTCTAAGTCCAAATTACTTAATATACCTTTCAAGGGGCAGTCTTTATTTGGGCCCGGTTTGAAAGAAATTATCGCTGACATTACAGGAGGTAAGGGCCACGCCCTACCTCAAGACAAAGCCAAAGCTAAGGCTAGACAGTCTAATTTCTCCAACATAGGTGTGTCCGGTCCACGGCGTCATCCTTACTTGTGGGATATTCTCTTCCCCAACAGGAAATGGCAAAGAGCCCAGCAAAGCTGGTCACATGATCCCTCCTAGGCTCCGCCTACCCCAGTCATTCTCTTTGCCGTTGTACAGGCAACATCTCCACGGAGATGGCATAGAGTTTTTTAGTGTTTAACTGTAGTTTTTATTATTCAATCAAGAGTTTGTTATTTTAAAATAGTGCTGGTATGTACTATTTACTCAGAAACAGAAAAGAGATGAAGATTTCTGTTTGTATGAGGAAAATGATTTTAGCACCGTAACTAAAATCCATGGCTGTTCCACACAGGACTGTTGAGAGCAAGTAACTTCAGTTGGGGGAACAGTGTGCAGTCTCTTACTGCTTGAGGTATGACACATTCTAACAAGACGATGTAATGCTGGAAGCTGTCATTTTTCCCTATGGGATCCGGTAAGCCATGTTTATTTCGATGGTAAATAAGGGCTTCATAAGGGCTTATTAAGGATTGTAGACTTTTCTGGGCTAAATCGATTCATTTTTAAAACATATTTAGCCTTGAGGAATCATTTTATCTGGGTATATTGATATTATAATATCGGCAGGCACTGTATTAGACACCTTATTTCTCTGGGGCTTTCCCAAAGCATAAGCAGAGCCTCATTTTCGCGCCGGTGTGGCGCACTTGTTTTTGAGAGGCATGGCATGCAGTCGCATGTGAGAGGAGCTCTGATACTTAGAAAAGGCTTTCTGAAGGCGTCATTTGGTATCGTATTCCCCTTTGGGTTTGGTTGGGTCTCAGCAAAGCAGATACCAGGGACTGTAAAGGGGTTAAAGTGTTAAAACGGCTCCGGTTCCGTTATTTTAAGGGTTAAAGCTTCCAAATTTGGTGTGCAATACTTTTAAGGCTTTAAGACACTGTGGTGAAAATTTGGTGAATTTTGTACAATTCCTTCATGTTTTTTCGCAATTGCAGTAATAAAGTGTGTTCAGTTTAAAATTTAAAGTGACAGTAACGGTTTTATTTTAAAACGTTTTTTGTACTTTATTATCAAGTTTATGCCTGTTTAACATGTCTGAACTACCAGATAGACTGTGTTCTGAATGTGGGGAAGCCAGAATTCCTGTTCATTTAAATAAATGTGATTTATGTGATAATGACAATGATGCCCAAGATGATTCCTCAAGTGAGGGGAGTAAGCATGGTACTGCATCATTCCCTCCTTCGTCTACACGAGTCTTGCCCACTCAGGAGGCCCCTAGTACATCTAGCGCGCCAATACTCCTTACTATGCAACAATTAACGGCTGTAATGGATAATTCTGTCAAAAACATTTTAGCCAAAATGAACCCTTGTCAGCGTAAGCGTGGCTGCTCTGTTTTAGTTACTGAAGAGCATGACGACGCTGATATTAATATCTCTGAAGGGCCCCTAACCCAATCTGAGGGGGCCAGGGAGGTTTTGTCTGAGGGAGAAATTACTGATTCAGGGAACATTTCTCAACAGGCTGAACCTGATGTAATTGCATTTAAATTTAAGTTGGAACATCTCCGCATTCTGCTTAAGGAGGTATTATCCACTCTGGATGATTGTGAAAAGTTGGTCATCCCAGAGAAACTATGTAAAATGGACAAGTTCCTAGAGGTGCCGGAGCTCCCAGAAGCTTTTCCTATACCCAAGCGGGTGGCGGACATTGTTAATAAAGAATGGGAAAGGCCCGGTATTCCTTTCGTCCCTCCCCCCATATTTAAAAAATTGTTTCCTATGGTCGACCCCAGAAAGGACTTATGGCAGACAGTCCCCAAGGTCGAGGGAGCGGTTTCTACTTTAAACAAACGCACCACTATACCCATAGAGGATAGTTGTGCTTTCAAAGATCCTATGGATAAAAAATTAGAAGGTTTGCTTAAAAAGATGTTTGTTCAGCAGGGTTACCTTCTACAACCAATTTCATGCATTGTCCCTGTCACTACAGCCGCATGTTTCTGGTTTGATGAGCTGATAAAGGCGCTCGATAGTGATTCTCCTCCTTATGAGGAGATTATGGACAGAATCAATGCTCTCAAATTGGCTAATTCTTTCACCCTAGACGCCACTTTGCAATTGGCTAGGTTAGCGGCTAAGAATTCTGGGTTTGCTATTGTGGCGCGCAGAGCGCTTTGGTTGAAATCTTGGTCGGCTGATGCGTCTTCCAAGAACAAGCTACTAAACATTCCTTTCAAGGGGAAAACGCTGTTTGGCCCTGACTTGAAAGAGATTATCTCGGATATCACTGGGGGTAAGGGCCACGCCCTTCCTCAGGATCGGCCTTTCAAGGCGAAAAATAGACCTAATTTTCGTCCCTTTCGTAAAAACGGACCAGCCCAAAGTGCTACGTCCTCTAAGCAAGAGGGTAATACTTCTCAAGCCAAGCCAGCTTGGAGACCAATGCAAGGCTGGAACAAGGGAAAGCAGGCCAAGAAGCCTGCCACTGCTACCAAGACAGCATGAAATATTGGCCCCCGATCCGGGACCGGATCTGGTGGGGGGCAGACTCTCTCTCTTCGCTCAGGCTTGGGCAAGAGATGTTCTGGATCCTTGGGCGCTAGAAATAGTCTCCCAGGGTTATCTCCTGGAATTCAAGGGACTTCCCCCAAGGGGGAGGTTCCACAGGTCTCAGTTGTCTTCAGACCACATAAAAAGACAGGCGTTCTTACATTGTGTAGAAGACCTGTTAAAAATGGGAGTGATTCATCCTGTTCCAATAAGAGAACAAGGGATGGGGTTCTACTCCAATCTGTTCATAGTTCCCAAAAAAGAGGGAACGTTCAGACCAATCTTAGATCTCAAGATCTTAAACAAGTTTCTCAAGGTTCCATCTTTCAAGATGGAAACCATTCGAACTATTCTTCCTTCCATCCAGGAGGGTCAATTCATGACCACGGTGGATTTAAAGGATGCGTATCTACATATTCCTATCCACAAGGAACATCATCGGTTCCTAAGGTTTGCATTCCTGGACAAACATTACCAGTTCGTGGCGCTTCCTTTCGGATTAGCCACTGCTCCAAGGATTTTCACAAAGGTACTAGGGTCCCTTCTAGCGGTGCTAAGACCAAGGGGCATTGCAGTAGTACCTTACCTGGACGACATTCTGATTCAAGCGTCGTCCCTTCCTCAAGCAAAGGCTCACACGGACATTGTCCTGGCCTTTCTCAGATCTCACGGCTGGAAAGTGAACGTGGAAAAGGGTTCTCTATCCCCGTCAACAAGGGTTCCCTTCTTGGGAACAATTATAGACTCCTTAGAAATGAGGATCTTTCTAACAGAGGCCAGAAAAACAAAACTTCTAGACTCTTGTCGGATACTTCATTCCGTTCCTCTTCCTTCCATAGCTCAGTGCATGGAAGTGATCGGGTTGATGGTAGCGGCGATGGACATAGTTCCTTTTGCGCGCATTCATCTAAGACCTTTACAACTGTGCATGCTCAGTCAGTGGAATGGGGACTATACAGACTTGTCTCCGAAGATACAAGTAAATCAGAGGACCAGAGACTCACTCCGTTGGTGGCTGTCCCTGGACAATCTGTCTCAAGGGATGACGTTCCGCAGACCAGAGTGGGTCATTGTCACGACCGACGCCAGTCTGATGGGCTGGGGCGCGGTCTGGGGATCCCTGAAAGCTCAGGGTCTTTGGTCTCGGGAAGAATCTCTTCTACCGATAAATATTCTGGAACTGAGAGCGATATTCAATGCTCTCAAGGCCTGGCCTCGGCTAGCGAGGACCAAGTTCATACGGTTTCAATCAAGACAACATGACAACTGTTGCGTACATCAACCATCAGGGGGGAACAAGGAGTTCCCTAGCGATGGAAGAAGTGACCAAAATCATTCTATGGGCGGAGTCTCACTCCTGCCACCTGTCTGCTATCCACATCCCAGGAGTGGAAAATTGGGAAGCGGATTTTCTGAGTCGTCAGACATTGCATCCGGGGGAGTGGGAACTCCATCCGGAAATCTTTGCCCAAGTCACTCACCTGTGGGGCATTCCAGACATGGATCTGATGGCCTCTCGTCAGAACTTCAAAGTTCCTTGCTACGGGGCCAGATCCAGGGATCCCAAGGCGGCTCTAGTGGATGCACTAGTAGCACCTTGGACCTTCAAACTAGCTTATGTGTTCCCGCCATTTCCTCTCATCCCCAGGCTGGTAGCCAGGATCAATCAGGAGAGGGCGTCGGTGATCTTGATAGCTCCTGCGTGGCCACGCAGGACTTGGTATGCAGATCTGGTGAATATGTCATCGGCTCCACCTTGGAAGCTACCTTTGAGACGAGACCTTCTTGTTCAGGGTCCGTTCGAACATCCGAATCTGGTTTCACTCCAGCTGACTGCTTGGAGATTGAACGCTTGATTTTATCGAAGCGAGGATTCTCAGATTCTGTTATCAATACTCTTGTTCAGGCCAGAAAGCCTGTAACTAGAAAGATTTACCACAAAATTTGGAAAAAATATATCTGTTGGTGTGAATCTAAAGGATTCCCTTGGGACAAGGTTAAGATTCCTAGGATTCTATCCTTCCTTCAAGAAGGATTGGAAAAAGGATTATCTGCAAGTTCCCTGAAGGGACAGATTTCTGCCTTGTCGGTATTACTTCACAAAAAGCTGGCAGCGGTGCCAGATGTTCAAGCCTTTGTTCAGGCTCTGGTTAGAATCAAGCCTGTTTACAAACCTTTGACTCCTCCTTGGAGTCTCAATTTAGTTCTTTCAGTTCTTCAGGGGGTTCCGTTTGAACCCTTACATTCCGTTGATATTAAGTTATTATCTTGGAAAGTTTTGTTTTTAGTTACGATTTCTTCTGCTAGAAGAGTCTCTGAACTATCTGCTCTGCAGTGTTCTCCTCCTTATCTGGTGTTCCATGCAGATAAGGTGGTTTTACGTACTAAACCTGGTTTTCTTCCAAAAGTTGTTTCTAACAAAAACATTAACCAGGAGATTATCGTACCTTCTCTGTGTCCGAAACCAGTTTCAAAGAAGGAACGTTTGTTGCACAATTTGGATGTTGTTCGCGCTCTAAAATTCTATTTAGATGCTACAAAGGATTTTAGACAAACATCTTCCTTGTTTGTTGTTTATTCAGGTAAAAGGAGAGGTCAAAAAGCAACTTCTACCTCTCTCTCTTTTTGGATTAAAAGCATCATCAGATTGGCTTATGAGACTGCCGGACGGCAGCCTCCCGAAAGAATCACAGCTCATTCCACTAGGGCTGTGGCTTCCACATGGGCCTTCAAGAACGAGGCTTCTGTTGATCAGATATGTAGGGCAGCGACTTGGTCTTCACTGCACAACTTTACCAAATTTTACAAGTTTGATACTTTTGCTTCTTCTGAGGCTATTTTTGGGAGAAAGGTTTTGCAAGCCGTGGTGCCTTCCATTTAGGTGACCTGATTTGCTCCCTCCCTTCATCCGTGTCCTAAAGCTTTGGTATTGGTTCCCACAAGTAAGGATGACGCCGTGGACCGGACACACCTATGTTGGAGAAAACAGAATTTATGTTTACCTGATAAATTTCTTTCTCCAACGGTGTGTCCGGTCCACGGCCCGCCCTGGTTCTTTAATCAGGTCTGATAATTTATTTTCTTTAACTACAGTCACCACGGTACCATATGGTTTCTCCTATGCAAATATTCCTCCTTAACGTCGGTCGAATGACTGGGGTAGGCGGAGCCTAGGAGGGATCATGTGACCAGCTTTGCTGGGCTCTTTGCCATTTCCTGTTGGGGAAGAGAATATCCCACAAGTAAGGATGACGCCGTGGACCGGACACACCGTTGGAGAAAGAAATTTATCAGGTAAACATAAATTCTGTTTTTCGTCCCTTTCGGAATTTCAAAACAGGAGCAGCATCAACCTCCACTGCACCAAAACAGGAGGGAGCTGTTGCTCGTTACAGGCAAGGCTGGAAGCCTAACCAGTCCTGGAACAAGAGCAAGCAGGCCAGGAAACCTGCTGCTGCCCCAAAGACAGCATGAACCGAGAGCCCCCGATCCGGGACCGGATCTAGTGGGGGGCAGACTTTCTCTCTTCGCCCAGGCCTGGGCAAGAGATGTTCAGGATCCCTGGGCGCTAGAGATCATATCTCAGGGATACCTTCTAGACTTCAAATTATCTCCCCCAAGAGGGAGATTTCATCTGTCAAGATTGTCAACAAACCAGATAAAGAAAGAAGCGTTTCTACGCTGTGTACAAGATCTGTTATTAATGGGAGTGATCCATCCGGTTCCGCGGTCGGAACAAGGACAAGGGTTCTACTCAAACCTGTTTGTGGTTCCCAAAAAAGAGGGAACTTTCAGGCCAATCTTAGATTTAAAGATTCTAAACAAATTTCTAAGAGTTCCATCGTTCAAAATGGAAACTATTCGGACAATCTTACCCATGATCCAAAAGGGTCAGTACATGACCACAGTGGATTTAAAAGATGCTTACCTTCACATACCGATTCACAAAGATCATCACCGGTATCTAAGGTTTGCCTTCTTAGACAGGCACTACCAGTTTGTAGCTCTTCCATTCGGATTGGCTACGGCTCCAAGAATCTTCACAAAGGTTCTGGGTGCCCTTCTGGCGGTACTAAGACCGCGAGGGATTTCGGTAGCTCCGTACCTAGACGACATTCTAATACAAGCTTCAAGCTTTCAAACTGCCAAGTCTCATACAGAGTTAGTTCTGGCATTTCTAAGGTCGCATGGATGGAAAGTGAACGAAAAGAAGAGTTCTCTTTTTCCTCTCACAAGGGTTCCATTCTTGGGGACTCTTATAGATTCTGTAGAAATGAAGATTTACCTGACAGAAGACAGGTTAACAAAGCTTCAAAATGCATGCCGTGTCCTTCATTCCATTCAACACCCGTCAGTAGCTCAATGCATGGAGGTGATCGGCTTAATGGTAGCGGCAATGGACATAGTACCTTTTGCACGCCTACACCTCAGACCGCTGCAATTGTGCATGCTAAGTCAGTGGAATGGGGATTACTCAGATTTGTCCCCTACTCTGAATCTGAATCAAGAGACCAGAAATTCTCTTCTATGGTGGCTTTATCGGCCACACCTGTCCAGGGGGATGCCATTCAGCAGGCCAGACTGGACAATTGTAACAACAGACGCCAGCCTACTAGGTTGGGGCGCTGTCTGGAATTCTCTGAAGGCTCAGGGACTATGGAATCAGGAGGAGAGTCTCCTTCCAATAAACATCCTGGAATTGAGAGCAGTTCTCAATGCCCTTCTGGCTTGGCCCCAATTAACAACTCGGGGGTTCATCAGGTTTCAGTCGGACAACATCACGACTGTAGCTTACATCAACCATCAGGGAGGGACAAGAAGCTCCCTAGCAATGATGGAAGTATCAAAGATAATTCGCTGGGCAGAGTCTCACTCTTGCCACCTGTCAGCAATCCACATCCCGGGAGTGGAGAACTGGGAGGCGGATTTCTTGAGTCGCCAGACTTTTCATCCGGGGGAGTGGGAACTTCATCCGGAGGTCTTTGCCCAAATACTTCGACGTTGGGGCAAACCAGAGATAGATCTCATGGCGTCTCGCCAGAACGCCAAACTTCCTCACTACGGGTCCAGATCCAGGGATCCGGGAGCGGTTCTGATAGATGCTTTGACAGCACCTTGGAACTTCGGGATGGCTTATGTGTTTCCACCCTTCCCGCTGCTTCCTCGATTGATTGCCAAAATCAAACAGGAGAGAGCATCAGTGATTCTAATAGCGCCTGCATGGCCACGCAGGACTTGGTATGCAGATCTAGTGGACATGTCATCCTGTCCGCCTTGGTCTCTACCTCTAAGACAGGACCTTCTGATACAGGGTCCATTCAAACATCAAAATCTAACTTCTCTGAAGCTGACTGCTTGGAAATTGAACGCTTGATTTTATCAAAACGTGGTTTTTCTGAGTCGGTTATTGATACCCTGATACAGGCTAGGAAGCCTGTTACCAGAAGGATTTACCATAAAATATGGCGTAAATACCTATACTGGTGCGAATCCAAAGGTTACTCCTGGAGTAAGGTTAGGATCGCTAGGATATTGTCCTTTCTACAAGAAGGTTTAGAAAAGGGTTTATCAGCTAGTTCATTAAAGGGACAGATTTCAGCTCTGTCCATCTTGTTACACAGGCGTCTGTCAGAAAATCCAGACGTCCAGGCCTTTTGTCAGGCTTTAGCTAGAATCAAGCCTGTGTTTAAAGCTGTTACTCCGCCATGGAGTTTAAACTTAGTTCTTAACGTTTTACAGGGTGTTCCGTTTGAACCCCTTCATTCCATTGATATAAAATTGTTATCTTGGAAAGTTCTGTTTTTAATGGCTATTTCCTCGGCTCGAAGAGTCTCTGAGTTATCAGCCTTACATTGTGATTCTCCTTATCTGATTTTTCACTCAGACAAGGTAGTTCTGCGTACTAAACCTGGGTTCTTACCTAAGGTAGTCACTAACAGGAATATCAATCAAGAGATTGTTGTTCCATCCTTGTGTCCAAATCCTTCTTCAAAGAAGGAACGTCTTCTACACAATCTGGATGTAGTTCGTGCCCTCAAGTTCTACTTGCAGGCAACTAAAGATTTTCGCCAAACTTCTTCCCTGTTTGTCGTTTATTCTGGACAGAGGAGAGGTCAAAAAGCTTCTGCTACCTCTCTCTCCTTTTGGCTTCGTAGCATAATACGTTTAGCCTATGAGACTGCTGGACAGCAGCCTCCTGAAAGAATTACAGCTCACTCCACTAGAGCTGTGGCTTCCACTTGGGCCTTTAAGAATGAGGCCTCTGTTGAACAGATTTGCAAGGCTGCAACTTGGTCTTCGCTTCATACTTTTTCCAAATTTTACAAATTTGACACTTTTGCTTCTTCGGAGGCTATTTTTGGGAGAAAGGTTCTTCAGGCAGTGGTTCCTTCTGTATAATGAGCCTGCCTATCCCTCCCGTCATCCGTGTACTTTTGCTTTGGTATTGGTATCCCAGAAGTAATGATGACCCGTGGACTGATCACACATAACAGAAGAAAACATAATTTATGCTTACCTGATAAATTCCTTTCTTCTGTTGTGTGATCAGTCCACGGCCCGCCCTGTTTTAAGGCAGGTAAATATCTTTTAAATTATACTCCAGTCACCACTTCACCCTTGGTTACTCCTTTCTCGTTGATTCTTGGTCGAATGACTGGGACTGACGTAGAGGGGAGGAGCTATATGCAGCTCTGCTGGGTGAATCCTCTTGCATTTCCTGTTGGGGAGGAGTTATATCCCAGAAGTAATGATGACCCGTGGACTGATCACACAACAGAAGAAAGGAATTTATCAGGTAAGCATAAATTATGTTATATATATATATATATATATATATATATATATATATATATATATATATATATACACATTGGTGTACAGTGGGCTAATTTTATAATAATTCATTGGTGTCAGTGGGACCTCTCTCTCATATACTATACATGTTTGATACCACAGAGCCGTCCACCTCTGAGGAGTTGTCTTCTAAATGAAGTTTTTGGCGAATTCAGGGGTTCCAGAGGTCATATTGCCTGATGATCCTTTATTTCCTAAATTGAATAGTTTGAGGACAGGGTGGTGCCTTCCCTTCCCTGCTCCTGCTTCCCGGGTATTCCGCCTTGGATTGTACAGTTCCCTGTGGGTGCGACTGTCCCTGAGTGTTGTGCCTTTCGTTACAAAATTGCGCGCCTTCGTGTGTTACTCATGTTTTTTCAATTATTGAACGACCCTATCCTTATCGGATACGGGAATACTCAGTCTGCTCTTCGAATGGCGCACCTCATTAGACATGTGTTTTTTTTGGAAGATCAGGGCTTCGTTTGGCTGGTCCTGTGGTAGGCCTATTTCTTCTTGGGCGTTAACCTATGGGTTGCCTTGTATTTTATCTTCATCCGATAGGATGTCCTGTCTGTTTTCCTTCTTCCCCTCTGAGGGAGGATTTATGGTGCTTGATGATTAGGACCCGGATTGCAGACTTGTCCTGTTTGGGGTCAGTTCTGTCTGGTAGCTGTTCGGACACGTGGCGTCGCTCTGCTTGGCTGGTCCAGTAGAGGCGCAGAGTGCTCATGTTCTCTCTGTTCAACTAAGCATTCTAGAGGACCGGTGGGTCTGTGAAGCAGGAAGGATTGTCTCTCAGTCCTGATAGCCTTCAATTTAGATGACTGGCTCAGTGGAGTTCCACTGCGTCTCTCTCTTGTGTCTGGGGTTGTCAGACCCTAGAACTCCTTTCCATGTAGTGGAGGGTTGGTGGGCTTGTGCCCTCTTGCCGCCGAGTTTTGCGGTTTGGCCTTTTTTCTTTTAAGGCCCTGGAAATTGTCCTTCTGGACTTAGTCCTCAGCAGCTAGTAGTTAATTGGGTAGTTCGGCTGCCTTGCAGCGGATGGGTTGCAGAATGTGACCAGCTGCAGCTATTGCACATTGACTGGGTACGGTCTAGCTGTTTTTATGAGACCTTTTGGTCTTCCTCTGTTGTCTCCATGTGAGTTAGGTCTCCTTTCAGGGACCTGGGTTCCCCTCCGGGATATGGTCGTTCCCTGTTAGGGGCACTGGGTGTGGTCTCCTTGGGGTCTGCTCGGAGCTGGGGATGCTGTGCGTCCTTTTCTCTCTATGATCCTCTGTTTGTATGGAGGTGATGCGGAGACCAGCCTTTGCTCGAGTGATTTTGGCCTTGGGGTATCCCCTTGCTTGTTGTCCTGCAGCTGTTTGAGAATCTATGGGCTCTAGTGTCGTTGTACGACTTTTAACGCATTAGCTACTTTGGAGCATTGGACTTTGTCAAGTGGTAGTCTCTTCCTTGGGTCGGGACTTGCGAGTTATCTCGTTATCCGGGTTGATCTGGATATTGCGTTGAATTCTCCCTGTGGTCTGTTTTTTTATGTCAGACGGGGTGTTAAGTTCTCGGATATTGTTTGTTTAAACAATTGGGGCTCGGATCTGTTTTCTCCCTGGTGCTTCCGGTTACTGAAGCTTCGCTCAGTGTTTTCCTTTGTGGAGTTGTTGCCGGACGTTTTGGCTCTAGGGCTGGTTCGGGGTTCCTGGGAACTTGGGCTATGTCCTTTTGCTTGGACTAATTGACCTGGTCACGGTTGGCCAGGTTGTCTGAGTGTTGATGCTCATTGGGCTTGACTTACGCCTTTATGGTCGGTTTCCCTTGGTCAGCTTGCTGTGGTAACCTTATGGATCACTGTTCTGCAGGCGAATGGGTTTGCAGTGTCTCTGCTGCATCTATTGCACATTGGATGTGTGTTAGCAAGCTAATTCTTTAGGGTGATTCCTTCCAAGTTCATCTGAGTTGGAGATTGATCTCTCCTTTAGCCTGTGGCTTTGTGTCTTGTGGGCAGGTGCTCTGCTTTTTTGGCCCCATCCATTTTCTTAGGGTGGGCAGCTTATTCTCCTCCTTATGGAGGTGTGGTCCCTTTTCTTGGGGATTCTCTTGGATTCAGGAGGTTGGAACTGAGAATTAACCTTTCAGAGAGGGTGTTTTTCTCTGGGTTGTTTCGTTCCATCTGGAATCTTGCTGACTCAGTGTCGAGACTAGCGGCTCGATTACCTAGAGTGTGCCCTCTGTCTGGGAGTTCTCCTTTTGCAGTCTGTTCTATGGCTGGCCGTTTTTTACTTCTCAGCAAGTATTCTTCTGGGTCATCCTAATGATGGCTGCTTGTTCTTGACTCAGGTTTTTTTTGTCTGGGTCTGTTACACATTCTTTGTGGTGACCTTTCGATTCCCCTTCGGTTCTTCCTTGCCTTATCCCTTGGGGGGTTTAGGCTGTTGTTCACCTCATTAGTGAAGGGTGAGTGGTGAGGGACCGCCTGTT
Organism: Bombina bombina; assembly: GCF_027579735.1. NCBI lineage: Eukaryota > Metazoa > Chordata > Amphibia > Anura > Bombinatoridae > Bombina > Bombina bombina. Next base: position 97,155,608 of record NC_069499.1, read on the forward strand.
GGGCGACGGTGTCTCCTGGAGGACTGTTGGCTCAGTTGAGTCTGATTTTGTGGCCTCTAGCTAGGCTTCTGGACTATCTGCGAGTCAGTGCCCTAGGGGCTTTTCCTTTTCAAAGTTTTCTCGGCTTTGGACGAAGCGGGGTTTTTGTTGAGTAGTGGTTTCTGGCTTGGTGCCCTTAGAATGGGCCACCTATTGTACCCTCCCGTTTTGGCATTCAGTGTCCTCTTTAGCTTGGGTATTGTTTTCCCAAAAGTAATGAATGCAGCTGTGGACTCTTTCCAATTAGGAAGAAAAACATAAATTATGCTTACCTGATAATTTCCTTTTCTTCCGTTGGAAAGAGTCCACAGCTCCCCACCGTTTTTCTACGTGGGGCGTCTTTTTATTCTTCGGGCACCTTTTTTTACCTTTATTTCTTCTATTGTTCCTTGTTCCTCGGCAGAATGACTGGGGGATGAGGGAAGTGGCAGGAGTATTTAAGCCTTTGGGTGGGGTGTCTTTGCCTCCTCCTGGTGGTAAGGTTCTTATTTCACAAATGTAATGAATACAGCTGTGGACTCTTTCCAACGGAAGAAAAGGAAATTATCAGGTAAGCATAATTTATGTTTTTACAGCTACAGGGATCCTATGTTGGAGATTAAAATGAGGGAACTTTTTGTAAATGCAACCACTGCACCTGAAATAGGCAAACTAAAAGTGTTTCCTTGTGTGCTGCGTAAAGGCTCAGTAAACGTTTGAACTAAGAAACCCTGTTTAATTTGTTTTACTCCGGATAATCATAGTATTGTATCTCAGGCAAATCAATAACCGGGGCACAACTGTAATATTATTAAATGTGCTCCTGACTAGCTCCTTGCTCCTGACTAGCTCCTTGGACTAGCACAGTGAATACATGGCGATATTGCATGCATTGTGTTACACAGAGTTCAAGGAGAAATAAGGAGTGCGCTACACAGAATGATGAGCGGACTTTATGGGTCTTGATTGGCTGTAATGCTTGTTTGCAGAAGAGAAAGAAACAGCAGATGAGCGTTCACCTGATTCATAATGGTGATTGGCTGCATTATCTGGGGTAAATCAATTTGAAAGGGGTTTCTTATTTGGAATATTTACTGTCCCTTTGAAGGGACATAATGGTCAGAAAAAAAAATGTGCACAAGTGCATTTCAGCTTTGAATTAAAGCATTTTAACAATATACTTGTATTGTAATATGTTATCACTGTTTCATACACACATAAGCTGCTTGTACCCAGGACTGCTCAGAGTGCCAGAGGTGGCCTTTATCATATCTTTCTATCGTACAAAGTCGTAGCTAACTCTCTGAGCAGGCGTAGTATGTAAATGCTGATGTAGACATGAGAAACTTCTGTGCGTATTCCACTTAAACCGTTATACTTTTTACTAGAAGCATATTGGCTAATACCGATAAAGAAAGCCTTCTTTCAAATGTGATTAAATTATGGTAATTTATTTGCTATAACTTGTACCTTTCGTTAGTTAAAAACGAGTTTTCTGGACAACTTAAAAGGGGATTAAACACTTAGGCCTAGATTTAGAGTTCGGCGGTAGCCGTCAAAACCAGCGTTAGAGGCTCCTAACGCTGGTTTTGGCCGCCCGCTGGTATTTGGAGTCAGTGATTAAAGGGTCTAACGCTCACTTTACAGCCGCGACTTTTCCATACCGCAGATCCCCCTACGCCATTTGCGTAGCCTATCTTTTCAATGGGATCTTTCTAACGCTGGTATTTAGAGTCGTTTCTGCAGTGAGCGTTAGAGCTCTAACGACAAGATTCCAGCCGCCTGAAAATAGCAGGAGTTAAGAGCTTTCTGGCTAACGCCGGTTTATAAAGCTCTTAACTACTGTACCCTAAAGTACACTAACACCCATAAACTACCTATGTACCCCTAAACCGAGGTCCCCCCACATCGCCGCAACTCGATTAAAAATTTTAACCCCTAATCTTCCGACCGCCACCTACGTTATACTTATGTACCCCTAATCTGCTGCCCCTAACCCCGCCGACCCCTATATTACATTTATTAACCCCTAATCTGCCCCCCACAACATCGCCGCCAGCTACTTAAAATAATTAACCCCTAATCTTCCGACCGCAAAGCGCCGCCACCTACGTTATCCCTATGTACCCCTAATCTGCTACCCCTAACACCGCCGACCCCTATATTATATTTATTATCCCCTAATCTGCCCCCCTCAACGTCGCCGACACCTGCCTACACTTATTAACCCCTAATCTGCCGAGCGGACCGCACCGCTACTATAATAAAGTTATTAACCCCTAATCCGTCTCACTAACCCTATCATAAATAGTATTAACCCCTAATCTGCCCTCCCTAACATCGCCGACACCTACCTTCAATTATTAACCCCTAATCTTCCGATCGGAGCTCACCGCTATTCTAATAAATGTATTAACCCCTAAAGCTAAGTCTAACCCTAACACTAACACCCCCCTAAATTAAATATAATTTACATCTAACGAAATTAATTAACTCTTATTAAATAAATTATTCCTATTTAAAGCTAAATACTTACCTATAAAATAAACCCTAATATAGCTACAATATAAATTATAATTATATTTTAGCTATTTTAGGATTAATATTTATTTTACAGGCAACTTGGTATTTATTTTAACCAGGTACAATAGCTATTAAATAGTTAAGAACTATTTAATAGCTACCTAGTTAAAATAATAACAAAATTACCTGTAAAATAAATCCTAACCTAAGATATAATTAAACCTAACACTACCCTATCAATAAAATAATTAAATAAACTACCTACAATTACCTACAATTAACCTAACACTACACTATCAATAAATACATTAAACACAATTGCTACAAATAAATACAATTAAATAAACTAGCTAAAGTACAAAAAATAAAAAAGAACTAAGTTACAGAAAATAAAAAAATATTTACAAACATAATAAAAATATTACAACAATTTTAAACTAATTACACCTACTCTAAGCCCCCTAATAAAATAACAAAGCCCCCCAAAATAATAAATTCCCTACCCTATTCTAAATTTAAAAAGTTACAAGCTCTTTTACCTTACCAGCCCTGAACAGGGCCCTTTGCGGGGCATGCCCCAAGAAGTTCAGCTCTTTTGCCTGTAAAAGAAAACATACAATACCCCCCCCCCAACATTACAACCCACCACCCACATACCCCTAATCTAACCCAAACCCCCCTTAAATAAACCTAACACTAAGCCCCTGATGATCTTCCTACCTTGTCTTCACCATGCCAGGTTCACCGATCCGTCCTGGCTCCAAGATCTTCATCCAACCCAAGCGGGGGCTAGACATCCACTGAAGAAGTCCAGAAGAGGGTCCAAAGTCTTCCTCCTATCCGGCAAGAAGAGGACATCCGGACCGGCAAACATCTTCTCCAAGCGGCATCTTCGATCTTCTTCCATCCGGTGCGGAGCGGGTCCATCTTGAAGCAGGCGACGCGGATCCATCCTCTTCTTCCGATGTCTCCCGACGAATGACGGTTCCTTTAAGGGACGTCATCCAAGATGGCGTCCCTCGAATTCCGATTGGCTGATAGGATTCTATCAGCCAATCGGAATTAAGGTAGGAATTTTCTGATTGGCTGATGGAATCAGCCAATCAGAATCTAGTTCAATCCGATTGGCCGATCCAATCAGCCAATCAGATTGAGCTTGCATTCTATTGGCTGATCGGAACAGCCAATAGAATGCGAGCTCAATCTGATTGGCTGATTGGATCAGCCAATCGGATTGAACTTGATTCTGATTGGCTGATTCCATCAGCCAATCAGAAAATTCCTACCTTAATTCCGATTGGCTGATAGAATCCTATCAGCCAATCGGAATTCGAGGGACGCCATCTTGGATGACGTCCCTTAAAGGAACCGTCATTCGTCGGGAGACATCGGAAGAAGAGGATGGATCCGCGTCGCCTGCTTCAAGATGGACCCGCTCCGCACCGGATGGAAGAAGATCGAAGATGCCGCTTGGAGAAGATGTTTGCCGGTCCGGATGTCCTCTTCTTGCCGGATAGGAGGAAGACTTTGGACCCTCTTCTGGACTTCTTCAGTGGATGTCTAGCCCCCGCTTGGGTTGGATGAAGATCTTGGAGCCAGGACGGATCGGTGAACCTGGCATGGTGAAGACAAGGTAGGAAGATCATCAGGGGCTTAGTGTTAGGTTTATTTAAGGGGGGTTTGGGTTAGATTAGGGGTATGTGGGTGGTGGGTTGTAATGTTGGGGGGGGGTATTGTATGTTTTCTTTTACAGGCAAAAGAGCTGAACTTCTTGGGGCATGCCCCGCAAAGGGCCCTGTTCAGGGCTGGTAAGGTAAAAGAGCTTGTAACTTTTTAAATTTAGAATAGGGTAGGGAATTTATTATTTTGGGGGGCTTTGTTATTTTATTAGGGGGCTTAGAGTAGGTGTAATTAGTTTAAAATTGTTGTAATATTTTTATTATGTTTGTAAATATTTTTTTATTTTCTGTAACTTAGTTCTTTTTTATTTTTTGTACTTTAGATAGTTTATTTAATTGTATTTATTTGTAGCAATTGTGTTTAATGTATTTATTGATAGTGTAGTGTTAGGTTAATTGTAGGTAATTGTAGGTAGTTTATTTAATTATTTTATTGATAGGGTAGTGTTAGGTTTAATTATATCTTAGGTTAGGATTTATTTTACAGGTAATTTTGTTATTATTTTAACTAGGTAGCTATTAAATAGTTCTTAACTATTTAATAGCTATTGTACCTGGTTAAAATAAATACCAAGTTGCCTGTAAAATAAATATTAATCCTAAAATAGCTAAAATATAATTATAATTTATATTGTAGCTATATTAGGGTTTATTTTACAGGTAAGTATTTAGCTTTAAATAGGAATAATTTATTTAATAAGAGTTAATTAATTTCGTTAGATGTAAATTATATTTAATTTAGGGGGGTGTTAGTGTTAGGGTTAGACTTAGCTTTAGGGGTTAATACATTTATTAGAATAGCGGTGAGCTCCGATCGGAAGATTAGGGGTTAATAATTGAAGGTAGGTGTCGGCGATGTTAGGGAGGGCAGATTAGGGGTTAATACTATTTATGATAGGGTTAGTGAGACGGATTAGGGGTTAATAACTTTATTATAGTAGCGCTCAGGTCCGCTCGGCAGATTAGGGGTTAATAATTGTAGGCAGGTGTCGGCGACGTTGAGGGGGGCAGATTAGGGGTTAATAAATATAATATAGGGGTCGGCGATGTTAGGGCAGCAGATTAGGGGTACATAGGGATAACGTAGGTTGCGGCGGTTTACGGAGCGGAAGATTAGGGGTTAAAACTGTAATGCAGGGGTCAGCGATAGCGGGGGCGGAAGATTAGGGGTTAATAAGTGTAAGGTTAGGGGTGTTTAGACTTGGGGTTCATGTTAGGGTGTTAGGTGCAGACGTAGGAAGTGTTTCCCCATAGGAAACAATGGGGCTGCGTTAGGAGCTGAACGCTGCTTTTTTGCAGGTGTTAGGTTTTTTTTCAGCTCAAACAGTCCCATTGTTTCCTATGGGAGAATCGTGCACGAGCACGTTTTTGAGGCTGGCCGCGTCCGTAAGCAACTCTGGTATCGAGAGTTGCATTTGCGGTAAAAATGCCCTACGCTCCTTTTTTGGAGCCTAACGCAGCATTTGTTTTAACTCTCGATACCAGAGTTAAATTTATGGTGCGGCCAGAAAAAAGCCCGCGGAGCGTTAACAGCCCTTTTACCGCCGAACTCTAAATCTAGGCCTTAGAGACTTAAATATACATTTTTCTTATATGTGGTAAATCACTTTTTAATATGACTTATTTTGTCCCCTTTTGCCGTAATTTCTGCCTTGGAGAACAGCTGCTCTCGAGCAAAACTAATTGTCCCTTTCATGATTCAGATAGAGAATGCGATTTGAAAAAAAAACGTTCTAATTTACTTCTATAATCATTTTTTATTTGTTCTCTTTGTGTCTTTTGTTGAAAAGCAAGGATGTAAGCTTAGGAGCCAGCCCATTTCTGGAGCACTATATGGCATCCGTTATGCAATAATGTTATCCAATTGCAAGAGCACTAGATGGCAGCACTACCTGCCATGTAGTGCGTCAGGTGCCTACCTAGGTATCTCTTCAACACACAGAATACCATGGGAACAAAGCAAATTTGATAATAGAAGTAAATTGGAAACTTTTGTAAAATGGTCTGCTCTGTCTGAATCACAAAAGTACATTTTTGGGTTTTATTTCCCTTTAAATGAAATGGAAATTGCACCATTAAGTATTGTGTGTGTAAAGATATAAGATAAGAGCACTTGCCATATAGTTGACAAAATATTTGAGTTTCGTCAGGATTACCAAAGTTATATTTGACTTTATACCCTTTATACAGGACATTAATTCAACATTTTTATGATTTTAATTTTGTCAATTTTGAAAAGGCTCATTATTGCGCAATATTAAATGGACAAGACATGAGGTATCATAGTTAAAATGTGTTTGCGCTATTCAGTTTGCTATTATAAATTGTTGTATAGAAAACAACATACATTAAAGGGACACTGAACCCAATTTTTTTTCTTTCGTGATTCAGATAGAGAATGACATTTTAAGCAACTTTCTAATTTACTCCTATTAATTTTCTTCATTCTCTTGGTATCTTTATTTGAAATGCAAGAATATAAGTTTAGATGCCAGCCCATTTTTTTGTGAACAACCTGGGTTGTTCTTGCTGATTGGTGGATAAATTCATCCACCAATAAAAAAGTGCTGTCCAGCATCTGAACCAAAAAGAAAAAAAGCTTAGATGTCGTATTTTTCAAATAAAGATAGCAAGAGAATGAAGAATGATTGATAATAGGAGTAAATCATGAAAAAAAAATTGTGTTCAGTGTCCCTTTAAATAATAAACCACAATTATAACAGCTAAATTATGACTTGCAGACATGGGAGTTACATAATGATCAAGTTATACATATAAAATAATAGAAACCAAACCATTTAAATTGCCTATCACATGACCTGCATCATCTGACATATATTTTAAATTGACTACGACTCTGGATACATAGAATGGGACTAAAATGATATAAATTAAACTATCAGGTTGTCTAATCTGTCAGATAACGAGCTGGGATGCTATTACTGCCTTGCCCCTGTGAGGGGCCTCATTCCTAAGAATTAACAGCGTTGTTCAATATTCATCTGTTTCCTTTAGACCCATCCAAGTGGAGCATTTGGTAATTGTAGTTTTTTGAGTTTGTTGCAGAATATTGATAAACCGTTGCCATGCAATGAAAAATGTTTCTCTCAATAATTCTTTGTTTTGTATACTTAAAGGGAAGTTACAGTCACAAGTTTACATATTGAAAGCCAATTTGCTTCTGCAAATTGATTTTTGGTAAGATAAAGCCTAAATAAGGGCAGGAAAACACAGAATTCAGTTGCTCATCAACCATTAAGGGCTTTGCGTTTAATTCATGTAGAGTAGGAATATATTTTTTTGGGGGGGCTGAAATATTTTTAGCTTTATAAGAAGGAGAAATGTGCGTTATTGAAGCATGTAAGTTCTTCTAAAGAACAAAGAACATTCTGAGAATGGTCTTGGTGATTTCATATTGGATCTTTTAAGTTTTGTGCTAAAACTAAACCATAACCATTTTCTATTTGATGATCAGGTCTATTTTTCAAAGGAGGATAATGTATTATAGGGTCATGCTGTACACTCAAGTTTAAGGGATAGTCTAGTCAACATTAAACTTTCATGATTCAGATAGAGCAGCAATTTTAACCAACTTTCTAATTTACTCCTATTATCAATTTTTCTTCGTTCACTTGGTATCTTTATTTGAAAAGCAAAAATATAAGCTTAGGAGCCGCCTCAGTTTCGGTTCAGCACCTGGGTAGTGCTTTCTTATTAGTGGCTACATTTAGATATCAATCCGCAAGCGCTGAACCAAAAATGGCCCAGCTCTTAAAGGGAAAATGAACCCATTTTTTTTCTTTCGTGATTCAGATAGAGCATGACATTTTAAGCAACTTTCTAATTTACTCCTATTATCAAATTTTCTTCATTCTCTTGGTATCTTTATTTGAAATGCAAGAACGTAAGTTTAGATGCCGGACCATTTTTGGTGAACAACCTGGGTTGTTCTTGCTGATTGGTGAATAAATTCATCCACCAATAAAAAAAAGTGCTGTCTAATGTACTGCGCCAAAAAAGCCTAGATGTCTTCTTTTTAAAATAAAGATAGCAAGAGAACGAAGAAAAATTGATAATAGGAGTAAATTAGAAAATTGCTTAAAATTGTCAATTACATTTTCATGGTTCAGATAGAGAATGTAATTTTTAAGAGACTTTTCAATTTACTTCTATTATGAAATTTCGTTCTTTTGGTATCCTTGGTATGCTTAGGAGCAGCATTATACTGCTGGAAGCTATCTGGCGATTGGTGGTTACACACATATGCCTCTTGTCATTGGCTCACCATATGTCTTTAACCAGACCCCACTTCTAATTAATTATCTGGAGCTGGCTTTGATTACAATCCTCTAAAAAAAAAAAAACTTGTCAAATTATTTGTCTACAACAATCCCCATAGACTTTACGATGAAAAATAATTTGATAAACTTTTCTGAAGCATTGTGACCCCATAGTTAAATAAACACAAGAAGTGCAATAATAAAATGCTAAGTTTTGATGAGAAACAAATTGCTTTTCTTGGATCTTCTAATGATCTAATTAAACAAATCTTCCAAAAACCAACATGTAATAATTTGCTGTACTGGAATAGCTCCCATCTAGTATATGAGAAAAGAGGAGTTCCCACTGATTGATACTTTCATGATTCAGGAAGAAAATACAATTTTAAACAACTTTCCAGTTGACTTCTATTATCTAATTTGCTTAAAGGGACACTGAACCCAATTTTTTTCTTTCATGATTCAGATAGAGCATGCAATTTTAAGCAACTTTCTAATTTACTTTTATTATCAATTTTTCTTCGTTCTCTTGCTGTCTTTATTTGAAAAAGAAGGCATCTAAGCTAAGGAGTCAGCAAATTTTTGGTTCAGAACCATGGAGAGCACTTTTTTTATTAGTGCTGTCCAATCAGCAAGGACCACCAAGTTTGTTCACCAAAAATGGGCCGGCATATAAACTTACATTCTTGCTTTTCAACATTCAAAGAGAATGAAGAAAATTTGATAATAGGAGTAAATTAGAAAGTTGCTTAAAATTGTGTGCTCTATCTGAATCACGAAAGAAAAAATTTGGGTGTTGTGTGTCCCTTTAATTTGTTAAAAAGTATACCTATGTAGGCTCTGGATCTGTGAGATAGCTGCTGATTGGTAGCTGCATGTTCATCTAACTGCCAGTAGTGTATTACTGCTCCTTCAATAAATGATACAGAGAGAATGAAGCAAAACTGATAATAGAAATAAACCGGGAGATTGTTTAAAATTGTATACTTTATATAAACATTTTGAGTTTTATATCCCTTTAAACTCAAAATTCCCCAAAAATGTTTTAATTATACATAATTAATAAACATTGCGATGCACTTTCATTATTTATTTTGCTTTTCCAATAATTTAACTCTGAAAATTGTAGTTTCCATACACCCCTTGCCGCAGTGAGACTGGAGCCCATTCTGTGGAATATGTCATTCTAACACTTCTACATGATTTATAGTGATTGGTTGATCAGTACAGTACAGCTTTTTTGTTTCTGTCTCTAATTGGCCACAGTAAAGGAAGTAAGATAAGCAGCAATTAAGAGGTTTTCAAGGGGTGTGTCATGGGACAGCAAAACAATATACATATTTTAAACAAAATTACAGTAATAATTTCTAGTGCAAAAATAAAAAAATAAATATATCTTTAATATCCATTTAAGAGAAATTGCCGAAGATATGAGGATTTTCCCAAATATAAATACTGGAAAAAAGTTTCATGGATAGGGATGTCCTCAAAAATACTTAAAATCTGCCTACCACAGCGCTCTGACGGATATCCTAAGTGTCTGAAAGCCAGACCCCTTGTTCTGTATTTTGAAAATAAAATTTACAGATTTATTTTCAGTCAAAGTTTCCAGAATCGCAATGGCCTTGAACTATTTATTAAAGGGACACTGAACCCAAATTTTTTCTTTCGTAATTCAGATAGAGCATAACATTTTAAATAACTTTCCAATTTACTCCTATTATCATTTTTTCTTTGTTCTCTTGCTATCTTTATTTGAAAAAGGCATCTAGGCTTTTTTTCTTTCTAATGACACGGTGAGTCCACGGATCATCATAATTACTATTGGGAATATCTCTCCTGATCAGCAGGAGGAGGCAAAGAGCACCACAGCAAAGCTGTTAAATACCACTCCCCTTACCCACAACCCCCAGTAATTCTCTTTGCTTGTGTTAGTTACAAGGAAGAGGTAAAGTTTGGTGTCTGATTCTTCAAATTTGATACTTTTGCTTCGGCTGAGGCGGCTTTTGGGAGAAAGGTTCTTCAAGCAGTGGTGCCTTCTGTTTAAGTTAACTGTCTTGTCCCTCCCTTATCATCCGTGTCCTCTGGTTTGGGTATTGATTCCCAATAGTAATTTGATGATCCGTGGACTCCCGTGTCATTAGAAAGAAAATTAAATTTATGCTTACCTGATAAATTTGTTTCTTTCTTGACACGGTGAGTCCACGGCCCCGCCCTGTATTTTTAGACAGTTTATTTTTTCATAAACCTCAGGCATCTCTGCACCTTATATTACTTTCCTTTATCTTTTCCCTTTGGTCGAATGACTGGGGGTTGTGGGTAATGGGAGTGGTATTTAACAGCTTTGCTGGTGCTCTTTGCCTTCTCCTGCTGACCAGGAAAGATATTCCCAATAGTAATTATGATGATCCGTGGACTCACCGTGTCAAGAAAGAAACAAATTTATCATGTAAGCATAAATTTCATTTTTTTGGTTCATACTCTGGACAGCACTTTTTTTATTGGTGGATGAATTAATCCACCAATCAGCAAGAACAACCCAAGTTGTTCACCAAAAATGGGCCGGCATCTAAACTTACATTCTTGCATTTCAAATAAAGATACCAAGAGAATGAAAAACATTTGATAATAGGAGTAAATTAGAAAGTTGCTTAAAATTTCATGCTCTATCTGAATCACGAAAGAAAAAATGTGGGTTCAGTGTCCCTTTAAAGTTACTTTCTACTGCATTTTTTTTTTAAATTCCAGTTATTTTCTTAGCTCCATGTCATGATCTGAAAGGGGCAAATAGGAAATTTTAATTCCTAAGACCCAGATAAGGTACAGCATATGTTTTGAGCATAACCAAGGCTTGGCAAGGGCTGTGTTTAAACACTTCAGAGAGGGAGCGTGAATGAGCAGAATGTGGGCAGCAATTAGGTACACAATTGACTGGAGACAATGCATTGCCTTAAAGGGACAGTATACACTCATTTTCATATAACTGCATGTAATAGACACTACTATAAAGAATAAGATGCACAGATACTGATATAAAAAGGTAGCTGGAAAGCCCACTGCAAGTGGGAAATAAGATACTCCCCCCCTCCCCCTTCTTTTGCATATGAAAAGACCCTTAACACAAACAGGAGCAAGCTGTAGAAGGTAGCTGACGGTATTCACATAAAACTTTGGGGCTTGGTTAGGAGTCTGAAAATCAGAGCAATGTTATTTAAAAATAAGCAAAACTATACATTTATTTTAAAAAAAAAAAAACTTTATGGGCTTTATAAATAGATCATCTACAAAACATTTATGCAAAGAAAAAATGAGTGTATAATGGCCCTTTAAAGTCGTACTCCCATCTATAAACCTACTTCCCTGGAGCAAAAGTAACCACATTGTTACCTCCACACCTTTTAGGTATCAGTTTCTTCATCCTTGGAACAAACCTCCCACTTACCTACACAATTTAGGTTTTAGGTGCCATAGGCCCCCTGACACTTAGAGTAACACACACAATCTGGTACCAATTTGAGATTTTTAACACTGTGCTACCCAGAATGCCCCAACTCTACCCCTCAACCTACAGTTACTTCTACAAGTGCTCCCAACCCAGACTCTACTTTTGTGTTTCATTTATAGGTTAAACATGTATTGTGCTAGGGTCATAAAATACATGCTGTAACAATTTAGATTTAAAGGGGCATAATACTCCTATGCTAAATCACTTGAAAGTTATGCAGCATAACGGTAAAAAGATGACATGAAAATATCACCTAAGCATGTCTATGTAAAAAGGGAAGATATTTTACCTCACAATTTATTCAACTCACCAGATTAAGAGCTCTGTGAACAGTTATACTTTAGCTACTGTCCAGCTACAAGTTGGAGAAAAATATAGCCAATCAGCAGTGCTGAGGTCATGCATTGCTTTGCTGTGATCTCATGAGATTCCACTGAAATCTTGTGAGATTTTATAGTAAACCTCCTTAAACTGAGTAGAAAAATTACAGTACATGACTGAGCCTGCACATGCCACATATACACTCCCTTGCAAGTCCTGGGACTAGTATTCTGACTGGCTGCTTAATTCCCATTACTTTTACATACTTCATTCTTTATGTAAACTCTGAATTGCATATCCAGGCAACCATTTCAAGTCCATATCACTGATGCAAACCTGGGAACCAGATAGGATATTTGGTTACATTGATGCAAAGTAGCACATGTTTTACATACTGTGTACATAGAGCTGACCTCGCTATATCCTGGTATAAAATATCCACAATGTTTATGCTAACCTTGGTGTTACCGTATCCTCATAATCGAGTAACGCAGAGCAAGACAAAAGTGTTCAAAATCCTGGGACAAAACCAATAATTGTAGAGCCATAAACTTTATATATTTGTATGTGTATTAAATATCTGTGATTTAATACACCATAGGGATAGTATCTGTGTGTAAAATAAACATTGTATACAAATTTAAAACTGGCATTTTAATAGCAATATGTACATTGTTTTGCTGTCTAGGGACAAATCCTTTGAAAAGACTCTCAAAGGGACAATGTACTAAGGCAAACAGCTGATAAGTGCTCATTGTAATTTAGAGACACACTCCCACCCCCACTCCCATTGGGTATTGATTTCTGCTGCTGCCTCTCTCTCTTGAATGACGTTTCTATAGCCATTGACGCCGTACTGAAATATTCAGTGGAGGTTGAGGTTTCAAATTGTAAAACCAGCTATTTCAAATAGCAAAATAAAGGTAAATTAGCTATATATAAACAATTTAATACATTCCAGTAGGTGAAATGGATCATTGGAAACACAATTAAAATGGAGAAAAAATGCAATATAGAACATGACATTTTTAGAGTCTTCAATTTACTTATTTTATCAAATGTACTATGTTCTCTTGGTATCCTTTGATAAAAAGCATACCTTGGTAGGCGCATGAGCATCAATGTGCTACTGGAAGGTAGCTGGTGATTGGCAGCTACACATACGTGCCTCTTGTCATTGGCTCACCAGATGTGTTCAGCTAGCTCCCAGTAGTGCATTGGGGCTGAAGGGCCACTAAACCCAAAATCTTTCTTTCATGATTCAGATAGAGAATAGAAATTTAAATAACATTATAATTTACTTCTATTTTCTCTTGTTAAGTGTATCCAGTCCACGGATCATCCATTACTTATGGGATATTAACTCCTCCCCAACAGGAAGTGCAAGAGGATTCACCCAGCAGAGCTGCTATATAGCTCCTCCCCTAACTGCCATTACCAGTCATTCTCTTGCACCCAACGACTAGATAGGATGTGTGAGAGGACTATGGTGATTATATTTAGTTTTATACCTTCAATCAAAAGTTTGTTATTTTATAATAGCACCGGAGTGTGTTATTCCTTCTCTGGTAGAATTTGAAGAAGAATCTACCTGAGTTTTTACTATGATTTTAGCCGGCGTAGTTAAGATCATATTGCTGTTTCTCGGCCATCTGAGGAGAGGTAAACTTCAGATCAGGGGACAGCGGGCAGATTAATCTGCAAAGAGGTATGTAGCAGCTTATTATTTTCTGACAATGGAATTGATGAGAAAATTCTGCCATACCGATATAATGTAAACTCAGCCTTAAATGCAGTAGCAGCAGCTGGTATCAGGCTGTCATGTATGTATATTTTACACTTCAGTATTCTGGGGAATGGCACTTCACTGGAATTATACTGTGTGCATAAGACTTTAGCCTAATTTGCAGGGACTGGCAACAGGCTCTTTAATAACACTTAATTTATGTTAAACGTTTTTTGCTGGCATGTAAAATTGTTTCATTTTCTGAGGTACTGGGTGAATAAAATGTTTTGGGCATTATTTTTTCCACTTGGCAGTTGTTTTATTTAATTTATGACAGTTTACTGATCTCTCTCACTGTTGTGTGTGAGGGGGAGGTCAAAAAATTCAGTCAGAAGCTCATTGTATTTCCTGCATGATCCGGTTCATCTCTACAGAACTCAGGGGTCTTCAAAACTTGTTTTGAGGGAGGTAATCATTCACAGCAGAGCTGTGAGATTGTAGTTGACTGTGATAAAAAACGTTTATTTCTGTAACTTTTTTTTCTGCTATCAGGGTTAGTTATCCTTCGCTAATGGGAACAAGCCTTTGCTAAAATTGTGTTTTCTCCAACATAGGTGTGTCCGGTCCACGGCGTCATCCTTACTTGTGGGATATTCTCTTCCCCAACAGGAAATGGCAAAGAGCCCAGCAAAGCTGGTCACATGATCCCTCCTAGGCTCCGCCTACCCCAGTCATTCTCTTTGCCGTTGTACAGGCAACATCTCCACGGAGATGGCTTAGAGTTTTTTAGTGTTTAACTGTAGTTTTTATTATTCAATCAAGAGTTTGTTATTTTAAAATAGTGCTGGTATGTACTATTTACTCAGAAACAGAAAAGAGATGAAGATTTCTGTTTGTATGAGGAAAATGATTTTAGCAACCGTTACTAAAATCCATGGCTGTTCCACACAGGACTGTTGAGAGGAATTAACTTCAGTTGGGGGAACAGTGAGCAGTCTCTTGCTGCTTGAGGTATGACACATTCTAACAAGACGATGTAATGCTGGAAGCTGTCATTTTCCCTATGGGATCCGGTAAGCCATGTTTATTAAGATAGTAAATAAGGGCTTCACAAGGGCTTATTAAGACTGTAGACTTTTTCTGGGCTAAATCGATTCATTATTAACACATATTTAGCCTTGAGGAATCATTTAATCTGGGTATTTTGATAAGATTATATCGGCAGGCACTTTTTTAGACACCTTATTCTTTAGGGGCTTTCCCAAATCATAGGCAGAGCCTCATTTTCGCGCCGGTGTTGCGCACTTGTTTTTGAGAGGCATGACATGCAGTCGCATGTGTGAGGAGCTCTGATACATAGAAAAGACTTTCTGAAGGCGTCATTTGGTATCGTATTCCCCTTTGGGCTTGGTTGGGTCTCAGCAAAGCAGATACCAGGGACTGTAAAGGGGTTAAAGTTAAAAACGGCTCCGGTTCCGTTATTTTAAGGGTTAAAGCTTCCAAATTTGGTGTGCAATACTTTTAAGGCTTTAAGACACTGTGGTGAAATTTTGGTGAATTTTGAACAATTCCTTCATATTTTTTCGCAATTGCAGTAATAAAGTGTGTTCAGTTTAAAATTTAAAGTGACAGTAACGGTTTTATTTTAAAACGTTTTTTGTACTTTGTTATCAAGTTTATGCCTGTTTAACATGTCTGAACTACCAGATAGACTGTGTTCTGAATGTGGGGAAGCCAGAGTTCCTTCTCATTTAAATAAATGTGATTTATGTGACAATGACAATGATGCCCAAGATGATTCCTCAAGTGAGGGGAGTAAGCATGGTACTGCATCATTCCCTCCTTCGTCTACACGAGTCTTGCCCACTCAGGAGGCCCCTAGTACATCTAGCGCGCCAATACTCCTTACTATGCAACAATTAACGGCTGTAATGGATAATTCTGTCAAACATTTTAGCCAAAATGCACACTTATCAGCGTAAGCGCGACTGCTCTGTTTTAGATACTGAAGAGCATGACGACGCTGATAATAATGGTTCTGAAGGGCCCCTAAACCAGTCTGATGGGGCCAGGGAGGTTTTGTCTGAGGGAGAAATTACAGATTCAGGGAACATTTCTCAACAAGCTGAACCTGATGTGATTACGTTTAAATTTAAAGCCTGTAACTAGAAAGATTTACCACAAAATTTGGAAAAAATATATCTGTTGGTGTGAATCTAAAGGATTCCCTTGGGACAAGGTTAAGATTCCTAAGATTCTATCCTTCCTTCAAGAAGGATTGGAAAAAGGATTATCTGCAAGTTCCCTGAAGGGACAGATTTCTGCCTTGTCTGTGTTACTTCACAAAAAGCTGGCAGCTGTGCCAGATGTTCAAGCCTTGTTCAGGCTCTGGTTAGAATCAAGCCTGTTTACAAACCTTTGACTCCTCCTTGGAGTCTCAACTTAGTTCTTTCAGTTCTTCAGGGGGTTCCGTTTGAACCCTTACATTCCGTTGATATTAAGTTATTATCTTGGAAAGTTTTGTTTTTGGTTGCAATTTCTTCTGCTAGAAGAGTTTCAGAATTATCTGCTCTGCAGTGTTCTCCTCCTTATCTGGTGTTCCATGCAGATAAGGTGGTTTTACGTACTAAACCTGGTTTTCTTCCAAAAGTTGTTTCTAACAAAAACATTAACCAGGAGATTATCGTACCTTCTCTGTGCCCGAAACCAGTTTCAAAGAAGGAACGTTTGTTGCACAATTTGGATGTTGTTCGCGCTCTAAAATTTTATTTAGACGCTACAAAGGATTTTAGACAAACATCTTCCTTGTTTGTTGTTTATTCCGGTAAAAGGAGAGGTCAAAAAGCAACTTCTACCTCTCTCTCTTTTTGGATTAAAAGCATCATCAGATTGGCTTACGAGACTGCCGGACGGCAGCCTCCCGAAAGAATCACAGCTCATTCCACTAGGGCTGTGGCTTCCACATGGGCCTTCAAGAACGAGGCTTCTGTTGATCAGATATGTAGGGCAGCGACTTGGTCTTCACTGCACACTTTTACCAAATTTTACACGTTTGATACTTTTGCTTCTTCTGAGGCTATTTTTGGGAGAAAGGTTTTGCAAGCCGTGGTGCCTTCCATCTAGGTGACCTGATTTGCTCCCTCCCATCATCCGTGTCCTAAAGCTTTGGTATTGGTTCCCACAAGTAAGGATGACGCCGTGGACCGGACACACCTATGTTGGAGAAAACAGAATTTTTGTTTACCTGATAAATTACTTTCTCCAACGGTGTGTCCGGCCCACGGCCCGCCCTGGTTTTTTAATCAGGTCTGATAATTTATTTTCTTTAACTACAGTCACCACGGTATCATATGGTTTCTCCTATGCAAATATTCCTCCTTAACGTCGGTCGAATGACTGGGGTAGGCGGAGCCTAGGAGGGATCATGTGACCAGCTTTGCTGGGCTCTTTGCCATTTCCTGTTGGGGAAGAGAATATCCCACAAGTAAGGATGACGCCGTGGACCGGACACACCGTTGGAGAAAGTAATTTATCAGGTAAACATAAATTCTGTTTTTTACAAAGATTTGATGCTATAACCTTTCAGTTTATTAACTTTCAACTGTCATAACTCTTTCTGTGCTTCTTATAGGCACAGTACGTTTTCATATTATAGTAAATTACTTGAAAAGTATTTCCAAGTTGCTAGTTTATTTGCTAGTGTGTTAAACATGTCTGATTCAGAGGAAGACATCTGTGCTATATGTGCTAATGCCAAAGTGGAGCCCAATAGAAATTTATGTACTAACTGTATTGATGCTACTTTAAATAAAAGTCAATCTGTACAAATTGAACACATTTCACCAAACAACGAGGGGAGAGTTATGCCGACTAACTCGCCTCACGTGTCAGTACCTGCATCTCCCGCTCGGGGGGTGCGTGATATTGTGGCGCCGAGTACATCTGGGCGGCCATTACAAATCACATTACAGGATATGGCTACTGTTATGACTGAAGTTTTGGCTAAATTACCAGAACTAAGAGGTAAGCGTGATCACTCTGGGGTGAGAACAGAGTGCGCTGATAATGTTAGGGCCATGTCAGATACTGCGTCACAACTTGCAGAACATGAGGACGGAGAGCTTCATTCTGCGGCTGACGGTTCTGATCCAAACAGATTGGATTCAGATATTTAAAATTTCTTTCATGTAATTAGCAAGAGTCCATGAGCTAGTGACGTATGGGATATACATTCCTACCAGGAGGGGCAAAGTTTCCCAAACCTTAAAATGCCTATAAATACACCCCTCACCACACCCACAATTCAGTTTTACAAACTTTGCCTCCGATGGAGGTGGTGAAGTAAGTTTGTGCTAGATTCTACGTTGATATGCGCTCCGCAGCAAGTTGGAGCCCGGTTTTCCTCTCAGCGTGCAGTGAATGTCAGAGGGATGTGAGGAGAGTATTGCCTATTTGAATGCAGTGATCTCCTTCTACGGGGTCTATTTCATAGGTTCTCTGTTATCGGTCGTAGAGATTCATCTCTTACCTCCCTTTTCAGATCGACGATATACTCTTATATATACCATTACCTCTGCTGATTCTCGTTTCAGTACTGGTTTGGCTTTCTACAAACATGTAGATGAGTGTCCTGGGGTAAGTAAATCTTATTTTCTGTGACACTCTAAGCTATGGTTGGGCACTTTGTTTATAAAGTTCTAAATATATGTATTCAAACATTTATTTGCCTTGACTCAGAATGTTCAACTTTCCTTATTTTTCAGACAGTCAGTTTCATATTTGGGATAAATGCATTTGTTTCAATCATTTTTTCTTACCTTAAAAAATTTGACTTTTTCCCTGTGGGCTGTTAGGCTCGCGGGGGCAGAAAATGCTTCATTTTATTGCATCATTCTTGGCGCGGACTTTTTTGGCGCAAATTTTTTTTTCTGTTTCCGGCGTCATACGTGTCGCCGGAAGTTGCGTCATTTTTTGACGTTTTTTTTGCGTCAAAAATGTCGGCGTTCCGGATGTGGCGTCATTTTTGGCGCCAAAAGCATTTAGGCGCCAAATAATGTGGGCGTCTTTTTTGGCGCTAAAAAATATGGGCGTCATTTTTGTCTCCACATTATTTAAGTCTCATTATTTATTGCTTCTGGTTGCTAGAAGCTTGTTCACTGGCATTTTTTTCCCATTCCTGAAACTGTCATTTAAGGAATTTGATCAATTTTGCTTTATATGTTGTTTTTTTCTTTTACATATTGCAAGATGTTCCACGTTGCAACTGAGTCAGAAGATACTTCAGGAAAATCACTGCACAGTGCTGGAGCTACCAAGCTAAGTGTATCTGCTATAAACTTTTGGTATCTGTTTCTCCAGCTGTTATTTGTATTGCATGTCATGTCAAACTTATTAATGCAGATAAAATTTCCTTTAGTACTGTTACATTACCTGTTGCTGTTCCGTCAACATCTAATTTTCAGAGTGTTCCTGATAACATAAGAGATTTTATTTTTTAAATCCATTAAGAAGGCTATGTCTGTTATTTCTCCTTCTAGTATACATAAAAGTCTTTTAAAACTTCTCTTTTTTCAGATGAATTTTTAAATGAACATCATCATTCTGATACTGATAATGGTTCTTCTGGTTCAGAGGTTTCTGTCTCAGAGGTTGATGCTGATAAATCTTTGTATTTGTTCAAGATGGAATTTATTCGTTCTTTACTTAAAGAAGTGTTATTTGCATTAGAAATAGAGGATTCTGGTCCTCTTGATACTAAATGTAAACGTTTAAATAAGGTTTTTAAATCTCCTGTAGTTATTCCAGAAGTGTTTTATCTCCCTGATGCTATTTCTGAAGTAATTTCCAGGGAATGGAATAATTTGGGTAATTTATTTACTCCTTCTAGACGTTTAAGCAAATTATATCCTGTGCCATCTGACAGATTAGAGTTTTTTGGGACAAAAATCCCTAAGGTTATGGGGCTGTCTCTACTCCTGCTAATGTACTACTATTCCTACGGCAGATAGTACTTAATTTAAGGATCCTTTAGATAGGAAAATTGAATCCTTTCTAAGAAAAGCTTCCTTATGTTCAGGTAATCTTCTTAGACCTGCTATATTTTTAGCGGATGTTGCTGCAGCTTCAACTTTTTGGTTAGAAGCTTTAGCGCAACAAGTAACAGATCATAATTTTATAGCATTATTTTCTCCAACATAGGTGTGTCCGGTCCACGGCGTCATCCTTACTTGTGGGATATTCTCTTCCCCAACAGGAAATGGCAAAGAGCCCAGCAAAGCTGGTCACATGATCCCTCCTAGGCTCCGCCTACCCCAGTCATTCTCTTTGCCGTTGTACAGGCAACATCTCCACGGAGATGGCTTAGAGTTTTTTAGTGTTTAACTGTAGTTTTTATTATTCAATCAAGAGTTTGTTATTTTGAAATAGTGCTGGTATGTACTATTTACTCAGAAACAGAGAAGAGATGAAGATTTCTGTTTGTATGAGGAAAATGATTTTAGCAACCGTCACTAAAATCCATGGCTGTTCCACACAGGACTGTTGAGAGCAATTAACTTCAGTTGGGGGAACAGTGTGCAGTCTCTTGCTGCTTGAGGTATGACACATTCTAACAAGACGATGTAATGCTGGAAGCTGTCATTTTCCCTATGGGATCCGGTAAGCCATGTTTATTACGATCGTAAATAAGGGCTTCACAAGGGCTTATTAAAACTGTAGACTTTTTCTGGGCTAAATCGATTCATTATTAACACATATTTAGCCTTGAGGAATCATTTTATCTGGGTATTTTGATATAATAATATCGGCAGGCACTGTTTTAGACACCTTATTCTTTAGGGGCTTTCCCAAAGCATAAGCAGAGCCTCATTTTCGCGCCGGTGTGGCGCACTTGTTTTTGAGAGGCATGGCATGCAGTCGCATGTGAGAGGAGCTCTGATACTTAGAAAAGACTTTCTGAAGGCGTCATTTGGGTATCGTATTCCCCTTTGGGCTTGGTTGGGTCTCAGCAAGCTGATACCAGGGACTGTAAAGGGGTTAAAGTTCAAAACGGCTCCGGTTCCGTTATTTTAAGGGTTAAAGCTTCCAAATTTGGTGTGCAATACTTTTAAGGCTTTAAGACACTGTGGTGAAAATTTGGTGAATTTTGAACAATTCCTTCATGTTTTTTCGCAATTGCAGTAATAAAGTGTGTTCAGTTTAAAATTTAAAGTGACAGTAACGGTTTTATTTTAAAACGTTTTTTGTACTTTGTTATCAAGTTTATGCCTGTTTAACATGTCTGAACTACCAGATAGACTGTGTTCTGAATGTGGGGAAGCCAGAATTCCTATTCATTTAAATAAATGTGATTTATGTGATAATGATAATGATGCCCAAGATGATTCCTCAAGTGAGGGGAGTAAGCATGGTACTGCATCATTCCCTCCTTCGTCTACACGAGTCTTGCCCACTCAGGAGGCCCCTAGTACATCTAGCGCGCCAATACTCCTTACTATGCAACAATTAACGGCTGTAATGGATAATTCTGTCAAAAACATTTTAGCCAAAATGAACACTTATCAGCGTAAGCGCGGCTGCTCTGTTTTAGATACTGAAGAGCATGACGACGCTGATAATAATATTTCTGAAGGGCCCCTAACCCAGTCTGATGGGGCCAGGGAGGTTTTGTCTGAGGGAGAAATTACTGATTCAGGGAACATTTCTCAACAGGCTGAACCTGATGTGATTGCATTTAAATTTATGTTGGAACATCTCCGCATTCTGCTTAAGGAGGTACTATCCACTCTGGATGATTGTGACAAGTTGGTCATCCCAGAGAAACTTTGTAAAATGGACAAGTTCCTAGAGGTGCCGGGGCTCCCAGAAGCTTTTCCTATACCCAAGCGGGTGGCGGACATTGTTAATAAAGAATGGGAAAGGCCCGGTATTCCTTTCGTCCCTCCCCCCATATTTAAAAAATTGTTTCCTATGGTCGACCCCAGAAAGGACTTATGGCAGACAGTCCCCAAGGTCGAGGGAGCGGTTTCCACTTTAAACAAACGCACCACTATACCCATAGAGGATAGTTGTGCTTTCAAAGATCCTATGGATAAAAAATTAGAAGGTTTGCTTAAAAAGATGTTTGTTCAGCAAGGTTACCTTCTACAACCAATTTCATGCATTGTCCCTGTCGCTACAGCCGCATGTTTCTGGTTCGATGATCTGATAAGAGCGGTCGATAGTGATTCTCCTCCTTTGGAGGAGATTATGGACAGAATCAATGCTCTCAAATTGGCTAATTCTTTCACCCTAGACGCCACTTTGCAATTGGCTAGGTTAGCGGCTAAGAATTCTGGGTTTGCTATTGTGGCGCGCAGAGCGCTTTGGTTGAAATCTTGGTCGGCTGATGCGTCTTCCAAGAACAAGCTACTTAACATTCCTTTCAAGGGGAAAACGCTGTTTGGCCCTGACTTGAAAGAGATTATCTCTGATATCACTGGGGGTAAGGGCCACGCCCTTCCTCAGGATCGGCCTTTCAAGGCAAAAAATAAACCTAATTTTCGTCCCTTTCGTAGAAACGGACCAGCCCAAGGTGCTACGTCCTCTAAGCAAGAGGGTAATACTTCTCAAGCCAAGCCAGCTTGGAGACCAATGCAAGGCTGGAACAAGGGAAAGCAGGCCAAGAAACCTGCCACTGCTACCAAGACAGCATGAAATGTTGGCCCCCGATCCGGGACCGGATCTGGTGGGGGGCAGACTCTCTCTCTTCGCTCAGGCTTGGGCAAGAGATGTTCTGGATCCTTGGGCGCTAGAAATAGTCTACCAAGGTTATCTTCTGGAATTCAAGGGACTTCCCCCAAGGGGGAGGTTCCACAGGTCTCAGTTGTCTTCAGACCACATAAAAAGACAGTCATTCTTACATTGTGTAGAAGACCTGTTAAAAATGGGAGTGATTCATCCTGTTCCATTAAGAGAACAAGGGATGGGGTTCTACTCCAATCTGTTCATAGTTCCCAAAAAAGAGGGAACGTTCAGACCAATCTTAGATCTCAAGATCTTAAACAAGTTTCTCAAGGTTCCATCGTTCAAGATGGAAACCATTCGAACTATTCTTCCTTCCATCCAGGAAGGTCAATTCATGACCACGGTGGATTTAAAGGATGCGTATCTACATATTCCTATCCACAAGGAACATCATCGGTTCCTAAGGTTCGCATTCCTGGACAAACATTACCAGTTCGTGGCGCTTCCTTTCGGATTAGCCACTGCTCCAAGGATTTTCACAAAGGTACTGGGGTCCCTTCTAGCTGTGCTAAGACCAAGGGGCATTGCTGTAGTACCTTACTTGGACGACATTCTGATTCAAGCGTCGTCCCTTCCTCAAGCAAAGGCTCACACGGACATTGTCCTGGCCTTTCTCAGATCTCACGGGTGGAAAGTGAACGTGGAAAAGAGTTCTCTATCCCCGTCAACAAGGGTTCCCTTCTTGGGAACAATAATAGACTCCTTAGAAATGAGGATTTTTCTGACAGAGGCCAGAAAAACAAAGCTTCTAGACTCTTGTCGGATACTTCATTCCGTTCCTCTTCCTTCCATAGCTCAGTGCATGGAAGTGATCGGGTTGATGGTAGCGGCAATGGACATAGTTCCTTTTGCGCGCATTCATCTAAGACCATTACAACTGTGCATGCTCAGTCAGTGGAATGGGGACTATACAGACTTGTCTCCGAAGATACAAGTAAATCAGAGGACCAGGGACTCACTCCGTTGGTGGCTGTCCCTGGACAACCTGTCACAAGGGATGACATTCCGCAGACCAGAGTGGGTCATTGTCACGACCGACGCCAGTCTGATGGGCTGGGGCACGGTCTGGGGATCCCTGAAAGCTCAGGGTCTTTGGTCTCGGGAAGAATCTCTTCTACCGATAAATATTCTGGAACTGAGAGCGATATTCAATGCTCTCAAGGCTTGGCCTCAGCTAGCGAGGGCCAAGTTCATACGGTTTCAATCAGACAACATGACAACTGTTGCGTACATCAACCATCAGGGGGGAACAAGGAGTTCCCTAGCGATGGAAGAAGTGACCAAAATCATTCTATGGGCGGAGTCTCACTCCTGCCACCTGTCTGCTATCCACATCCCAGGAGTGGAAAATTGGGAAGCGGATTTTCTGAGTCGTCAGACATTGCATCCGGGGGAGTGGGAACTCCATCCGGAAATCTTTGCCCAAGTCACTCAGCTGTGGGGCATTCCAGACATGGATCTGATGGCCTCTCGTCAGAACTTCAAAGTTCCTTGCTACGGGTCCAGATCCAGGGATCCCAAGGCGGCTCTAGTGGATGCACTAGTAGCACCTTGGACCTTCAAACTAGCTTATGTGTTCCCGCCGTTTCCTCTCATCCCCAGGCTGGTAGCCAGGATCAATCAGGAGAGGGCGTCGGTGATCTTGATAGCTCCTGCGTGGCCACGCAGGACTTGGTATGCAGATCTGGTGAATATGTCATCGGCTCCACCTTGGAAGCTACCTTTGAGACGAGACCTTCTTGTTCAGGGTCCGTTCGAACATCCGAATCTGGTTTCACTCCAGCTGACTGCTTGGAGATTGAACGCTTGATTTTATCGAAGCGAGGGTTCTCAGATTCTGTTATTGATACTCTTGTTCAGGCCAGAAAGCCTGTAACTAGAAAGATTTACCACAAAATTTGGAAAAAATATATCTGTTGGTGTGAATCTAAAGGATTCTCTTGGGACAAGGTTAAGATTCCTAGGATTCTATCCTTCCTTCAAGAAGGATTAGAAAAAGGATTATCTGCAAGTTCCCTGAAGGGACAGATTTCTGCCTTGTCGGTGTTACTTCACAAAAAACTGGCTGCTGTGCCAGATGTTCAAGCCTTTGTTCAGGCTCTGGTTAGAATTAAGCCTGTTTACAAACCTTTGACTCCTCCTTGGAGTCTCAATTTAGTTATTTCAGTTCTTCAGGGGGTTCCGTTTGAACCCTTGCATTCCGTTGATATTAAGTTATTATCTTGGAAGGTTTTGTTTTTAGTTGCAATTTCTTCTGCTAGAAGAGTTTCAGAATTATCTGCTCTGCAGTGTTCTCCTCCTTATCTGGTGTTCCATGCAGATAAGGTGGTTTTACGTACTAAACCTGGTTTTCTTCCAAAAGTTGTTTCTAACAAAAACATTAACCAGGAGATTATCGTACCTTCTCTGTGTCCGAAACCAGTTTCAAAGAAGGAACGTTTGTTGCACAATTTGGATGTTGTTCGCGCTCTAAAATTCTATTTAGATGCTACAAAGGATTTTAGACAAACATCTTCCTTGTTTGTTGTTTATTCTGGTAAAAGGAGAGGTCAAAAAGCAACTTCTACCTCTCTCTCTTTTTGGATTAAAAGCATCATCAGATTGGCTTACGAGACTGCCGGACGGCAGCCTCCCGAAAGAATCACAGCTCATTCCACTAGGGCTGTGGCTTCCACATGGGCCTTCAAGAACGAGGCTTCTGTTGATCAGATATGTAGGGCAGCGACTTGGTCTTCACTGCACACTTTTACCAAATTTTACAAGTTTGATACTTTTGCTTCTTCTGAGGCTATTTTTGGGAGAAAGGTTTTGCAAGCCGTGGTGCCTTCCATTTAGGTGACCTGATTGCTCCCTCCCTTCATCCGTGTCCTAAAGCTTTGGTATTGGTTCCCACAAGTAAGGATGACGCCGTGGACCGGACACACCTATGTTGGAGAAAACAGAATTTATGTTTACCTGATAAATTACTTTCTCCAACGGTGTGTCCGGTCCACGGCCCGCCCTGGTTTTTTTAATCAGGTCTGATAATTTATTTTCTTTAACTACAGTCACCACGGTACCATATGGTTTCTCCTATGCAAATATTCCTCCTTAACGTCGGTCGAATGACTGGGGTAGGCGGAGCCTAGGAGGGATCATGTGACCAGCTTTGCTGGGCTCTTTGCCATTTCCTGTTGGGGAAGAGAATATCCCACAAGTAAGGATGACGCCGTGGACCGGACACACCGTTGGAGAAAGTAATTTATCAGGTAAACATAAATTCTGTTATTATTCTATAACATGCTAATAATTTTATTGGTGATACCATCTTTTGATATCATTAGAGTTGATGTCAGGTATATGTCTCTAGCTATTTTAGCTAGAAAAGCTTTATGGATTAAACTTGGAATGCTGACATGTCTTCTAAGTCAACTTTGCTTTCCCTTTCTTTCCAGAGTAAATAATCATTTTTCGTTCCTTTCCTCACAACAAGGAACAAAAGCCTGATCCTTCATCCTCAGGAGCGGTATCAGTTTGGAAACTATTTCCAGTTTGGAATATATCCAAGCCTTATAGAAACCTATAGCCAGCTCCTAAGTACCTATGAAGGTGCGGCCCTTATTCCAGCTCAGCTGGTATGGGGCAGATTACGTTTTCTTCAAAGAAATTTGGATCAATTCCGTTCTTAATCTCTGGTTTCAGAAACATTGTTTCAGAAAGGTACAGAATTGGCTTCAAGTTAAGGCCTCCTGCTAAGAGATTCTTTTCTTTCCCGTGTCCCAGTTAACACAGCAAAGGCTCAGCATTTCTGAAATGTGTTTCAGATCTAGAGTTGGCTGGAGTATTTATGCCAGTTCCAGTTCTGGAACAGGGGCTGGGGTTTTATTTTATCTCTTCATTGTACCAAAGAAGGTCAATTCCTTCAGATCAGTTCCGGATCTATCATTATTGAATCGTTATGTTAGGATACCAACATTCAAGATGGTTACTGTAGGACTATCCTGCCTTTTGTTTAGCAAGGGCATTATATGTCTACAATAGATTTACAGGATGTGTATCTGCATATTCCGATTCATCCAGATCACTTTTAGTGTCTGAGATTCTCTTTTTAGACAAGCATTACCAGTTTTGTGGCTCTACCGTTTGGCCTAGCCTCAGTTCCAAGAATTTTTTTCAAAGGTTCTCGGTGCCCTTCTTTCTGTAATCAGAGAATAGGGTTTTGGTATTTCCTTATTTGGACGATATCTTGGTACTTGCTCAGTCTTCTCATTTTCGAAGAATCTCATACGAATCGACTTGTGTTGTTTCTTCAAGTTCATGGTTGGAGGATCAATTTACCAATCAGTTCATTGATTCCTCAGACAAGGGTAACCTTTTTAGGTTTCTAGATAAATTCAGTGTCTATGACTCTGTCCTTGTCAGACAGGAGAAGTTTAACATTGATATCAGCTTGTCAAAACCTTCAGTCACAATCATTCCCTTTGGTAACCTTATGCATGGAAATGTTGGGTCTTAGGACTGCCGCATCAGATGCGATCTCCTTTGCTCGTTTTCACATGCGACCTCTTCAGCTCTGTATGCTGAACCAATGGTGCAGGGATTACTCAAAGATATCTCAATTAATATCTTTAAACCGATTTTACGACACTCTCTGACATGGTGGACAGATCACCATCGTTTAGTTCAGGGGGCTTCTTTGTTCTTCCGACCTGGACTATAATCTCAACAGATGCAAGTCTTACAGGTTGGGGAGCTGTGTGGGGGTATCTGACGGCACAAGGGGTTTGGGAATCTCAGGAGGTGAGATTTCCGATCAATATTTTTGAACTCCGTGCAATTTTCAGAGCTCTTCAGTCTTGGCCTCTTCTGAAGAGAGAGTTGTTCATTTGTTTTCAGATAGACAATGTCACAACTGTGGCATACATCAATCATCAAGGAGGGACTCACAGTCCTCTGGCTATGAAAGAAGTATCTCGAATTTTGGTTTTGGGCGGAATCCAGCTCCTGTCTAATCTCTGCGGTTCATATCCCAGGTATGGACAATTGGAAAGCGGATTATCTCAGTCGCCAAACGTTGCATCCGGGCGAATGGTCTCTTCACCCAGAGGTATTTCTTCAGATTGTTCAAATGTGGGAACTTCCAGAAATAGATCTGATGGCTTCTCATCTAAACAAGAAACTTCCCAGGTATCTGTCCAGATCCCGGGATCCTCAGGCGGAGGCAGTGGATGCATTATCTCTTCCTTGGAAGTATCATCCTGCCTATATCTTTCCGCCTCTAGTTCTTCTTCCAAGAGTAATCTCTAAGATTCTGAAGGAATGCTCGTTTGTTCTGCTGGTAGCTCCGGCATGGCCTCACAGGTTTTGGTATGCGGATCTTGTCCGGATGGCCTCTTGCCAACCGTGGACTCTTCCGTTAAGACCAGACCTTTTGTCTCAAGGTCCTTTTTTCCATCAGGATCTGAAATCCTTAAATTTGAAGGTATGGAGATTGAACGCTTGATTCTTGGTCAAAGAGGTTTCTATGACTCTGTGATTAATACTATGTTACAGGCTCGTAAATCTGTATCCAGAGAGATATATTATAGAGTCTGGAAGACTTGTATTTCTTGGTGTCTTTCTCATCATTTTTCTTGGCATTCTTTTAGAATACCGAGAATATTACAGTTTCTTCAGGATGGTTTAGATAAGGGTTTGTCCGCAAGTTCCTTGAAAGGTCAAATCTCTGCTCTTTCTGTTCTTTTTCACAGAAAGATTGCTATTCTTCCTGATATTCATTGTTTTGTACAAGCTTTGGTTCGTATAAAGCCTGTCATTAAGTCAATTTCTCCTCCTTGGAGTTTGAATTTGGTTCTGGGGGCTCTTCAAGCTCCTCCATTTGAACCTATGCATTCATTGGATATTAAATTACTTTCTTGGAAAGTTTTGTTCCTTTTGGCCATCTCTTCTGCCAGAAGAGTTTCTGAATTATCTGCTCTTTCTTGTGAGTCTCCTTTTCTGATTTTTCATCAGGATAAGGCGGTGTTGCGAACTTCTTTTGAATTTTTACCTAAGTTGTGAATTCCAACAACATTAGTAGAGACATTGTGGTTCCTTCATTATGTCCTAATCCTAAGAATTCTAAGGAGAAATCGTTGCATTCTTTGGATGTTATTAGAGCTTTGAAATATTATGTTAAAGCTACTAAGTCTTTCCGAAAGACTTCTAGTTTATTTGTTATCTTTTCCGGTTTTAGAAAGGCCAGAAAACTTCTGCCATTTCTTTGGCATCTTGGTTGAAATCTTTAATTTATCTTGCCTATGTTGAGTCGGGTAAGACTCCGCCTCATAGGATTACAGCTCATTCTACTAGGTCAGTTTCTACTTCCTGGGCGTTTAGGAATGAAGCTTCGGTTGATCAGATTTGCAAAGCGGCAACTTGGTCCTCTTTGCATACTTTTACCAAATTCTACCATTTTGTTGTATTTTCTTCTTCTGAAGCAGTTTTTGGTAGAAAAGTACTTCAGGCAGCGGTTTCAGTTTGAATCTTCTGCTTATGTTTTTCATTAAACTTTATTTTGGGTGTGGATTATTTTCAGCAGGAATTGGCTGTCTTTATTTTATCCCTCCCTCTCTAGTGACTCTTGTGTGGAAAGATCCACATCTTGGGTAGTCATTATCCCATACGTCACTAGCTCATGGACTCTTGCTAATTACATGAAAGAAAACATAATTTATGTAAGAACTTACCTGATAAATTCATTTCTTTCATATTAGCAAGAGTCCATGAGGCCCGCCCTTTTTTTGTGGTGGTTATGATTTTTTTGTATAAAGCACAATTATTCCAATTCCTTATTTTATATGCTTTCGCACTTTTTTCTTATCACCCCACTTCTTGGCTATTCGTTAAACTGAATTGTGGGTGTGGTGAGGGGTGTATTTATAGGCATTTTAAGGTTTGGGAAACTTTGCCCCTCCTGGTAGGAATGTATATCCCATACGTCACTAGCTCATGGACTCTTGCTAATATGAAAGAAATGAATTTATCAGGTAAGTTCTTACATAAATTATGTTTTTAAATTTAAGCTGGAAAACCTCCGTGTATTACTAGGGGAGGTGTTAGCGGCTCTGAATGATTGTAGCACAGTTGCAATACCAGAAAAAATGTGTAGGTTGGATAAATATTTTGCGGTACCGTCGAGTACTGACGTTTTTCCTATACCTAAGAGACTTACTGAAATTGTTACTAAGGAGTGGGATAGACCCGGTATGCCGTTCTCACCCCCTCCGATATTTAGAAAGATGTTTCCAATAGACACCACCACACGGGACTTATGGCAAACGATCCCTAAGGTGGAGGGAGCAGTTTCTACTTTAGCTAAGCGTACCACTATCCGGGTGGAGGATAGCTGTGCCTTTTCAGATCCAATGGATAAAAAGTTAGAGGGTTACCTTAAGAAAATGTTTGTTCAACAAGGTTTTATATTGCAACCCCTTGCATGCATTGCGCCTGTCACGGCTGCAGCAGCATTTTGGTTTGAGTCTCTGGAAGGGACACTTGAATCAGCTCCATTAGATGAGATTACACACAGGCTTAAAGCTCTTAAGTTAGCTAACTCATTTATTTCAGATGCCGTAGTACATTTAACTAAGCTTACGGCTAAGAATTCCGGATTCGCCATTCAGGCGCGCAGAGCACTGTGGCTAAAATCCTGGTCAGCTGACGTTACTTCTAAGTCTAAATTTCTTAATATACCTTTCAAAGGGCAGACCTTATTCGGGCCCGGATTGAAAGAAATTATCGCTGACATTACAGGAGGTAAAGGCCATGCCCTGCCTCAAGACAGAGCCTAACCTAAGGCTAGACAATCTAATTTTCGTTCCTTTCGGAATTTCAAAGCAGGAGCAGCATCAACTTCCTCTGCTCCAAAACAAGAAGGATCTGTTGCTCGCTACAGACAAGGCTGGAGACCTAACCAGTCCTGGAACAAGGGCAAGCAGGCCAGGAAACCTGCTGGTGCCCCTAAAACAGCATGAATTGAGGGCCCCCGATCCGGGAACGGATCTAGTGGGGGGCAGACTTTCTCTCTTCGCCCAGGCTTGGGCAAGAGATGTCCAGGATCCCTGGGCGCTAGAGATAATATCTCAGGGATACCTTCTGGACTTCAAATACTCTCCCCCAAGAGAGAGATTTCATCTGTCAAGGTTGTCAACAAACCAAATAAAGAAAGAGGCGTTTCTACGCTGCGTACAAGAGCTTTTATTAATGGGAGTAATCCATCCAGTTCCACGGTCGGAACAGGGACAAGGGTTTTACTCAAATCTGTTTGTGGTTCCCAAAAAAGAGGGAACTTTCAGGCCAATCCTGGATTTAAAGATCCTATACAAATTGCTAAGAGTTCCATCGTTCAAAATGGAGACTATTCGGACAATTTTACCCATGATCCAAAAGGGTCAGTACATGACCACAGTGGATTTAAAGGATGCTTACCTTCACATACCGATTCACAAAGATCATTACTGGTATCTAAGGTTTGCCTTTCTAGACAGGCATTACCAGTTTGTAGCTCTTCCATTCGGATTGGCTACGGCTCCGAGAATCTTCACAAAGGTTCTGGGTGCTCTTCTGGCGGTACTAAGACCGCGAGGAATTGCGGTAGCTCCGTACCTAGACGACATTCTGATACAAGCTTCAAGCTTTCAAACTGCCAAGTCTCATACAGAGTTAGTACTGGCATTTCTAAGGTCGCATGGATGGAAGGTGAACGAAAAGAAGAGTTCTCTCTTTCCACTCACAAGAGTTCCCTTCTTGGGGACTCTTATAGATTCTGTAGAAATGAAGATTTACCTGACAGAAGACAGGTTAACAAAGCTTCAAAATGCATGCCGTGTCCTTCATTCCATTCAACACCCGTCAGTAGCTCAATGCATGGAGGTGATCGGCTTAATGGTAGCAGCAATGGACATAGTACCCTTTGCACGCCTACATCTCAGACCGCTGCAATTGTGCATGCTAAGTCAGTGGAATGGGGATTACTCAGACTTGTCCCCTACTCTGAATCTGGATCAAGAGACCAGAAATTCTCTTCTATGGTGGCTTTCTCGGCCACATCTGTCCAGGGGGATGCCATTCAGCAGGCCGGACTGGACAATTGTAACAACAGACGCCAGCCTACTAGGTTGGGGTGCTGTCTGGAATTCTCTGAAGGCTCAGGGACAATGGAATCAGGAGGAGAGTCTCCTACCAATAAACATTCTGGAATTGAGAGCAGTTCTCAATGCCCTTCTGGCTTGGCCCCAGTTAACAACTGGGGGGTTCATCAGGTTTCAGTCGGACAACATCACGACTGTAGCTTACATCAACCATCAGGGAGGGACAAGAAGCTCCCTAGCAATGATGGAAGTATCAAAGATAATTCGCTGGGCAGAGTCTCACTCTTGCCACCTGTCAGCAATCCACATCCCGGGAGTGGAGAACTGGGAGGTGGATTTCTTAAGTCGTCAGACTTTTCATCCGGGGGAGTGGGAACTTCATCCGGAGGTCTTTGCCCAAATACTTCGACGTTGGGGCAAACCAGAGATAGATCTCATGGCGTCTCGACAGAACGCCAAGCTTCCTCGTTACGGGTCCAGATCCAGGGATCCGGGAGCGGTTCTGATAGATGCTTTGACAGCACCTTGGACCTTCGGGATGGCTTATGTGTTTCCACCCTTCCCGATGCTTCCTCGATTGATTGCCAGAATCAAACAGGAGAGAGCATCAGTGATTCTAATAGCGCCTGCATGGCCACGCAGGACTTGGTATGCAGATCTAGTGGACATGTCATCCTGTCCACCTTGGTCGCTACCTCTGAAACAGGACCTTCTGATCCAGGGTCCCTTCAAACATCAAAATCTAATTTCTCTGAAGCTGACTGCTTGGAAATTGAACGCTTGATTTTATCAAAACGTGGTTTTTCTGAGTCATTTATTGATACCTTAATACAGGCTAGGAAGCCTGTTACCAGAAAGATTTACCATAAGATATGGCGCAAATACTTATATTGGTGCGAATCCAAGAGTTACTCATGGAGTAAGGTTAGGATTCCGAGGATATTGTCTTTTCTACAAGAAGGTTTAGAAAAGGGTTTATCCGCTAGTTCCTTAAAGGGACAGATTTCAGCTCTGTCCATTCTTTTACACAAACGTCTGTCAGAAGTTCCGGACGTTCAAGCTTTTTGTCAGGCTTTAGCTAGGATCAAGCCTGTGTTTAAAACTGTTGCTCCACCATGGAGTTTGAACTTAGTTCTTAATGTTTTACAGGGGGTTCCGTTTGAACCCCTTCATTCCATTGATATCAAGTTGTTATCTTGGAAAGTTCTGTTTTTTATGGCGATTTCCTCGGCTCGAAGAGTCTCTGAGTTATCTGCCTTACATTGTGATTCTCCTTATCTGATTTTTCATTCAGACAAGGTAGTTCTGCGTACTAAACCTGGGTTCCTACCTAAGGTGGTCACTAACAGGAATATCAATCAAGAGATTGTGGTTCCATCTTTGTGTCCTAATCCTTCTTCGAAAAAGGAACGTCTGCTACACAATCTAGATGTAGTCCGTGCCCTGAAATTTTATCTACAGGCAACTAAGGATTTTCGACAAACGTCTTCCCTGTTTGTCGTTTATTCTGGTCAGAGGAGAGGTCAAAAAGCTTCGGCTACCTCTCTCTCCTTTTGGCTTCGTAGCATAATACGGTTAGCCTATGAGACTGCTGGACAGCAGCCTCCTGAAAGAATTACAGCACATTCTACTAGAGCTGTGGCTTCCACTTGGGCCTTTAAGAATGAGGCTTCTGTTGAACAGATTTGCAAGGCTGCAACTTGGTCTTCTCTTCATACTTTTTCCAAATTTTACAAATTTGACACTTTTGCTTCTTCGGAGGCTGTTTTTGGGAGAAAGGTTCTTCAGGCAGTGGTTCCTTCCGTATAAAGATCCTGCCTGTCCCTCCCGTCATCCGTGTACTTTAGCTTTGGTATTGGTATCCCATAAGTAATGGATGATCCGTGGACTGGATACACTTAACAAGAGAAAACATAATTTATGCTTACCTGATAAATTTATTTCTCTTGTAGTGTATCCAGTCCACGGCCCGCCCTGTCACTTTAAGGCAGGTAATTTTTCCATTAAACTACAGTCACCACTGCACCCTATGGTTTTCCTTTCTCTGCATGTTTTCGGTCGAATGACTGGTAATGGCAGTTAGGGGAGGAGCTATATAGCAGCTCTGCTGGGTGAATCCTCTTGCACTTCCTGTTGGGGAGGAGTTAATATCCCATAAGTAATGGATGATCCGTGGACTGGATACACTACAAGAGAAATACATTTATCAGGTAAGCATAAATTATGTTATTTATTTTACTTAATTTTTTAGATATCCTTAGTTGAAGAAAAAGCAATGCACATGGGTGAGCCAATCACACGAGACTTCTATGTGCAGCAACCAATCAGCAGCTACTGAGCATATCTAGATATGCTTTTCAGCAAAGAATATCAAGAGAATAAATTAGATAATAGAAGTAAATTAGAAAGATGTTTAAAATTGCATTCTCTTTCTAAATCATGAAAGAAAAAATGTGGGTTTAATGTCCCTTTAACTATATGTTTAACCCCATTACAATAAATAACACAGTAATCTGCTCTATTCTTTTTGCACTTTAAGTATTAATGTAGGCTACTCAGAGACACAAACTCCAGCCTAAGTTGGCTGCAACAAATAAGGTAGGCGGTGGGAGGAGTGTGATGTTTAGACTTGATTGCTATTGCATGACAATACTAATTACAGCTAATTACAAGGTGTTTAATGTCCCTTTAACTAATTTAAACCAAGACCATTCATATGGATTGCAATGGATTAGACAATGAATTATTAAAGGGACATGAAACCCAAAAAAATGTATTTTGTGATTGAGACAGAGCATACCGTTTTAATTACGTTTCTATGTTACTTCTATTATCAGATTTGCTTCGTTCCCATGATATTCTGTGAAGAGATACCTAGGTAGGTGTCTGGAGCACTACATTGCAGGAAATAGTGCTGCCCTCTAGTGCTCTTGCAAAACTGCTTCAGAAATGGGCAGGCTCCTAAGCCTATGTCCCTGCTTTATAAGAAAACATTCCAAGAGAACGAAGGAAATGCGATAATAAAAGTAAATTAGAAAGTTGTTTAAAAGCGCATTCTCTATCTGAATCCCGAAAAAAAAAAAATTGCGTTTCATATCCCTTTAACCATTTGAGTGCTAAGCACTTTCCCACCTGGGTGCTAAGCTATTCAAAGGGTTTTTTAACTTTTTTATTTTTTTTAACTTTTTTTTTTTTTCTTTTTCCAGATCCCCAAGACTTACACTGTTTTAAAGGTTAGGCGATTACCTTTACAACGGTGGGTCTTAGGGGTCTGTAGCTGCTTAGATACCTGAGATACAGGCTTCTAAGCTGCATGCACCTTTTTCCTATACTTAACATTGTTAAGTTTAAATAAAGTTGCGCGGTGATGTTATCACGTCATTGCGCGTGACATCATAGCGCATAACGTGATGCCCCGGCAATGCCTGTCACTATACAGGCCCGATCGCCGGGGTAGGAGCCCCCAGATCTCCCTCAAGGTGGGAGAGTGCTAGTGACGGCTCTGAGCCGTCGTTGGCACCTGAGTGGGAAACTCTGCAACGGCTCATAGTCTAATAAAAGCCTGTCTGAGAAGAGATTAAAGAGACAGTACCTTATATCCTATACGCACACACTGCTAGGCTATGATTTATTTAGGTCACTATAAACCAGGACTGCATTTAACCCTTGAAGTGAACCAGAGGCATTGTTTTACATAACTGCAGTTGGTATCACTTGTTTCCTGCCACAGGTTCTATGTAAGTGTCTCCTTAGAGCTTTGTGGTATCCCTGACCTATATTCTGTCCTCTAGATTAATATTTATTACACAATAGAGAAGTTAAACAGATCACCTTCTGGCAGTAGAATTCTAACTAGGCACTTTTTCTTAGATGAAAGCACAGGCAAACTTTAATGTAATTCTTGGTTTTAATACAAGCCATGTTAGAATTATTTTCCTGCTTTTGTTAATGTTACATTATTAAGTATCTTTTTTATGAGAATTAAAGAACTGTAACCTTTTAATTATTTCATTATTTTTCTGTTTTCATATATTGTATACAGGGAGGGATAGCATATCTTATTTAAAGTGAAGGTAAACTTTGATGAATGAAAGCCCATTTTTTAAAAATACTATTAAAAACAGGGGCACTTTCATTCATCAAAATTTACAAAGCAGCCGTTTTGATTAAAAACTTACCTCTTTTCTTTGCACAGCCAGAGCAGCTTCCCCCACCCGGAGATCCTCTATTCACATGTCATCAATGACTAATCCAGCTTCCTCCAATCACGGCTTTGCCCCCAGGGTAGTCATTGCCTGAGGCCATGCAGTGATTGGAGGAAGCTGGATTAGTCATTGATGACTTGTGAAGAGAGGATCTCCGGGTGGGGGAAGCTGCTCTGGCTGTAAAAAAAAAAACAAAGGTACGTTTTTAATCAAAACGGCTGCCTTCTAAACTTTGATGAATGAAAGTGCCCCTATTTTTTAATAGTATTTTTAAAAAAAACGGGCTTTCATTCATCAAAGTTTACCTTCACTTTAATGAAAAAGTGTGTTTTGAGGAATTAGATTGTGATGTATATAGAAAATGAAAGTTTTTTTTTTTTATAAGTGAATTTATACATGAAGGGAACCCTTTTTATGTACAGTTTTTGTGTTTCAAGAGGAGCAGTGTGAAGAAAAGAGACGTGCGCCTTTTTAATGTGGAGCAGTTTCTTTTCTTTTTTGCCGGTCATGTGACTTTCTCCTCTTCCGGCTATTACGCTGAGTGGAACTTTCTCCATCTGAGTAAACAAAAACTTGGGTGTAAGAGAGGCGCTGTAAAACAGCTGAGAGAACCAACAGTGGCTAAAAAAGTATGATTAATTTCAATATGTATAATACAATATATCGTATGATTAGATGTATATCAATATGTATAATAAAAAGTCAACATAGAAAGGGATAATATAAACTAGTTTAATAAAAGGCAATAATAAATAACAATAGTAAGTTGTGGCCACAACTGAATAAAATAATGAATAAAATTAGCAGCATAGATTTATAATTCACAATATAAACGCTATTTAAGTAACTAGGACGGTTCAGCGATGTAGTATCACTAAGATACAGTGCAATACTAAGCCTCCTATAAGCAAATAAGACTGAAACAATTGGCTTGTAATTTCTCCGATAATGTCCGTAGTGATTTTAATCTAGTGAGTTAGGGTATCCTTTGTGAATGAAAGAGTCCCGTTAAAAGTGTGTAGGCAAATTCCTATTGCGTGTACTGAGTTGAGCTCCGTGATTTGAAGTGAGCAAGAGACAGGGCAGTCTGCTGTTCTGCCGTTCTGTGTTAAGGTGCAAGTGATAGATGGTTCTTTAAGTGTACTAGAAGATACGTGAATTTCTTTGAATTTGCTTATTAGCAGAAAAGTGACACATTTTCTTATTTGAGAATAGTTATAAAATGTTCAGTGTGAATCTTCAGCTGTATGACAGGCTTATTAGCTGTGCTCCCCGGCCAGCGTGTGTGTGTAGATGCGTGGCGGAAGTACTCACAGCTGCTTCACTGTCTATGACAGCACTGAATCCTTTCTAGTTGCCGTTCGGCTGTTCCGTTGAAAGAGTAAACAATGGTCTCCTTGATCTTCCTGGATCCTCCTGGATCTTTCCTGGGTTCTATCGATAGATGATGGTTAACAAATGGAAAGTGTAAATAGACTCCACAGCTTCCTATCTACGCGTTTCAGCACTGTGAGTGCCTTTATCAAGAATGTTTTCGTGGAGTCAGAATATTCCTTTTAAACGGTTCTCATAGCCCGTATGTAAGACCCGTATGTTAGTAATGGGTCCTAGAGGTTCTCGGCTTAGATATATTGTATCAGAGTGTTTTACAAAGTATCCAATGCTCTTCTCTTACAGAGCTTTTTCAGCTTTTAGAAATCGTTAATAAGATATACAACACATCTCGGCACTGGCAGAAACCTATTTCATCCTAAATAGAAGTTCTAATTAGAACTTCTATTTAGGATGAAATAGGTTTCTGCCAGTGCCGAGATGTGTTGTATATCTTATTAACGATTTCTAAAAGCTGAAAAAGCTCTGTAAGAGAAGAGCATTGGATACTTTGTAAAACACTTTGATACAATATATCTAAGCCGAGAACCTCTAGGACCCATTACTAACATACGGGTCTTACATACGGGCTATGAGAACCGTTTAAAAGGAATATTCTGACTCCACGAAAACATTCTTGATAAAGGCACTCACAGTGCTGAAACGCGTAGATAGGAAGCTGTGGAGTCTATTTACACTTTCCATTTGTTAACCATTATCTATCGATAGAACCCAGGAAAGATCCAGGAGGATCCAGGAAGATCAAGGAGACCATTGTTTACTCTTTCAACGGAACAGCCGAACGGCAACTAGAAAGGATTCAGTGCTGTCATAGACAGTGAAGCAGCTGTGAGTACTTCCGCCACGCATCTACACACACACGCTGGCCGGGGAGCACAGCTAATAAGCCTGTCATACAGCTGAAGATTCACACTGAACATTTTATAACTATTCTCAAATAAGAAAATGTGTCACTTTTCTGCTAATAAGCAAATTCAAAGAAATTCACGTATCTACTAGTACACTTAACAAAGAACCATCTATCACTTGCACCTTAACACAGAACGGCAGAACAGCAGACTGCCCTGTCTCTTGCTCACTTCAAATCACGGAGCTCAACTCAGTACACGCAATAGGAATTTGCCTACACACTTTTAACGGGACTCTTTCATTCACAAAGGATACCCTAACTCACTAGATTAAAATCACTACGGACATTATCGGAGAAATTACAAGCCAATTGTTTCAGTCTTATTTGCTTATAGGAGGCTTAGTATTGCACTGTATCTTAGTGATACTACATCGCTGAACCGTCCTAATTACTTAAATAGCGTTTATATTGTGAATTATAAATCTATGCTGCTAATTTTATTCATTATTTTATTCAGTTGTGGCCACAACTTACTATTGTTATTTATTATTGCCTTTTATTAAACTAGTTTATATTATCCCTTTCTATGTTGACTTTTTATTATACATATTGATATACATCTAATCATACGATATATTGTATTATACATATTGAAATTAATCATACTTTCTCCAACATAGGTGTGTCCGGTCCACGGCGTCATCCTTACTTGTGGTATATTCTCCTCCCCAACAGGAAATGGCAAAGAGCCCAGCAAAGCTGGTCACATGATCCCTCCTAGGCTCCGCCTACCCCAGTCATTCTCTTTGCCGTTGTACAGGCAACATCTCCACGGAGATGGCTTAGAGTTTTTTAGTGTTTAACTGTAGTTTTTATTATTCAATCAAGAGTTTGTTATTTTAAAATAGTGCTGGTATGTACTATTTACTCTGAAACAGAAAAGAGATGAAGATTTCTGTTTGTATGAGGAAAATGATTTTAGCAACCGTTACTAAAATCCATGGCTGTTCCACACAGGACTGTTGAGAGGAATTAACTTCAGTTGGGGGAACAGTGAGCAGTCTTTTGCTGCTTGAGGTATGACACATTCTAACAAGACGATGTAATGCTGGAAGCTGTCATTTTCCCTATGGGATCCGGTAAGCCATTTTTATTCAGACAGTAAATAAGGGCTTCACAAGGGCTTATTAAGACTGTAGACATTTTCTGGGCTAAATCGATCATATTTACACATATTTAGCCTTGAGGAATCATTTAATCTGGGTATTTTTTGTAAAATAATATCGGCAGGCACTGTTTTAGACACCTTATTCTATAGGGGCTTTCCCTAATCATAGTCAGAGCCTCATTTTCGCGCCGGTATGGCGCACTTGTTTTTGAGAACAGCATGACATGCAGCTGCATGTGTGTGGAGCTCTGATACATAGAAAAGTCTTTCTGAAGGCATCATTTGGTATCGTATTCCCCTTTGGGCTTGGTTGGGTCTCAGCAAAGCAGATTCCAGGGACTGTAAAGGGGTTACATATAAAAACGGCTCCGGTTCCGTTATTTTAAGGGTTAAAGCTTCCAAATTTGGTGTGCAATACTTTTAAGGCTTTAAGACACTGTGGTGAAATGTTGGTGAATTTTGAACAATTCCTTCATACTTTTTCGCAATTGCAGTAATAAAGTGTGTTCAGTTTAAAATTTAAAGTGACAGTAACGGTTTTATTTTAAAACGTTTTTTGTACTTTGTTATCAAGTTTATGCCTGTTTAACATGTCTGAACTACCAGATAGATTGTGTTCTGACTGTGGGGAAGCCAAGGTTCCTTCTCATTTAAATAGATGTGATTTATGTCATAAAAAATTTAGTAAAAATGATGCCCAAGATGATTCCTCAAGTGAGGGGAGTAAGCATGGTACTGCATCATCCCCTCCTTCGTCTACACCTGTACTTGCCCATACAGGAGGCCCCTAGTACATCTAGCGCGCCAATACTCCTTACTATGCAACAATTAACGGCTGTAATGGATAATTCTATCAAAAACATTTTAGCCAATATGCCCACTTATCAGCGAAAGCGCGACTGCTCTGTTTTAGAAAATACTGAAGAGCATGAGGACGCTGATGATATTGTTTCTGAAGGGCCCCTACACCAGTCTGAGGGGGCCAGGGAGGTTTTGTCTGAGGGAGAAATTTCAGATTCAGGAAAAATTTCTCAACAAGCTGAACCTGATGTGATTACTTTTAAATTTAAGTTGGAACATCTCCGCGCTCTGCTTAAGGAGGTGTTATCCAATTTGGATGATTGTGATTATCTGGTCATTCCAGAAACACTATGTAAAATGGACAAGTTCCTAGAGGCCCCGGGGCCCCCCGAAGCTTTTCCTATACTCAAGCGGGTGGCGTACATTGTTAATAAAGAATGGGACAGGCCCGGTATACCTTTCGTACCTCCCCCCATATTTAAAAAATTGTTTCCTATAGTCGACCCCAGAAAGGACTTATGGCAGACAGTCCCCAAGGTCGAGGGGGCGGTTTCTACTCTAAACAAGCGCACCACTATACCCATAGAAGATAGTTGTGCTTTCCAAGATCCTATGGATAAAAAATTAGAAGGTTTGCTAAAAAAGATGTTTGTTCAGCAAGGTTACCTTCTGCAACCAATTGCATGCATTGTCCCTGTCACTACAGCCGCGTGTTTCTGGTTCGATGAGCTAGAAAAGGCGATTATTAGTAATTCTTCTTCTTATGAGGAGATTATGGACAGAATTCGTGCTCTTAAATTGGCTAATTCTTTCACCCTAGACGCCACCTTGCAATTGGCTAGGTTAGCGGCGAAAAATTCTGGGTTTGCTATTGTGGCGCGCAGAGCGCTTTGGTTAAAATCTTGGTCAGCGGATGCGTCTTCCAAGAACAAATTGTTTGACATTCCTTTCAAGGGGAAAACACTGTTTGGCCCTGACTTGAAAGAGATTATCTCTGATATCACTTGGGGCAAGGGCCACGCCCTTCCTCAGAATAGGTCTTTCAAGGCCAAAAATAAACCTAATTTGCGTCCCTTTCGCAGAAACGGACCAGCCCCAAGTGCTACGTCCTCTAAGCAGGAGGGTAATACTTTTCAAGCCAATCCAGCCTGGAGACCAATGCAAGGCTGGAACAAAGGAAAGCAGGCCAAGAAACCTGCCACTGCTCCCAAGACAGCATGAGATGCGGGCCCCCGATCCGGGACCGGATTTGGTGGGGGGCAGACTCTCTCTCTTCACTCAGGCTTGGGCAAGAGATGTTCTGGATCCTTGGGCGCTAGAAATAGTCTCCCAAGGTTATCTTCTGGAAGTGATTCATCCTGTTCCATTAAAAGAACGAGGGATGGGGTTCTACTCCAATCTGTTCGTAGTTCCCAAAAAAAGAGGGAACGTTCAGACCAATCTTAGATCTCAAGATCCTAAACAAGTTTCTCAAGGTTCCATCGTCCAAAATGGAAACCATTCGAACAATCCTTCCATCCAGGAAGGTCAATTCTTGACCACGGTGGATTTAAAGGATGCGTATCTACATATTCCTGTCCACAAGGAACATCATCGGTTCCTAAGGTTCGCATTCCTGGACAAGCATTACCAGTTCGTGGCGCTTCCTTTCGGATTAGCCACTGCTCCAAGGATTTTCACAAAGGTACTAGGGTCCCTTCTGGCGGTGCTAAGACCAAGGGGCATTGCTGTAGTACCTTACTTGGACGACATTCTGATTCAAGCGTCGTCCCTTCCTCAAGCAAAGGCTCACAAGGACATAGTCCTGGCCTTTCTCAGATCTCACGGATGGAAAGTGAACGTGGAAAAGAGTTCTCTATCTCCGTCGACAAGAGTTCCCTTCTTGGGAACAATAATAGACTCCTTAGAAATGAGGATTTTTCTGACAGAGACCAGAAAAACAAAACTTCTAAACTCTTGTCGGATACTTCATTCCGTTCCTCTTCCTTC
Organism: Bombina bombina; assembly: GCF_027579735.1. Classification (NCBI taxonomy): domain Eukaryota; kingdom Metazoa; phylum Chordata; class Amphibia; order Anura; family Bombinatoridae; genus Bombina; species Bombina bombina. The sequence continues at coordinate 97,197,959 of NC_069499.1, forward strand.
CATAGCGCAGTGCATGGAAGTGATAGGTTTGATGGTAGCGGCAATGGACATAGTTCCTTTTGCGCGCATTCATCTAAGACCATTACAACTGTGTATGCTCAGTCAGTGGAATGGGGACTATACAGACTTGTCTCCGAAGATACAAGTAAATCAGAGGACCAGAGACTCACTCCGTTGGTGGCTGTCCCTGGACAACCTGTCACAAGGGGTGACCTCCCGCAGACCAGAGTGGGTCATTGTCACGACCGACGCCAGTCTGATGGGCTGGGGCGCGGTCTGGGGATCCCTGAAAGCTCAGGGTCTTTGGTCTCGGGAAGAATCTATTCTACCGATAAATATTCTGGAACTGAGAGCGATATTCAATGCTCTCAAGGCTTGGCCTCAGCTAGCGAGGGCCAAGTTCATACGGTTTCAATCAGACAACATGACGACTGTTGCGTACATCAACCATCAGGGGGGAACAAGGAGTTCCCTGGCGATGGAAGAAGTGACCAAAATCATTCAATGGGCGGAGACTCGCTCCTGCCACCTGTCTGCAATCCACATCCCAGGAGTGGAAAATTGGGAAGCGGATTTTCTGAGTCGTCAGACATTGCATCCGGGGGAGTGGGAACTCCATCCGGAAATCTTTGCCCAAATCACTCAACTGTGGGGCATTCCAGACATGGATCTGATGGCCTCTCGTCAGAACTTCAAGGTTCCTTGCTACGGGTCCAGATCCAGGGATCCCAAGGCGACTCTAGTAGATGCACTAGTAGCACCTTGGACCTTCAAACTAGCTTATGTATTCCCGCCGTTTCCTCTCATCCCCAGGCTGGTAGCCAGGATCAATCAGGAGAGGGCGTCGGTGATCTTGATAGCTCCTGCGTGGCCACGCAGGACTTGGTATGCAGATCTGGTGAATATGTCATCGGCTCCACCATGGAAGCTACCTTTGAGACGAGACCTTCTTGTTCAAGGTCCGTTCGAACATCCGAATCTGGTCCCACTCCAGCTGACTGCTTGGAGATTGAACGCTTGATCTTATCAAAGCGAGGGTTCTCAGATTCTGTTATTGATACTCTTGTTCAGGCCAGAAAGCCTGTAACTAGAAAAATTTACCACAAAATATGGAAAAAATATATCTGTTGGTGTGAATCTAAAGGATTCCCTTGGGACAAGGTAAAGATTCCTAGGATTCTATCCTTTCTTCAAGAAGGATTGGAGAAAGGATTATCTGCAAGTTCCTTGAAGGGACAGATTTCTGCCTTGTCTGTGTTACTTCACAAAAAGCTGGCAGCTGTGCCAGATGTTCAAGCCTTTGTTCAGGCTCTGGTTAGAATCAAGCCTGTTTACAAACCTTTGACTCCTCCTTGGAGTCTCAACTTAGTTCTTTCAGTTCTTCAGGGGGTTCCGTTTGAACCCTTACATTCCGTTGATATTAAGTTATTATCTTGGAAAGTTTTGTTTTTGGTTGCAATTTCTTCTGCTAGAAGAGTTTCAGAATTATCTGCTCTGCAGTGTTCTCCTCCTTATCTGGTGTTCCATGCAGATAAGGTGGTTTTACGTACTAAACCTGGTTTTCTTCCAAAAGTTGTTTCTAACAAAAACATTAACCAGGAGATAGTCGTGCCTTCTTTGTGTCCGAAACCAGTTTCGAAGAAGGAACGTTTGTTGCACAATTTGGATGTTGTTCGCGCTCTAAAATTCTATTTAGATGCTACAAAGGATTTTAGACAAACATCTTCCTTGTTTGTTGTTTATTCTGGTAAAAGGAGAGGTCAAAAAGCAACTTCTACCTCTCTCTCTTTTTGGATTAAAAGCATCATCAGATTGGCTTACGAGACTGCCGGACGGCAGCCTCCTGAAAGAATCACAGCTCATTCCACTAGGGCTGTGGCTTCCACATGGGCCTTCAAGAACGAGGCTTCTGTTGATCAGATATGTAGGGCAGCGACTTGGTCTTCACTGCACACTTTTACCAAATTTTACAAGTTTGATACTTTTGCTTCTTCTGAGGCTATTTTTTGGGAGAAAGGTTTTGCAAGCCGTGGTGCCTTCCATTTAGGTGACCTGATTTGCTCCCTCCCTTCATCCGTGTCCTAAAGTTTTGGTATTGGTTCCCACAAGTAAGGATGACGCCGTGGACCGGACACACCTATGTTGGAGAAAACAGAATTTATGTTTACCTGATAAATTACTTTCTCCAACGGTGTGTCCGGTCCACGGCCCGCCCTGGTTTTTTAATCAGGTCTGATAATTTTTTTTTTTTTTTTTTAACTACAGTCACCACGGTATCATATGGTTTCTCCTATGCAAATATTCCTCCTTAACGTCGGTCGAATGACTGGGGTAGGCGGAGCCTAGGAGGGATCATGTGACCAGCTTTGCTGGGCTCTTTGCCATTTCCTGTTGGGGAGGAGAATATCCCACAAGTAAGGATGACGCCGTGGACCGGACACACCGTTGGAGAAAGTAATTTATCAGGTAAACATAAATTCTGTTTTTTTAGCCACTGTTGGTTCTCTCAGCTGTTTTACAGCGCCTCTCTTACACCCAAGTTTTTGTTTCCTTTATTGGACTGAGTAGGGAGATATCAGTCTTATTTAGAGAGGCTAAGAGGGTTAGACTTAGTCCAGACTCTTGTTTTTTGATTTCTCCATCTGAGTGCTATGTCTGCTGCTATGCTACTCTACTATCGGATCATCTTGCTAAGATTGAAATTTGTCTACGGCTGAGGAGTTCTTCATCTAATTACTATTGTCAGCTCCTGGTCCGGTTACGGTAGGGCCCCTCAGACTGAGATTTAGTGGTGCCTTGATTTTAATCTGTCTGCACGATTGTCTAACTGTAAAAGAGGGTGTTAGTGATTATTATTATTCTGTTGTCTGGTGGAAAGTGATTAATTATTTTTTCCTCACATTCCTGCTGTTTTAAAAGAAAATTTGCATTTTAGTTATTAGTGGTATTTGTTCAGCTATGGACACAGAACAGGATAATTCTATTTCTATGAAAAAAATGTTTACTATGTCTAGAGGCTCAAATTGTCCTAAATATGCATTTTGTTCCTCATGTCTATCCAAAACTTTAAAGTCTAAGGACAAGTTACTCCCTTCTGAGCCACATGTCTCCCAGGATATTGCTGTGCAGGATGTGCCTCAGCTTTCTCCTCAAACATCCTAAGCCTTGTCGATTACACATACAGTGCCTTGCAGTTCCTCTCATCCTCCTGGAGGTATTTATTTGCCAGGGGATTTTGCTGCACAGATTACGTCTGCCGTGTCTGCAGCTTTATCTGCTTTCCCTATTTTGGGGAAGCGTAAGAGGAAATCCAAGAATTTTTCAGCTAATAAGATTTCTGAAAAAGCTAAACCTACTCTAGTCAACCCTTCCCAGTAGCCTCTGAGGGTGAGATTTCAGACTCTGACACTGTGGGGGAAAATTCTGCAGAATCTGAAGATGTCAATTTCAGATTTAAGCTTGAACACCTCCGTTTACTCCTAAAGGAGGTTCTAGCTACTTTGGACGACTCCGACTCTTTTGTTGCCGTCAACTCAATAAATATTATGACGTCCCTTCTTCCGTGTAAGTATTTCCAGTTCCAGACCGTATGACGGAGATTATAGCTCAGGAATGGGATAAGCCAGGGGTTCCCTTTTCCCCTTCTCCTGTTTTTAAAAAGATGTTGCTGACTCCATACTTGATTCGTGGCGAACAGTTCCTAAGGTAGAAGGAGCTATCTTTACTCTAGCCAAAAGAACTACTATTCCTATTGAGGATAGCTGTTCCTTTAAGGACCCAATGGATAAGAAGCTTGAAGCTTACTTAAAGAAGATGTACATTCATCAGGGTCTACAGTGGCAACCTGCTGCAGGTATTGCTACAGTGGCTAGTGCTGCATCTTATTGGTGCGATGCTTTGTCTGAGCTAATTTTAAAAGAGACTTCTATAGAGGAGGTCCAAGATAGGATCAAGGCTCTTAAACTGGCTAATTCTTTTATTTCTGATGCCAATATGCAAGTGATTAGACTGGGAGTCAAGATGTCCAGCTTCACTGTTCTAGCTCGTAGGGCTTTGTGGCTAAAATCTTGGTTGGCAGATGTAACTTCTAAGTCCAAACTGCTATCTTTACCTTATAAGGGTAAGTCTCTCTTTGGTCCTGGTCTGGCGGAAATAATTTCCGAGATTACTGATGGATAGGGGTCTTTCCTACCTCAGAATAAGAAAAATAGGCCTAAGAGTTGCCAAAATTCTAATTTTCGGTTGTTTCGTAACTTCAAAGGACAGAAGTCTCCATCTTCTTCCTATTCCAAGCCGGAGCAGTCCAAGTCGTCTTGGAGACCCAGCCAGTCTTGGAATAAAGGAAAGCAATCCAAAAAGCCTTAGTCTGATGCTAAATCAGCATGAAGGGTCTGCCTCCGGTCCAGTCTTGGATCAGGTGGGGGGCAGACTCTCCTTTTTTCGACAAACCTGGATACGCAACGTCTCTGATCCTTGGGGCTGTGGACATAGTATCCCAGGGTTACAGAATAGGTTTCAAGACTTGTCCTCTCAGGGCAGATTCATCCTCTCTAGATTATCTGCAAACCAGGTGAAAAGAGAGGCCTTTTCAAAATGCGTAGAGGACCTGTCTTCCCTGGGAGTGATTGTCCCAGTTCACGTAACAAGGCCTAGGATTCTATTCAAATTTTTTTGTTGTTTCCAAGAAGTAGGGAACCTTTCGCCCCATTTTAGACCTAAAATGTCTCAACAAATTCCTCAGAGTTCCGTCCTTCAAAATGAAGTCCATACGTTCCATTCTTCCTTTGGTCCAAGAGGGTCAGTTCATGACGACCATAGACCTGAAGGATGCATATCTGCATGTTCCCATTCACAGGGATCACCATCAGTTTCTGAGGTTTGCTTTTTACAGGCATTTCCAATTTGTTGCTCTTCCATTTGGCCTGATCACGGCTCCCAGAATATTCACAAAAGTTCTGGGTGGTCAGATCTCAGGGGATTGCAGTAGCGCCTTACCTAGACGACATCTTGGTTCAGGCGTCATCATTTAAACTAGCAGAATCTCATACAGAGATGTTGCTGTCTTTTCTACGTTCCCAAAGATGAAAAATGAATCTGGAAAAGAGTTCCCTTGTTCCAACTACAAGGGTGTGTTTCTTAGAGACTATCATAGATTCTCTGTCCATGAAGATTTTCCTGACAGAGTTCAGAAAATCCAAAATTCTTGCTTCATGTCTTTCCCTTCAATCTACTTTTCGTCCATCAGGGGCTCAATGCATAGAGGTAATTGGTCTGATGGTTGCTTCCATGGACATCATTCCTTTGGCTCCGTTCCATCTGAGACCTCTCCATCTATGCATGCTCAGTCAACGGAACGGAGACCACTCAGATCTCTCGCAGAAGATAGATCTGGATTCCCTAACAAGAGTCATTCGTGGTGGATTTCACAGGACCATCCGTCTCGGGGCACATGCTTCCTGAGACCTTCCTGGGTGATTGTGACCAAGGACGACAGCCTGCTAGGCTGGGGAGCATTTTGGGGCTCATTAAAAGCTCAGGGCCTCTGGACCCGGGAGGAGTCTTCTCTTCCCATAAACATCTTAGAGTTGAGAGCATTCTCCAATGCCATGACAGCCTGGCCTCAATTATATTTTGCCTGGTTTATCAGATTCCAGTTGTACAACAGCACCTCAGTGGCTTACATCAACCACCAGGGGGGAACCCGGAGTTCTCTAGCTATGAAGGAGGTGACTCGAATTCTGCAGTGGGCAGAAGCTCACAATTGATAGTGGAGTACACCTAGCGCCTACTAAATAAGACCTCTGGCTTTGATAATTTGACACCTAGTTGTCAAAATGGAAAGATGAAACTAATAAGGTATACCAAAGCGCCAACTATACGAAGGCTGGGTCTGGACCTAATGCAATATTGTCAAACGATTACAATAAACAATTTATTGAGTACACAAATAAGTTAAAAACATGGATCCATGTATAAACAATCAAATTTATACAACAATAATAGCTAAATGAATAGTTAAAACAAATAGTTATGTAACGGATATAGCATTTAAAATTGTGCAAACATTGCTCTTAAAAATATTCATAAAAAATTCCAAATTTAGTATAAGGCTCACAACAGAAATTCAACTTTGTGTTTACCATATACACATACACAAATTTGTACAGCAATAATAGCTAAATGAATAGTTAAAACAAATAGTTAAATAGCAGATATGGCATTTAAAATTGTGCAAACAATGCTCTTAAAAAATATTCCTAAAAAATTCCAAATTAAGTATAAGGCTCACAACAGAAATTCAACTTTGTGTTTACCACATACACATAATAGGTGAAATATATTAGTCAGTTATATAATATTATCTAACCAATAATATTCTCGATTCTATGCAATACTAAATATTGCCAATAGTGACTAATGTGTAAGGCTCTGAGTAAGACCTTTAACTGTGTGTTTACCACATACGCATTGTCAAGTAAAAAATATTGTGACAGCAATAAGCCAATGTAAAGAATGTGTATCAAAGAAGTTGTGTGCAAAAATTAGTGTACAAAAGATATTAATGGTCAAAAAATAGGTTGATCTTCAAAAAACGTGAATTAAGAACAAAGATTGTGAAAAATGAAAAACCAAAAATTTACAAAAACATTGTGGTGTGTTCCAATAGTAACTTATATAAATGTAAATAATAGTCCAAAAAATAGTCCAACAGTGAAAACTTAATAGAAAAAATAATCCAACAATAAATTATAATAAGTAGTGTGTCTCTTTAAGAAAAAACAATAATCCTTAAAGTGTTGTGAATCCTAACAGCAAAAGTTATGGTGATTTTCTAAGTGTTTTATACTGAATAGCAGTGTCAGTACTTGCTAGCCGTTTTCCAACCCAATAACAAAATATTTGCCAAGAAGATAGAATTTTGGGTTGGAAAACGGCTAGCAAGTACTGACACTGCTATTCAGTATAAAACACTTGGAAAATCACCATAACTTTTGCTGTTAGGATTCACAACACTTTAAGGATTATTGTTTTTTCTTAAAGAGACACACTACTTATTATAATTTATTGTTGGATTATTTTTTCTATTAAGTTTTCACTGTTGGACTATTTTTTGGACTATTATTTACATTTATATAAGTTACTATTGGAACACACCACAATGTTTTTGTAAATTTTTGGTTTTTCATTTTTCACAATCTTTGTTCTTAATTCACGTTTTTTGAAGATCAACCTATTTTTTGACCATTAATATCTTTTGTACACTAATTTTTGCACACAACTTCTTTGATACACATTCTTTACATTGGCTTATTGCTGTCACAATATTTTTTACTTGACAATGCGTATGTGGTAAACACACAGTTAAAGGTCTTACTCAGAGCCTTACACATTAGTCACTATTGGCAATATTTAGTATTGCATAGAATCGAGAATATTATTGGTTAGATAATATTATATAACTGACTAATATATTTCACCTATTATGTGTATGTGGTAAACACAAAGTTGAATTTCTGTTGTGAGCCTTATACTTAATTTGGAATTTTTTAGGAATATTTTTTAAGAGCATTGTTTGCACAATTTTAAATGCCATATCTGCTATTTAACTATTTGTTTTAACTATTCATTTAGCTATTATTGCTGTACAAATTTGTGTATGTGTATATGGTAAACACAAAGTTGAATTTCTGTTGTGAGCCTTATACTAAATTTGGAATTTTTTATGAATATTTTTAAGAGCAATGTTTGCACAATTTTAAATGCTATATACGTTACATAACTATTTGTTTTTACTATTCATTTAGCTATTATTGTTGTATAAATCTGATTGTTTATACATGGATCCATGTTTTTAACTTATTTGTGTACTCAATAAATTGTTTATTGTAATCGTTTGACAATATTGCATTAGGTCCAGACCCAGCCTTCGTATAGTTGGCGCTTTGGTATACCTTATTAGTAGAAGCTCACAATTGTATCCTATCTGCCATCCACATTCCAGGAGTGGGCAACTGGGAGGCGAATTTTCTGAGCTTTTCATCCAGGGGAGTGGGCTTTCCATCCGGATGTGTTTTCAATGATAACCCTCAGGTGGGGGGTTCCGGAGTTGGATCTGATGGCATCTCATCAAAATGCCAAGCTTCCTTCTAGTCCCTTCCTCCAACCAAATCTAGATTCTCTTAATCTGACTGCTTGGAGATTGAACTCCTAGTTTTGGCTAGGCGTGGTTTCTTGGAGACGGTCATTGATACCATGCTTCAGGCTCGTAAACCTGTTACTCGTAAGATTTACCATAAGGTATGGCGCAAATACCTAATTGGTGTGAATCAAAGGGATTCTCTTGGCGCAGAGTAAGGATTCCCAGAATTTTATCTTTTCTTCAGGTGGGCCTGGAGAAAGGTTTGTCAGTCAGTACTCTGAAGGGTCAGATTTCCGCTCTTTCTATTCTTTTTCACAAGCGTCTGGCTGACCTGCCAGATGTCCAATCTTTTGTTCTGGCATTGGTCAGAATCAGGCCTGTGTTTAAACCTGTTGCTCCTTCTTGGACTTTAAATCTTGTTCTTAAAGTTTTGCAGCAGGCTCCGTTTGAGCCGATGCATTCTGTTGATATCTTGGAAGGTTTTGTTTCTTCTTGCTATTTCTTCTGCTCGCAGTGTTTCTGAACTTTCGGCTCTGCAATGTGATTCACCTTACCTTATTTTTCATGCGGATAAGGCTGTCTTTCACACTAAGCTGGGATTTTTTCCTAAGGTAGTGTTGGATCACAATATAAATCAGGAAATCATTGTTCCTCCTTTTTGTCCCAATCCTTCTTCACAAAAAGAACGTCTTCTGCATAATCTGGACGTGGTGCGTGCTCTAAAGTTTCTCTTTAAGCAACTAAAGATTTTCGACAATCTTCAGCCCTGTTCGTTTTCTCTGGCAAGCAAAAGGTTCAGAAGGCCACTTCTACTACCCTTTCTCTCTGGTTAAGAAGTGTTATCAGGTTGGCTTATGAGACAGCTGGTCAGCAGCCTCCGGGGAGAATAATGGCTCATTCTACTAGGGCTGTATCTTCTTTCTGGGCTTTCAAAAATTAAGCTTATGTGAGGCAGATTTGCAAGGCAGCAACATTGTCCTCTTTGCATACCTTTTCAAAATTTTACAAATTTGATACTTTTGCCTCGACTGAGGCTTCTTTTGGGAGAAAAGTTATTCAAGCAGTGGTACCTTCTGTTTAGGTCTACCTGTCTTGTTCTCCCTCCCTTTCATTCTGTGTCCTCTAGCTTGGGTATTGGTTCCCACTAGTAATAAGAATGATGTTGTGGACTCTCCATGCCATAGGAAAGAAAACAAACATGATAAATTTCTTTCCACGCATGGAGAGTCCACGACCCCACCCTTATTTAAATTTAATTTGACAGTTTTTTTGTGTGTAAACTTCAGGCACCTCTATACCTTTTGTGTTGTCATCTTTTTCCATTTCCCTTCAGCCGAATGACTGGGAGTTATGGGTAAGGGAAGTGACACTTAACAGCTCTGCTGGGGTGCTCTTTGCCTCCTCCTGCTGGTCAGGAGTTGAATATCCCACTAGTAATGAGAATGACGTTGTGGACTCTCCATGCCTTGAAATAAATACATTTATCAGGTAAGCATACATTTTGTTTTTAAACAACTTTCCAATTTACTTCTATTATATAGTTTACTTAATTCTCTTGGTATCCCTTGTTGAAGCAGCAATGCACAACTAGGAGGTAGCTGAACACATCAGGTGAACCAGTAACATGAGGCATAGATGTACAGCCACCAATCAGCAGCTCTTTAGCCTACCTTGGTATCCCTTTCAACAAAGGATACCAAGAGAAAAAAACAAATTGGATAATGAAAGTAAAATGGAAAGTTGTTTAAAATCACACTTTATCAGAATCATGAAGGAAAAAAAATGGGTTTCATGTCCCTTTACTGCTTTTTGGCTTTATGCGTTTAAAGCATCTGACCAGATTTATGAAGAGTCCTCTTTTATATTAACTATTTATGTGCTTAATGGACATACTAGTCAAAAACATAATTTATTCTTACCTGATAAATTCCTTTCTTTCTTGGTGGTGAGAGTCCACAATTCCTTACTGTTGGGAATTAATCTCCTGGCCACCAGGAGGAGGCAAATAAACCCTACACCAGAGTTTTAAGTATCCCTCCTACTTCCTCTTCCCTTTAAGTAGTATGTAGAATAGACAGAAGAAGTAAGAAAGATAGTAAGGTAAATAGGTGCAAAGTAGAACTGCCGCCAACTAGGAAAAATGGGCTGGGTTAGTGGACTCTCTCTACCAAGAAGGAAAGAAATTTTTAATATAAGAATAGTTTTTCTTTTTTATGGTGGTGAGAGTCCTTGATTCCTTACTGTTGGGAACCAATATTCAAGCTGTAAAGTCCACGAAAAAAATGGGTGGGACAAAAAAGAAGGCAGGCATCTATTTACCAGGAACTACCACCTGAAGGACCTTCCTTCTGAAAGCTGCCTCTGCAGAGGCAAACACATCAAAATAATACAATTTGATGAAAGTATGCAAAGAAGACCAAGTTTGCAGCCTTGCAAATTTGTTCCACTGAAGCATCATTCTTAAAGTCCAAGAAGTAGAAACAGAACGAGTTGAATGAGCTGTAAATTTTAAGAGTGGCGATTTTCCATGAAGCTAAGGAAGCAGAAGTGGCCTTCTAACCCTTACATTTACCTGAAAACAAAACAAACAGACTTGAGGACTGACGGAAGTCCTTAGAAGCCTGTAATAAAATGTTAATGCGCTAACCATATCTAGATTATGTAATAAACCTTCCTTTGAAGATTTTGGATTAGAGCATAATGAGGTACCACATTTTCCTGGTTTATATTCTCTGAAAAAAACTACCTTAGGCAGAAAAGTAGACAGAATATGTAACACTGCTTTGTCTTTATGAATATCCAGATATGCATAGGTTTGAAGGGTGGAGATTGCCTATGCAATAAAACAGAAAAAGCGGAAATGTGACACGTAAACGTACAAGCTAATAAGTCAAGGCCTGAAGGAATTGTAAGATACAAGAAATTCTAACAGTATGCCATGCAGCTCCTCGATCTGAACACCAGGATATATACACTTTTCACACCTTGTGGTAAATTTTTTCTAGTAACAGGCATATGCGCCTGAATGAGGTTTTTTTTATTAGTGAATCAGACAATCTCTTTGAGAAAGAATTAAGCGTTCAATCTCCAAGATGTTAAACTGAGCGATTGTAGATGTTGATAAAATAATCCACCATTAGATAGTAGATAAGACCAAGAAACTGCTAGGGCGTCTATCAATGCCACCTGAGGATCTCTCGACCTAGACCCATATATTGATGGTTTGTGATTTAGACGGCACACCATTAGGTCTATCTCTGGAAGGCCCCAGCGATGCACCAACTTATCGAAAATCTTCTGGTTGAGAGACCATTCCCCTGAGTGTCATGTCTAACGACTCAGATAATCCGCTTCCCAATTGATGACTCAAGGAATGAAAATGGCTTAAATGGTAAACTGGTAAACCTCTGCCCATTTCAGGATACGAGAAACCTCCTTCACCGCTACAGCCCTGCGGGTACCCCATTAATGATTTACATAGGCTACAGCCAAAATGTTGTCTGACTGGCAGCGATTAAAAGGAACTGATCTGAGAAGAGATCAAGCCTGAAGCTCCTTGAAAATTAAGTTCCAGGACATCTATTGGTAGCCTCGCCTCTTGAGACGACAAAACTCCCTGAGACCTTCAAGAACCACAGGCTGCTCCTGGACCTGAAAAGCTTGTGTCCGTGGAGATTATTTCCCACAATGGACACAGAAAACTTTCACTGAGACACTGGAGCAGGGGATATCCACCAAGACAGAGAATGTCTTACTAACAGAACTAAATTAATTAATTGGGACAAGTTGATGTGACTCCACTCCTATGCCTAAGCAATTAAACTTTGCAAACAGAATGGGGTTTAATGCTGCCACTATCAGACCTACTATCTCCATGCACTGAGCAATTGTGGCACGAGAAAGAGACTGCAACTTCTGGCAGACAGATTGCAGCTTGAGCTTACGTTGGTCTGATAAAAAACTGCCCCGTGGAGACCTAAACTATAATTACCACAAGAAAGGACACCCTTGTGAGAGGAGTAAGCAAACTCTTTGCCACATTTACCTTCCAAGTATGTATAGTTAATTCAACAGGATTTGCAAAACAAAGAGCAAAGACTGCCTACCTCTAAATGATTATTTAGTCAAGCCCATTAATATATGGAATCAGATATGTGATAAAATTTGTCTCAACGGCAACATTCAAACTCAAAATACTTTATTGGAGACAAAGTGTAAGTCCAGCTGGACTAGTACACACGCACACACACACACACACTAGTTAAAAATAGCAAAGCTCACAGACACTTATGGTAATGAGTTACCAAATATCAAATCGAAAATATTATCAATTATTATATGCAATCCGGATATTTAAATAAATTGCCCCTAGAATGAGGTATAAGTTCAGGATTGCAATATTGTAAATATATGCAGGATATTGATTATAATAACGTATTTAGCTCAAGTTATTCTGTGTAAGTTTTACTAGCCAGATTGTATAGATTTGTGACAGGTAGGAGACAAATACTCCCAAAATGTGTGCAATGATGAACTATGCACAAAGGGTTAATTCACAATTATTGTGTTTGTAAAGTATATCATAAAGATGGAGTCACACAATGGACAGGTTAGACTCTTTACGTAAATTGCATTATTAAAGTGATTAAAATCACATATGAACATATAGAGAGCCGTAACCCTGTCAGTTTTCAGAGGGACTTTGTGGGATAATTGCTACGCTAAATATATCTGTAGTATTGGATACATATTATTAGGATATTTGAAACATTGTATTTCTTGCAGCACTAACCAAATGGAAACAGAGTTTTGCCTTTCTACAAAAGCCTCTTTTATAGCGGAGGCTAACTTATCATTATACTGGCTAGATTATAAAAATAACAAGAAAACCACCTGAGCTACAAAAAGTCTCTACTATATCGGAGACTGGTTTAACATTATCCTGCGTTAAGTTCGATTTGTAAATTACCAACTAAATAGCATTGTCTACATGAGCGAGCAACTAAAAGAGGTGCTATGACCCCGTGAACAGTGCCCCTGACGCGCGTTTCACATAACGCTTCTTCAGTAATGTGTGTGTTTGTAATGCCATCAATCCCATACCTAGAAATGTTAGGCAAATATATACAATATGCTATTAAACTTTCAACAAGTTGTACGCAATATTTATTGCACCATCATAAATGACTGCAATAACAGTGGTTATACCGCTATTATGTTCGAAAATTAGTTCCCTGTAAGGATACACAGCATTAAGTAATCACCCCTTGCTCTTGGTGAAGGTTTAATCTTGCCCCCTCCGGTAGCCAGCACAATGCCATTGAGATAACCGCCATCAGAGTGAAGGAGGAGCGCACACAAACCCTCTTGAGGCTGTAAATTAGTTAACCCCTGCTGTCCAGAGTAAAAATGTATCCCCCGTGTTGCGCTCGTCTCCTTAAGTAGCTGTGCACTCTTACATGCCGGGTTAGCGCTCCTTTTAACCAGATTTCTGATAACCGCACTGAGATAGCTTAACCACCAACCAAGTGTGGAACACCTTAAAGTGGCGATATACTTAAGATGGCAACTAATAAATACAGTGTCAGCATCTGGAAAAAAACATTACTTACCATAATAGCGCAGAAAATACAATAAATGTCTGCCCAAAACATGTACACGTTGCAGTGCCTGCTTTATGAAACAAAACAGCACATAAGTATATATTGGTGGCTATGATGAATACTACTTGTTGTGCCTTCTAATAGCCGAGGGCTGTAAAGGGGGATGCAGGTATTTACACAGCAGCTGCCTACACCACCAGTCTTACCCTGAATACAATGGGCTCAATTTATCAAGCCGCCACCCCCTCCCCCCCCCTACGACTACAGGTTCTCACAAGATATGCCCCTGTTTGCCCTAGCTTGATAAATTGAGCCCAATATGCAGGTACACTAGCTTACCCCTTCAGTACTGTAACTAACAGTAGTGGATATACTGAGGAGGGAGTACATTTACATGACCCAACAGGAGGAGGCTAAAGGAACTATCCCAGCGACATCCGTGGCAGGCTTGTGACCACAACTCTATAGAGAAGATTTACATTGCACAGCCAAGTACTCCTATGTCCCTCTCTTCCAGGAACTATCCATTGAGGGAAAATTTGGGATTCATTTTTCTGTAATTCTTCAATAAATTCTGCACAGCTCTTTCCTTGCCTCCTCCTTGAGGAGACAAATAAGTACTGGGAGGGAGAGGGAGATAGGAGGGATACTTAAAGTTTTGGTGTAGGGTGTCTTTGCCTCCTCCTGGTGGCCAGGAGAGGAATGCCCAACCGTAAGGAATCGTGGACTATCACCACCATAAGAAAGAAATTGCATGTGTTCATTTTAATTTTAATTAGAAGTATTTTGCAATATTGCTGTATTAAGTTTTACTAGAAGCATTTTTGCTTTAACTGTTTCAGGAGCATATGCATATATGCTGTGCCTGCTCCATGCACCAACTCTCAAAGACTGTGCATGCTCAGAGACTTGTTAGTGGCTTGTATGATGCAATTTTGAGTCCTCATTGAGAAGATGCATGCCAGGTCTCTGAGCAGGAGATGATGGGCCTCGTTATGAGCAGAATATGTGCATATGCTGCTCAAATTGTGATATTATTATCCGTTATTTGTAGAGCGCCAAAAGATTCCGCATCGCTAACCTTTTACTAAAAGCATTTTTGCTAATGCAAGTATATCGCAAAAGTTCTTCTATTCAAATTTGAATGACATAGGCACAAATCAATTCTGTCCATTATGTCTTTTTAAATTTGATTTGTGTATCTTCTGTATATGCGGAATCTGTTCCATGTATCTACTACCTCTTCTTTTCAGTCTCAAACTCTTGTCAAATGAATCTTTTTTTTTTTTTGTATTACTTTTTACAGGACTACATTGAAGCTCACCCAGAAACCATCATCCTTGACCCAGTACCTGCCATTAGAACCTTGTTGGACCGCACCAAATCCTATGAACTCATTAGGAAAATTGAGTCCTACATGCAGGGTAAGCTCCCAGACACACATATAGATCAAATTAGAAGATTTGAATATAGTGCAAAATAGCGTGTCTTGTTTGTAAAGCTGTGATAAGTTGTGTGTCTACTAAGCTGTATAGGTTTATCTGTCTAGCATATAAACAGGAAAGTAAGACATGACTTTTAGTTAAACATCCTGGTAGTTTAAAGGGACATTCCAGACAAAATTGGAATCCACATGGGTGCATTTCAGTTTTGAATAGAAACATTTTTGTTAATTACTGACATGATATAAGTCCCAACTGGCACTTTGAGCAGCTGCTGGATTTAAAATGGTAGTGCACTGAGAATATCTAGCTATGCTTCACATGCACGTGCAGAGAATAATGTTAACACTAAAACAGATAACCTTTACTAGAAACATTTTTGACAATACGTGTATATTGCAAATATGTTTCTATTCAAAGATGTAATTTATCTATGTCCATTCATATTTTGAACGGAATGTCCCTTTTATAGGGACACTGTACTGTAATCCCCCCTTAAAGTGTTCACAATAACTTATTAGACCAGTGATTAGTATTTACCGTTTTGGAAATTGTTGCATTAGGTTTATTCTTGCAATCAAAGTAGCTGTTTTTTTCCATTGAAACCATCACCCCTAGTGAAAATGTCAGTACCTAAGTATTGGTCTTTGTGTATAGAGAAATAAAATAAGCAGGTCTGCTCTCCTCATCGACTCAGCTCATTTCAATGGGCTTGTTCTCAAGAACCATGGATAGTGGTTTCAAATACACACCTAAACAACAAAATGTGATATTCTGCAGTTGGTACAACGAGTCACTGGAAACGCAAAACAAATTTTACAATATAGTGTGCCTAGTGAAAGGCTCAGCATGTTCAGACAATGTGGTTAGGTACGAATGAGCCAGACTTATAAATCATCAGCTCTAGGGCTCTCCTGAACATTATAGTACAACAAAGGGACAGCAAACACCTTGACATTTTTATATAAATTGTTTAGTTAAAGGGACATTCCAGCCTAAACTGGAAACCACATAGATGCATTTCTGTTTTGAATAGAAGCATTATTGTAATATACATGTATTAGCAAAAATCCTTCTAATAAAAGCTATAGCTGTTGCAAAAGTGTATTTAAGTATGCACCGTGCATCAGCATTATAAACACACTTGCTCAGACAGCCAAAGGTGCTTGTACCATATGGTTATGACTTAATCTGTTAACTGCTGACTGATGATACAAGCCCCACTGGTGCTCTGAGCAGCTGCATTATTCAAAATGCTGGTGCACTGAGAATACCTAGCTATGCTTCACATGCAGAGAATGTTAACACTAAAACAGTGATAACTTTTACTAGAAGCATTTTTGCCAATACATGTATATTACAAATATGTTTCTATTCAAAGACGTAATAAATCTATGTGCATTTACATTTTGACCGGAATATCCCTTTAAGTGTAATGAAACAACTTTGAATTATTATTTTGCCCCTTTTCATGTAATTTAGCTTTGAAAATTGAACAATTTCTTATTCTCAAAACTTAAAATACGCCCTGCTGACTTCTCAAGGTGCTCTCTGGTACATATCTGTATCAATTTGACTTTATCAGATAATTAATGCAAAACAATTTACTTTATACCAACTTTATGATTGTGGTTAGCCTTGTTATCTGTACACTAATGCCCAGATTGGCTCCTCCAAATAAGGGAAATGGTGGCTGGAGATGGAATATTGAAAAAGAGTTACAGTAAAAAAAAAGATGTTAATTTGTTTTACAAACATTAAGACTTGGCTGATGTGTTCTTCTATAGCAACACAACAGAAATGTCTTGAAATTACAATGAGTTTATTGTCCCTTTAAACTAATGTGAGTACAGTTATTTATAGTGGCTTATGTGAGTGCTCTGCTTGATTATTCACCTTTATTTTTATTTATCTGCGATGTGTGTACGTTTTTATAAATCTGCTTCTATAGTGTATGTATATTAATATGTGTATCTGTTTGAATATATCCTATACTATAAAAGGCCAAGTGTGTTTGTCCGAAGCTGTTATGCGCAGTAGAGACTGCGCGCGAGGACAAACACACCTGGCCTTCTGAACTGCAGACTCAGAGTGACTGAGTAGCGTGCCGGGCGTGATGTGGGCGGGGCCTGGACGTGACATGGGCAGGGCCGTGAAAAGGCCGTGCGGAGAGCTCAAAAGAGGGGAGAGAGGGGGTAGGGAAAACATGAGAAATGGGAGAGAGAGATCAAGAGGGGAGATAGAGAGAACAAAAGAGAGGGATAGAGACAGAAAAAGAGAGGGGGAGGGAGATCAAAAGAGGGGAGATAGAGAGAGCAAAAGAAAGGGGGAGGTAGAACAAAAGAAAGTGGAGAGAGAGATCAAAAGAGGGGAGATAGAGACAGCAAAAGAGAGGGAGAGACAGCAAAAGAGAGGGAGAGACAGCAAAAGAGAGGGAGAGACAGCAAAAGAGAGGGAGAGACAGCAAAAGAGAGGGAGAGACGGCAAAAGAGAGGGAGAGACGGCAAAAGAGAGGGAGAGACGGCAAAAGAGAGGGAGAGACGGCAAAAGAGAGGGAGAGACGGCAAAAGAGAGGGAGAGACGGCAAAAGAGAGGGAGAGACGGCAAAAGAGAGGGAGAGACGGCAAAAGAGAGGGAGAGACGGCAAAAGAGAGGGAGAGACGGCAAAAGAGAGGGAGAGACGGCAAAAGAGAGGGAGAGACGGCAAAAGAGAGGGAGAGACGGCAAAAGAGAGGGAGAGACGGCAAAAGAGAGGGAGAGACGGCAAAAGAGAGGGAGAGACGGCAAAAGAGAGGGAGAGACGGCAAAAGAGAGGGAGAGACGGCAAAAGAGAGGGAGAGACGGCAAAAGAGAGGGAGAGACGGCAAAAGAGAGGGAGAGACGGCAAAAGAGAGGGAGAGACGGCAAAAGAGAGGGAGAGACGGCAAAAGAGAGGGAGAGACGGCAAAAGAGAGGGAGAGACGGCAAAAGAGAGGGGGAGGGAGAGCAAAGAAAGGGGAGAGAGAGATCAAGAGGGGAGATAGAGAGAGCAAAAGAGAGGGGGAGAGAGAGAGCAAAAGAGAGGGGGAGAGAGAGAGCAAAAGAGAGGGGGAGAGAGAGAGCAAAAGAGAGGGGGAGAGAGAGCGCAAAAGAGAGGGGGAGAGAGAGCAAAAGAGGGAGAGAGAGCAAAAGAGAGGGGGGAGAGAGCAAAAGAGAGGGAGAGAGACAACAAAAGAGAGGGAGGAGAAAGTGGAGAGAGAGCGCAAAAGAGAGGGGGAGAGTGCAAAAGAGGGAAGAGAGAGCATAAGAGAGGGGGAGAGAGACAGCAAAAGAGAGGGGGGAAAGAGAGCAAAATAAAGGGGACAGAGAGAAACCGCAAAAGAGAGGAGGGAAAGAGAGTTAAAGGATTACTTTCCGCTATAATTTTTAAGCCAAACAACTAACATATTAAAGTTAATAAACATTAATTAAAACCTACTGACCTATATTTTCATAACGTTCTAAAAGTTATATCTTTTATTTGCCGATGATGTCACGTTATCCTGCCCACTATTTTCAGCACTGCATGTTCAAAATACTTAAACCAATGAAATTGTGTTTAAAGCGCCATTTTGAAACCTAGGTATTGTAAACGGATTGGTACAGAGCAAAGGATACCCGCAGAGTGGGTTTGGAAAACAATTAAATTTGCAGACAAGATTTCTGATATACGGTAGAGATATGTTAATGAAATGCTATTGATAAAAAGCGTATTTGGGGTAGTTAGTTAGTAACAGGCATAGAAAATATTTACTTACAGTGGCCCTTTAAAGAAAGGGGAGAGAGAGAGCAAAAGAGAGGGGGAATAGAGAGGGCAAAATAGAGGGGGAATAGAGAGAGCAAAAGAGAGGGGGAGAGAGAGAAAAAGAGGGGGGATAGAGAGAGCAAAAGAGAGGGGGATAGAGAGAGAGCAAAAGAGGGGGGATAGAGAAAGCAAAAGAGGGGGGGATAGAGAGAGCAAAAGAGAGGGGGAGACAGCAAAAGAAATGGGGAGAGAGACAGCAAAAGAGGGGGAGAGAGAGCAAAAGAGAGGGGGGAGAGAGGGAGCAAAAGAGGGGAGAGAGGGAGCAAAAGAGAGGGGGAGAGAGAGAGCATAAGAGCAAAAGAGATGGGGGAGAGCAAAAGAGAGGGGGAAAGAGCAAAAGAATGGGGAGAGAGAGACAGCAAAAGAGGAGGGAGAGAGAGCAAAAGAGGGGGGGGGGGAGAGAGAGCAAAATAGGGGGAATGGAGAGAGCAAAAGAGGGGGGGAGAGAGAGAGCAAAATAGGGGGAATGGAGACAGCAAAAGAGAGGGGGAGAGACATCAAAAGAGAGGGGGGAGAAAGCAAAAGAAAGGGGGAGAGAGAGAGCAAAAGAGGGGGGAGAGAGTGCAAAAAAGAGGGGGGAGAGCCCAAAGAGAGGGGGGAGAGAGAGAGCAGAAGAGAAGGGGGGTTAGAGAGAGAGCAAGGTGTGGAACCGCTGTACTGCAAAAATTGGCCCGTGTACACAGGCTTTAGGACTAGTATATATATAAAATGCAAGTGTTCATGCAAATTTTGTTTTCACATTGTTCAAGTAGAATACAAAGAAACTCATGTAAATACTTAAATGTTTACCTGGTTGTTACTTTTAAGTCAAAATTAAAGTGAATATAAAGTTGAATGAATGAGTGCCCGGTTTTTAAAAATACTACTAAAAACAGATGTACTTTCATTCATTAAACTTTACATTGCAGCATTTTTTTTTTGTTTTGTTTTTTAATATCTTTTTTCTTTAGCAAACCCAGACTGACGATTCTCCGACTGCAGCTCCTTTGTATTTACCTCAGCAATGACGAAACCGGCTTCCCCAGAACATCCATCTCGTGAGGCCACGCCGTGATTGGAGGAAGCCGGTTTGGTCATTGAGGTGCTAAGTACAGTATGAGAAGCGGGCGGAGGTCTAGGTTTTGCTAAAGAATAGGTAAGTATTTAAGAAAAACGCTGCAATGTAAAGTTTAATGAATTAAACTGCCTCTGTTTTTAATGGTATTTTTAAAAACCAGTCACTCATCCATTTAACTTTATATTCACTTTAAGCTTTCTTGGTTCAGCTAGAACAAGTCATTTTAATAGGCTTTTTGTTTTTCCTTGCTCTTTTGGTATCCTTTGTTGAACAGCATCCAAATGTAGGCTCAGGAGCTGCAGTGCACTTCTGGGAGCTAGCTGGTAATTAGTGGCTACAGATATGTCTCTTGTTAATGGCTCACAATGTGTGCTCAGCTAGTTCAAAGTAGTGCAATGTTGCAAGGTCAAAAATGAAATGTGTAAACGTGCAATTTAGTTTGAAATAGAAGCATTTGTGCAATTTACTTCCATTGTCAAAAATGCTTGTAGTATAAGTTATTACGGGTTTTCTGCAGCATACGCACATATCCTGCACCAATATACAAACACCAGTACACTACACCTCCTCAGATAGTCAGCAGTGGCTTGTACGACACACGTTACAGCTTCAGAAGCAATACATAGCACTGCCAGCTCTCTGAGAAGGTGTAGTGTACTGGTGTTAGAATATTGGTGCAGGATATGTGCGTATGCTGCAGAAAGAGAGTAACAACTTATACTAGAAGCATTTTTAACAAGGGAAGTAAATTGCAAAAATGCTTCTATTTCACATTGTAATGCACTCATGCACATTTTTATTTTGAATTTCTATCCCTTTAACTATTGGTGCAAGCAATAATACAATACTCTAACACACTTGAGCCTGTTTTTTTAACATTTTATGTCCCTGTACATACAGTGTTCTCCCTAGGATCCACCACCCAGCTGATTTTATTGACAAATCTGGTCAAAATTAGTTAATTCTGAAGCAAATGATTATTGAAAGGGCATTGTACTGTAGTTTTTTCCTCTTTGTGTTACAAATAATGGCCTAGATTGCGAGTGGAGCGCAAAATTGCTCTTTCGCAAGCAAGATATTTGCAGTGTGCACTGGTATTGCAAGTTAAGTGCAATTCAAACGCGACCTCTTGTTCGCAATGCCTGAAAGCATTGTACTCATTAGAGTGCGCTTCTATAGGCTCTGATGGAAGCCTTGTTCTGATGCCGTGAGAGACGGCAAAGAAACTAGCACAGCGCAGGTGGTAAGTCGAGCAGCGTCGAGCAGCAAATTTAAATTTCTTTAGTGTTTAAAGGGATATAAAACCCAAATATTTTCTTTTGTGATTCAGACAGAGCATAACATTTTAAAAGTTTCCATTTTACTTCTATTATCAAATTTGCTTCATTCCTATGATATTCTTTGTTGAAGAGATACCTAGATAGGCATCTGGACCACTATATGGCAGGAAATAGTGCTGGCCTCTAGTGCTCTTGCAAATTGATAACATTGTTGTCAAACTGCTGTCATATAGTGCTCCAGAAAAGGGCCGGCTCCAATGTTTAGAATAAACAAAGTTCCTGAGCACTCGGGGGTAAAATTACTTAAAAAACTAATTTTATTTCAACATTGTTAAAAGTCCACAGGCAGGGATACATTGGGGCCGATTTATTGGCCCCTGATGCCCCTGTTTACGTGCGCGCCTTGAGGTTCGCTGGAAACAGCAGTTATGAAGCAGCGGTCTTAAGACCGCTGCTCCATAACTGGTCCGCTGCATCTGAGGCTGCGGTCTGAATTCTGCCCGATCCTGTACAATTGGGCTGATTAACACCCCCTGGTAGCGGCCGATTGGCCGCAAATCTGCAGGGGGCGGAATTATACAAGCGGTTCACAAGAACTGCTTGTGCAATGACGCTGTCGGCATTCGATGTCTGTCAGACATGAACCGCTGAGCAGATCATGTCGGACAGACCGATGATAAATCAGCCCCATGGTGTGACCCTCCAAAGCTTACATCCCTGCTTTTCAACAAAAGAGAACGGAAACAAATTATAATAGTAAGTAAATTGGAATAGTTGTTTTAAAATCACCTGTTCTATCTGAATCTGCAAAAAAAAATGGGTTTTATATCCCTATAAACAACTTAAAAGTATAAAAAAATACATCTGCATACTATTCTCACATTAATGTTTGCTTTGAATACACCATTATGTCTAGTATATTTTTGGTGTGTGTTTAGTGTTCCTTTAAAGAGACATGGTTCTCAAAAATATTCTCTGTTCTGTTTAGAAGAGAATGTTTCAAAATGTATTACTAAGCTTTGCTTATTTGAAAAAACGTATGTTCCTTAGTTGAATAAACCAGTTTTTATTTCTTTATTAGTCAGCCCACCGGTGGGACTACTTTAGCCGATGTGCAGTAGTCCCAGGATTCAGATGCACATAGTCATTGGTTTCAAACAAATCCCAACAGCTTTTTCTTAAAAATATTTTTTTGTACGTTAAAAAGAGTTAATATTTTAGCTGCTCTTTTCATTATAGAAAAAAATTACTAGAAGCAGTTTTGGCAATAGAAATATATTCAAATTTTAAATGCACAGTTATGACCTTTATGTACCTTTTAAATTACATGACATTTTGAGTTTCATGTCTTAAACAGGCCTAAGGTGATTGGGCCAGATTACTATATCACCCCTTACGAAAAGGGCCTCTTATCTGCGGTGTTCAACTTTTTCTGGCATCTGATATATTAGTAGAAAAGTGCAACACATATGTCTGTGTAAATCCCTATTACGTAGTTATTTTTACCAGCTGATCTTACTTGAACCAGTTAGATCCCTAATCCTGGCCTTTTATGGTCCCTTATGGGATGAAGTTCATTTAGTTGTTTCAGCAATCCAGGCCATGACGTTGGAATGATTTTCTGTGCTCAGCAAAGCAGCGAATGTTGTATTTGCGCTTTTTCCTAAGTGGCAGAACATCATCCTGTCACATAATGTTCAGCTATCACAACTGTATCTGTGTGTTGTATACAGTACTTTTACAGACTATAAGGTTACTTTAATTTGTAGAGCAAACAATATTTCATAATCTTTCAATCGAAGCCTGAATGCGACATTACCAGGGGCTTATTATGTAATTTCATTTTGTCAACAAGATCTGGTTTGTGCTCGGCTAAAACCTAACTGGTGTAGCTGTATTAGGTTCAAAAACCATTTTGAATGCTTAAATGAAACAGAAGCTGAACCAGTTTGTTTTATAGCCCCTTGGTTGCCAAAGCAGGCTAAAAACAGGCAAGCTAAATCATTTTCTGCATTAGATTGACCCTTTGATGATAACCTCCGTTAGCCTGTTTAGTAGTTAACCGCTATGTCTCTCGCTTATACACCTTCACAATGATGATGTCACCAGGAGGATAATTTTGCAGACACAATACTACAACTGTGAATACATTTTCTCTGCAGTAGTTGTGTCCAACAGCTGCCACACTTTTTAGCAATAGTGGTGGTGGAGGTGGTACAGCATTGGGTTTTAGTCCCTCTCCCATTTAAGGTTTTTTTGGGACCTTTAAGGGATATAACACCCACATTTTGAAGAACTTGAAATGGATGCAGTATAGCTATAAAAAGCAGACTAAAAAATATCACCTAAACATCTCTATGTAAAAAAGAAGATATTTACCTCAAAATGTTATAAGTATTTGCACTTCACTGTAAAGAGACTTTAAGCTGACAGTCAGAATGCTAGTCCTAGGACAAGCTAGGGAGTGTGCATCTGGCATGTGCCGGCACAGTCATGTTATTTTCCTATTCAGTTTATGGACGTTTAGTGTGAGATTTAAAGGGCCATGATACTCAAATGTTGAAACACTTGAAAGTGATGCAGCACAGCTGTAAAAAGCGGACTAGAAAATATCACCTGAACATCTCTATATAAAAAAGAAATATATTTTACCTCAAAATGTCCTAAGTATTCACACCCCATTGTAAAGGACTTTAAGCAGCCAATCAGTATGTCTGTCCCGGGACAGGCAAGGGAGTAAGCCTCATGCACACTCGTGTTATTTCCCTATGCAGTTTAAGGAAGTTTACTATGAAATCTCATGAGATCACCGTAAAAGAGTTGATGCTGATTGGCTGCAGTTAATTTCCTTCCATAAGGCAGGGAGAGTCCACAACTTCATTCCTTACTGTTGGGAAATACAACAAACCTGGCCACCAGGAGGAGGCAAAGACACCCCAGCCAAAGGCTTAAATATCCTTCCCACTTCCCCTATCCCCCACTCATTCTTTGCCTTTTGTCACTATAGAAGGTGGCAGAGAAGTGTCAGAAGATTTGGATAGTCCTGTAATGGGTATGGTCCCTTCAAGAAAGGACTGTAGTTTTAAGTAATCATGTCAACTTCTCAGAGTATTGATGAAAGTTAGAGTCTGGAGATGCAGGAAAAGTTTTTCTGCAAACCCATCCAGACTGTCACTAACTGCTCCTGAGCAATTAGTGTTGAAGAGTTTGACTGCTTGCTGTTTAACACTCAAGTCCATGTCAGAAGCGCTGCTGCAAGACTGTCACACTTGAGAGGCTGTGCCTGTTCCACAGCATGGATCCTGGAGGGTAAGACCGTTTTTTTATATATACACTTTAAAACGCAATACAAGGTCACAGTGTGGCTCCTTTATACCTCGATAGGATCAAGATTTAATATTTCCTTCAGGGAGATTATTTGAACAGCTTGCATTTATATCTGCTTAATGTGAGAGTTTTTTTAGGCTCATAGACTGTGTTTTTTGGCTTGGAACAAACAGGTTTCACTTTCGTTTTTGAAGTGTTGAGCAGCCCATAATAGCTTAGCGCCCTTTTTCATAGCAGGAGAAGTCCTGTCTTACGCACCATGTGACCATGTATGGCCTCTTTCATTTCCTTAGATCCTGCTGCAGACGTCATTCCTAAGGAGAGCGTTTTCACTGTTGGCTGTCTGGGGTGGTGAGTGCCCCAGCCATTGTGAGTATTAAGGTGCCGTTTTTTAAATAAAAGCGTTTCTTTTTGTTTGTCCTTCTGTGGGTATATACAAAGCTATGGAGGACTCTGATACTACATTAGAAGGTTCCGCTAAACTTAGCTGCCTACTCTCTCCTGCAAGAGACTCGATCGCTACTAGTCGCGAGCCACAGCGGCAGAACCAGAGGGGGCTGGGATATATGACATACGTCTCATATGTCATATTGTGCTTCCCTCCCTCATACTGGCGCCTGGGACGTGCCACTACGGAATCAGCTGCACCCTGGGAAGTCTGCAGTCTTCTGCACTCTGCGGTGACTCACTGCTGTCAGCTTCCATTCCGGGACACTGAATGAAGGTCCCCGGGACCTGGGACAGTCATGCAAAATGCGGGACTGTCCCGGGCAATCCGGGACACGTGGTCACCCTACTTGGGTATAGTTTTTCCCAACATTAAGGAATGAAGTTGTGGACTCTCCCTGCCTTATGGAAGGAAAAAATAATTTATGCTTACCAGATAAATTCCTTTCCTTCCTGACAGGGAGGAGAGTCCACGACCCCGCCCGTAATTTATTTTTTTGATGGACGGAACCCTTTTTATATTATTTCTTTTGGCACCTTTTATTATACCTTGATGTTTCTCCTACTTTTCCTTGTTCCCTTGGCAGAATGACTGGGGGATAGGGGAAGTGGGAGGGATATTTAAGCCTTTGGCTGGGGTGTCTTTGCCTCCTCCTGGTGGCCAGGTGTTGTATTTCCCAACAGTAAGGAATGAAGTTGTGGACTCTCCCTGCCAGGAAGGAAAGGAATTTATCTGGTAAGCATAAATTATGTTTTCTTCATTTTTTATTTTTTTTCCTGCAGCTGGACAGCTGCTGAAGTATAACTTTTTACACAAGACTTACTCTGGTGAGCGGAGGAAATTGTGAGGTAACATATCTTTCTTTTTTACATAGAGATGCTCAGGTGATATTTTCCTGTTAGCTTTTTACAGTTATACTGCATCAGTTTCAAGTGATTTAGCATATGAGTATTATTTCCCTTTAAGTGAAATCTAATGAGATCACTGCAAAGCAATGCAAGACCTCATCTGATTGGCTATTGTGTTTTTTTTTTTCGTTTTTTTTCAACTTGCCGCTTTACTGCAGATCTAACTGTTCACAGAGCACTTACTCTGGTGAGCTAAAGAAAATTTGAGGTAAAATCTTCCCTTTTTAAATAGAGATTTTCAGGTGATATTTTCATGTCAGCTTTTTACAGTTATGCTGCATCACTTACAAGTGATTTAGCATAAGAGTATTTTGTCCCTTAAGCATCTCTTGCTTTTGTGTAAAGATATCGTACTTTGTCCCACAATCCCTGTAACCTATTTTTTTATATAATGCTGCTAGCCGTCTAAATGCTTTATCTATTTGGTTTTGCAGCAGTTGCAGGCTACAGAATTAGCTTTGTGGGCTCCTAGGGAGTGTGGCACAGGCAGATGTCCTTATTGTCCTCTTAATATTCTAGCTGGGAGTCTAACCACTTCCTAACCATAACCACTCGCCTATGCAGCCATTGCTGCTACCACAGTATTGCATTTGCAGTATTGTCAGAGCAACATTTTGCAAGCGAACATACGCGCTACGGCGCATTCATGGCCTTATATTCTAATACATTACCCTCTTGTTTATCAAAGGCTTTGCTGAGAGATGGGAAGAATGATGCAGATCAAGTAACTGATGTTGTCTACATAAACACATTTTTTCCTTTTCTGCTACCAGAAAAGCTTTTAATGAATGGAAAAAGTCTGCACTGCTGAAAGAGAGAGAAGATTGTGATGCAAAGCAGGCTTATTGATGAAAACTCTGCAGTGGCATTGCAACTTCCAGTTACATTAAAATCCTATATGAATTTTATATATATTGTCACGTTAATGGGACATAAAACATTTTGAGATTGTAAAATTAATTAATTATGTGTAGTTAAAAAAAAACGTTGCTATACATGTTCATTATTTTTTTAGTTCATTTTTCCTGTAATTTAACTTTAGAAATTATTGGTTTTCTTGGTTCCAGAGCAATGGATGTTGCCATGTTGGAACCTAGGTTTCCCCCCACATAGGGACCAATATAAACCAGATGATAAAAGAGAGCGAGAATTAGTTACTTAAACAATCCTATATTCCACATATTCTCATTTGCACACCCTATTGTATTGTCTATTTTATGTTGTCTTTAGTTGTCCACAGCATTACAAATAGATAAGGGGAAATCTAGGTTCCAACATGGCAGCTCGCATTACTTTATAGAAACTAAACCTTTACACTTATATCTTCAATATTTAAACGATTATTATAATTAAAAATACATCTACATATCTTTCTCAAGCTAATCTTTTGATTTGGTTACATCATTTTATCTAACATTTATTTACTGTTTAATTCCTCCTTAATGGTGTAGTTAAACATGCTGTCCCCCATGAATAATATATAGTTATAGACAAGGCATACTACGTATACTTATTGAAATAAGAAGTTATGTCTGCCTCTTTTTTCCACTTGTCTGTACCAAGGCTGCTGGAGCTTCCTGCAGCTGCAACGTACATCTAGGTTATGCATTATGATGGGCTTCATACTGGATTACTTAGATCTACGTCATTTTGGGTCAAGGGGTTACCACACATGTTATGGGAAGACATATTTGTAGAATGCTGATTTGAAACAAAGGCAGAACTTGAGGAAATCCCACTGTTAAAGGGACACTAAACCCAACATTTTTGTGATTCAGATAGAGCATTCGATTTTAAGCAACTTTCTAATTTACTCCTATTATCAAATTTTCTTCCTTCTCTTGGTATCTTTATTTGAAATGCAAGAATGTAAGTTTAGATGCCGACCCATTTTTGGTGAATAACCTGGGTTATTCTTGCTGATTGGTGGATAAATTCATCCACCAATAGAAAAGTGCTGTCCAGAGTCTGAAACAAAAAAAAGAAGCTTAGATGCCTTCTTTTTCAAATAAAGATAGCAAGTGAACGAAGAAAAAAAGATAATAGGAGTAAATTAGAAAGTTGCTTAAAATCGCATGTTCTATCTGAATCACAAAAGAAAAAATGAGGGTTCAGTGTCCCTTTTAAGTGGAAAAAGTTGCAATACCATTTCTTGATGTTTGTTATTTGGCTGCGTTTCTTTCATACACTATTCTGTGCCACAGTTGGGCTCTTTCATATGACATTTCACTTTGCACACTGCTGCGTGTAGGGCGACTCTGTGTAACTACTATACAAAGAGCCGTTAAATATTAGCTTATTCCGGTGCAGACCAGTTTCTCCATCCCTCTATAAAAGGAAACTGCATTGTTTCACAAACCACTTATCTTTATTCGAAATGCAAAACGAATGGATTATTTTTCTTGGTAAACATAGTTTGAAGAGTTGTGTTTCCCCTTTTTATTTACAGATTATTTAGTAATAGATTACTATACACAAAGAAGAGATTTCTGAAGTAATAAACATCAGTTTAACCATTTTATTAATGTGAAGGTAGCTAAGGTGTTAATTGAATATATATTTTTAATCTAGAACCATTTTAAAAGTCTATATTAGACTGTCTAGGATGAAGTTTGTTACAGCTTATCTCCTTTGCTGTGGCCGGTTAGCGAAATATATAATCAAGCTCCTGCATCACTATGCAGAATGTTGCGGGGTCAGTTTCTGCATCATTTAAGACCTATTACAATCTTTCTAGGGGCTGTGCAAAAAAAACAACAACTCAGAGCGAAAATACATGAAAAGTTAGGAGTATAAATATGAAAGTGCAGATCATTTTATGCTATGTATAATTAACCCCTTTGCTCCTGGGAATTTCAGATAAAATTACCAGAGAACTTTTAGCATTTTTGCTATCACTCTGTTTAAACAGAAATAGAGCTTTTGATTTTTTGATTTACCTATGAAAACGATATATATATTTTTTAAAGTAGACAACCCAAGATATTGATCTAGGCCCATTTTGGTATATTAATGCCACTATTTGGCTGCCAGATCATAAAAAAAAAAAAATGCTTACTTTTTTTGTTGCAAACTTTGGTTTTCTCACTGAAATTATTTACACACAACTACTGCAGTAGTCATATGACAAGTTTATGTATATTTATTTTTTTATATTATTATTAATATTTATTTAATAATTTATTGTATTTTCTGTAGTGTAGTGGTGCCCCTTACCTCCCCCCCTCCCCAGTATAACTAATTAGGGTGCTCCCTTACAATTCCCCTTTTGTCATAGTGTAGCTTCCATCCCTCTCCCTTAAACATTTTTTCTATAGCGTAGGGCCCCTCCCCCCTCCGTCTCTGTGCCCTCCCGCCTTTCCTCCCACACCTCCCGCTGGCACAAAAAGTTGATCATTACAGACGGTGATAACTTTCTGGCATCTACCTTCATATGGCAGCAGGGCACCAATCATGCTCAGTTACCATATGAAGACAGATGCCGGCAGCTCAGCAACAGCAGCTCTCGGCTGTCACTTTACAGCCAAGACTGCTGTAGCTTCCTGAAGCCTCAATGTGTATATACGTTCTACGTTATGCGGTACAATGGGCAATGTACCACATTATGTGTATATATACGTCATTTTGGGTCAAGGAGTTAAAGTGACATAAGAGTATTAAATATTGAAATGTACCCATGAATATTTTAATTGAGTCATTTTGCAATATATTTTTGTATTACTGTTTAAGCAGCCTATGTACATATGAAGGCACGTGCCACTTGCCTCATTTAAACAAAATGCTTGATGTTGGTGTGCATTATGCCAGTAATTACTTAATTTGCATCATACAATCCACTGAATGCTGGTGAACCAAGCATTCAAAGCATATGCCACTGAAAACAGCCTAGATGAATATATTACCTCTCAAAGCCCAACAGTGTGCAGCGGCAAGGGTTTTATGCTGCCTCCAGTTTGAAATTAAATGGCCATTATAAAGTTAAAATAACAAATTAGAACATGTCATTTTAACACTAGATACCCTACAATTTGATGTGTTTTAAACTTATAGGTAAAGTATTGCTTAGGAGCCACAGAGAACTGCTGGTCACGAGAGGACACGGCTGCAGAATCAGCAATGTGACAACCGCTGCTGATTGGCTCAAAACAGCTTCTGCTCAGGAACAGCAGTTCTCTATGCCCCGGGCGGGACTTTGACTATGTGTTTAATAGGGATGTCCAAATTGTCATTCATTGGCTGAAAGAATGACTAAAATGACCTCTATCTGCGGTATTCAACTTTTTTTCCGGCACCTGATACATTAGCACAAACATACAACTCAAATGTCTGTGCAAATCCAGATATTTCGTTTTTGCATTTTTGTTAAACATTTATTATTGCAGGGTTACCAGAGCATGTCATTTTACCACTATAACAGACCTTTAAGTTGTAGTCTCTTTGTTTAGAGCTAAGAAGACTGAAATGTTTGCTCGTTTCAAGTAAAACCAACACTTACATTAACGTTAAGTATTAAGTTCCATTTAATTCCATCTCTTTATTATTGTAAGTTTGTGGGAACCTTTCTATGTATTTTAGTCATGTGAGAAATAATTTGTATGCCTAGGAGTGTCTTCCTTGTTTGCACATAGGGTGAATGTCCTCTCTCACCGATGTGATCTCATTTATTGAACGTGCGTTTTCCACAGTTCTGCTTTTATTGTCCCTTAGGATCAATGCAAGTCACACCCTCCATATTTCAGCTGCTCTTATGTATTATCGATCTGCACATATGCACGCAGCCTGTCTGGGTACTAAAAATACAATAGCTGGCACTAACATATCCTATGCAAATCACTGGGGGATCTCTAATAGGGAATGGGCTTTAATAAATAATTATTTGTTTATGTGTTAGGACAAAATGAGCTTGAGCTTATGACAAAGCGGGGGAGGTAGGAAAGTGATTGTCTTAAAGGGACAGTCTATAATAGAATTGTTATTGTTTTAAAAGATAGATAATCCCTTAATTATCGATTCCCCAGTTTTGCATAACCAACACAGTTATATTAATATACTTTTTACCTTGTATCCAAGCATCTTCTGACAGTTCCCTGACCACATGACTTTATTATATATTGACATGCATTTAGTACTGTGTTTTGCTAAATCATTAATAACTCCTCGGGCGTGAGCACAATGCTATCTATATGACCTACATGATCTAGCACTCTCCTGTTGTGAAAAGCAAACAAAAAGGCATGTGATTAAGAGGTTGTCTATAGAGCCTTTGAAACAGGCAGAAATTTAGAGGTTTAAGTGTTATAAAGTATATTAATCTAACAAAACTGGGTAATGGGCAGTAAATGCATTATCTATCTTTTTAAACTATAACAATTCTATTGTAGACTGTCCCTATAAAGTGCTGCTTCAGTTCAGTCATTCAGTGCCCTATCATAGTGTCAGCGTTTTTAACCAGAACATCAAAAACAGACATTTCAGTTTGTTCTTTCGTGTGCTGTTTGATGTTACAATCCTCTTGACTGGTTCAATGAGCTGTTGGAGAAGCACACATTTAGGCTGGGGTTATAAAGTTTAAAGGCATAATGTTTTTAATGCTTATCTCTTAAAACTGTGGATGTTGCACAGTGCAGAAAAATAATATATATAACCCTCTCATTAATTTAAAGGAATATGAAGCCAAAACATTTTCGTTTGTGATTCAGAAAGAGCATACATTTTAAAAAGAGCTTTCTGCTATCAAATTAGCTTTGTTCCCATGGTAATTGGTGCACTGCTCTAAGCAATCAGTGTGTTGTATGTATCCTGTCAGGTCAATCTCAGCATAATTAACTATATAATTTTACTTTCTCTTGTTAAGTGTATCCAGTCCACGGATCATCCATTACTTATGGGATATTCTCCTTCCCAACAGGAAGTTGCAAGAGGATCACCCACAGCAGAGCTGCTATATAGCTCCTCCCCTAACTGCCATATCCAGTCATTCTCTTGCAACCCTCAACAAAGATGGAGGTCGTAAGAGGAGAGTGGTGTTTTATACTTAGTTTATTTCTTCAATCAAAAGTTTGTTATTTTTAAATGGTACCGGAGTGTGCTGTTTATCTCAGGCAGTATTTAGAAGAAGAATCTGCCTGCATTTTCTATGATCTTAGCAGAAGTAACTAAGATCCATGGCTGTTCTCACATATTCTGAGGAGTGAGGTAACTTCAGAGAGGGAATGGCGTGCAGGTTTTCCTGCAATAAGGTATGTGCAGTTAATATTTTTCTAGGGATGGAATTTGCTAGAAAATGCTGCTTATACCGGATTAATGTAAGTAAAGCCT
Organism: Bombina bombina; assembly: GCF_027579735.1. Classification (NCBI taxonomy): domain Eukaryota; kingdom Metazoa; phylum Chordata; class Amphibia; order Anura; family Bombinatoridae; genus Bombina; species Bombina bombina. The sequence goes on from NC_069499.1 coordinate 97,230,305, forward strand.
TAAATGCAGTGATAGCTACTGGTATCAGGCTTATTAATAGAGATGCATACTCTTATAAAAAACGTTTGCTGGCATGTTAATCTTTTTATATATGTTTGGTGACAAAACTTATTGGGGCCTAGTTTTTTTCCACATGGCTGGTTTGATTTCTGCCTAGAGACAGTTTCTTGAAGCTTTCCACTGTTGCAATATGAGTGGTAAGGGCCTATTTTAGTGCTTTTCTGTGCAGCTAAAAATACTGACAGAGACATTCAGCTTCCCTGTGCATGATACAGGACATCTCTGAAGGGCTCAAAAGGCTTCAAAGTCGTGTTTGAGGAGGGTGACAATCACAGTAGACTGTGGCAGTTGTTGTGACTGTGTTTAAAAAACGTTTTTGTCATTTATTATTCTGTTTTTGTTATTAAGGGGTTAATCATCCATTTGCAAGTGGGTGCAATGCTCTGCTGACTTGTTACATACACTGTAAAAATGTTGTTAGTGTAACTGCCTTTTTTCACTGTTATTTCAAATTTTGTCAAAATGTGTTTTCTCTTAAAGGCACAGTTTTTTATATTGCTTGTTAACTTGCTTTAAAGTGTTTTCCAAGCTTGCTAGTCTCATTGCTAGTCTGTACAAACATGTATGAAACAGAGGATACATTATGTTTAAAAGCCATAGTGGAGCCCCATAGGAGAATGTGTACTAAATGTATTGATTTCACCTTAAACAGTAAAGATCAGTCTTTATCTATAAAAGAATTGTCACCAGAAGGGTCTGTCGAGGGGTAAGTTATGCCGACTAACTCTCCCCACGTGTCGGACCCTTCGCCTCCCGCTCAAGGGACGCACGCTAATATGGCGCCAAGTACATCAGGGACGCCCATAGCGATTACTTTGCAGGACATGGCTGCAATCATGAATAATACCCTGTCAGAGGTATTATCCAGATTGCCTGAATTGAGAGGCAAGCGCGATAGCTCTGGGGTTAGACGAGATACAGAGCGCGTAGATGCTGTAAGAGCCATGTCTGATACTGCGTCACAATATGCAGAACCTGAGGACCGAGAGCTTCAGTCTGTGGGTGACGTCTCTGATTCGGGGAGACCTGATTCAGAGATTTCTAATTTTAAATTTAAGCTTGAGAACCTCCGTGTATTGCTTGGGGAGGTATTAGCTGCTCTGAATGACTGTGACACAATTGCAGTGCCAGAGAAATTGTGTAGGCTGGATAAATACTATGCAGTGCCGGTGAGTACTGATGTTTTTCCAATACCTAAAAGGCTTACAGAAATTATTAGTAAGGAGTGGGATAGGCCCGGTGTGCCCTTTTCCCCACCTCCTATATTTAGAAAAATGTTTCCAATAGATGCCACTACACGGGACTTATGGCAGACTGTCCCTAAGGTGGAGGGAGCAGTTTCTACTTTAGCAAAGCGTACCACTATCCCGGTTGAGGACAGTTGTGCTTTTTCAGATCCAATGGATAAAAAATTAGAGGGTTACCTTAAGAAAATGTTTATTCAACAAGGTTTTATTTTACAGCCCCTTGCTGTCACTGCTGCGGCGGCGGCATTCTGGTTTGAGGCCCTGGAAGAGGCCATCCATACAGCTCCATTGACTGAAATTGTTGACAAGCTTAGAACTCTTAAGCTAGCTAACTCATTTGTTTCTGATGCCATTGTTCATTTGACTAAACTAACGGCTAAGAATTCCGGATTCGCCATCCAGGCGCGTAGGGCGCTATGGCTCAAATCCTGGTCAGCTGATGTGACTTCAAAGTCTAAATTACTCAACATTCCTTTCAAGGGGCAGACCTTATTCAGCCTGGTTTGAAAGAAATTATTGCTGACATTACTGGAGGTAAGGGTCATACCCTTCCTCAAGACAGGGCCAAATCAAAGGCCAAACAGTCTAATTTTCGTGCCTTTCGAAATTCCAAGGCAGGTGCAGCATCAACTTCCTCTGCTTCAAGACAAGAGGGAACTTTTGCTCAATTTAAGCAGGCCTGGAAACCTAACCAGTCCTGGAACAAAGGCAAGCAGGCCAGAAAGCCTGCTGCTGCCTCTAAGACAGCATGAAGGAACGGCCCCCTATCCGGCGACGGATCTAGTAGGGGGCAGACTTTTTCTCTTCGCCCAGACGTGGGCAAGAGATGTTCAGGATCCCTGGGCGTTGGAGATCATATCTCAGGGATATCTTCTGGACTTCAAAGCTTCCCCTCCACAAGGGAGATTTCATCTTTCAAGGTTATCTGCAAATCAGATAAAGAAAGAGGCATTCCTACGCTGTGTGCAAGACCTCCTAGTAATGGGAGTGATCCATCCAGTTCCGCGGACGGAACAAGGACAGGGTTTTTATTCAAATCTGTTTGTGGTTCCCAAAAAAGAGGGAACCTTCAGACCAATTTTGGATCTAAAGATCTTAAACAAATTCCTCAGAGTTCCATCTTTCAAAATGGAAACTATTCGGACCATCCTACCCATGATCCAAGAGGGTCAGTACATGACCACAGTGGACTTAAAGGATGACTACCTTCACATACCGATTCACAAAGATCATCATCGGTTCCTAAGGTTTGCCTTTCTAAACATTCATTACCAATTTGTAGTTCTTCCCTTCGGGTTGGCTACAGCCCCGAGAATCTTTACGATGGTTCTGGGCTCACTTCTGGCGGTTCTAAGACCGCGAGGCATAGCGGTGGCTCCGTATCTAGACGACATCCTGATACAGGCGTCAAGCTTTCAAATTGCCAAGTCTCATACAGAGATAGTTCTGGCATTTCTGAGATCGCACGGGTGGAAAGTGAACGAGGAAAAGAGTTCTCTATCCCCACTCACAAGAGTCTCCTTCTTAGGGACTCTTATAGATTCTGTAGAGATGAAAATTTACCTGACGGAGTCCAGGTTATCAAAGCTTCTAAATGCTTGCCGTATTCTTCATTCCATTCCGCGCCCTTCGGTGGCTCAGTGTATGGAGGTGATCGGCTTAATGGTAGTGGCAATGGACATAGTGCCATTTGCGCGCCTACATCTCAGACCGCTGCAATTATGCATGCTAAGTCAGTGGAATGGGGATTACACAGATTTGTCTCCTCTGCTAAATCTGGATCAAGAGACCAGAGATTCTCTTCTCTGGTGGTTGTCTCGGGTCCACCTGTCCGAGGGTATGACCTTTCGCAGGCCAGATTGGACAATTGTAACAACAGATGCCAGCCTTCTAGGTTGGGGTGCAGTCTGGAACTCCCTGAAGGCACAGGGATCGTGGACTCAGGAGGAGAAACTCCTTCCGATAAATATTCTGGAGTTAAGAGCAATATTCAATGCTCTTCTGGCTTGGCCTCAGTTAGCAACACTGAGGTTCATCAGATTTCAGTCTGACAATATCACGACTGTGGCTTACATCAACCATCAAGGGGTAACCAGGAGTTCCCTAGCGATGTTAGAAGTCTCAAAAATAATTCGCTGGGCAGAGACTCACTCTTGCCACCTGTCAGCAATCCATATCCCAGGCGTGGAGAACTGGGAGGCGGATTTTCTAAGTCGTCAGACTTTTCACCCGGGGGAGTGGGAACTCCATCCGGAGGTGTTTGCTCAATTGATTCATCGTTGGGGCAAACCAGAGTTGGATCTCATGGCGTCTCGCCAGAACGCCAAGCTTCCTTGTTACGGATCCAGGTCCAGGGACCCAGAAGCGACGCTGATAGATGCTCTAGCAGTGCCTTGGTTCTTCAACCTGGCTTATGTGTTTCCACCGTTTCCTCTGCTCCCTCGACTGATTGCCAAAATCAAACAGGAGAGAGCATCAGTGATTCTAATAGCGCCTGCGTGGCCACGCAGGACCTGGTATGCAGACCTAGTGGACATATCATCCTTTCCACCATGGACTCTGCCTCTAAGACAGGACCTTCTAATACAAGGTCCTTTCAATCATCCAAATCTAATTTCTCTGAGACTGACTGCATGGAGATTGAACGCTTGATTCTATCAAAGCGTGGCTTCTCCGAGTCAGTCATTGATACCTTAATACAGGCACGAAAGCCTGTTACCAGGAAAATCTATCACAAGATATGGCGTACATATCTTTACTGGTGTGAATCCAAGAATTATTCATGGAGTAAGGTTAGGATTCCTAGGATATTGTCCTTTCTCCAAGAGGGTTTGGACAAAGGATTATCAGCTAGTTCCTTAAAGGGACAGATTTCTGCTCTGTCCTTTTGCACAAGCGTCTGGCAGAAGTTCCAGACGTCAGGCATTTTGTCAGGCTTTGGTTAGAATTAAGCCTGTGTTTAAACCTGTTGCTCCCCCATGGAGCTTAAACTTGGTTCTTAAAGTTCTTCAAGGAGTTCCGTTTGAACCCCTTCATTCCATTGATATTAAGCTTTTATCTTGGAAAGTTCTGTTTTTGATGGCTATTTCCTCGGTTCGGAGAGTCTCTGAGCTATCTGCCTTACAATGTGATTCTCCTTATCTGATTTTTCATGCAGATAAGGTAGTTCTGCGTACCAAACCTGGGTTTTTACCTATGGTGATTTCTAACAAGAATATCAATCAAGAGATTGTTGTTCCATCATTGTGTCCTAATCCTTCTTCAAAGAAGGAACGTCTTTTACATAATCTGGACGTAGTCCGTGCCTTGAAGTTTTACTTACAAGCTACTAAAGATTTTCATCAAACATCTTCCCTGTTTGTCGTTTATTCTGGACAGAGGAGAGGTCAAAAAGCTTCGGCAACCTCTCTTTCCTTTTGGCTTCGGAGTATTATACGCCTAGCCTATGAGACTGCTGGACAGCAGCCCCCTGAAAGAATTACAGCTCATTCTACTAGAGCTGTGGCTTCCACCTGGGCCTTTAAGAATGAGGCCTCTGTTGAACAGATTTGCAAGGCCGCGACTTGGTCTTCGCTTCACACTTTTTCAAAATTTTACAAATTTGATACTTTTGCTTCTTCGGAGGCTGTTTTTGGGAGAAAGGTACTTCAGGCAGTGGTTCCTTCCGCTTAATCCCTGCCTTGTCCCTCCCATCATCCGTGTACTTTAGCTTTGGTATTGGTATCCCATAAGTAATGGATGATCCGTGGACTGGATACACTTAACAAGAGAAAACATAATCTATGCTTACCTGATAAATTTATTTCTCTTGTAGTGTATCCAGTCTACGGCCCGCCCTGTCATTTTAAGGCAGGTCTAAATTTTAATTAAACTACAGTCACCACTGCACCCTATGGTTTCTCCTTTCTCTGTTTGTTTCTGTCGAATGACTGGATATGGCAGTTAGGGGAGGAGCTATATAGCAGCTCTGCTGTGGGTGATCCTCTTGCAACTTCCTGTTGGGAAGGAGAATATCCCATAAGTAATGGATGATCCGTGGACTGGATACACTACAAGAGAAATAAATTTATCAGGTAAGCATAAATTATGTTTTTAGCCTCTCTAGAGAGCATGATAGAAGCACCATTTTCAGAGCTTTTATTACCTACTAGTGTTAAAGCCCTTGTACACAGGCTACACCGATACTTAAACTGATACCTCTACTTCCTACCCATACACCATCTTGTGGCGTTTTTCAAACTGCATGTTCCCATTTCATTTTAAGCTGGAGTGGAGACTTAACTAAAACTTGTTCACTTCTGTTCTGCCCATACACATTGCTCTTATTTGTATTATTGTACTTCAGAACAGTGCTCCAAAAGCCGCTACTATACAGCTGGAAGCCTACCTGGGAGAGATCTCTGTACCTCGTTACGGCAAATCCCTGAAGTACTGGGCAGTTAATAAACTGAGATTTCCAGCTCTGGCTAAAATGGCCCAAAAATATCTTTCTTCCCCATGCAGTAGTGTGAAAAGTGAAAGACTGATCAGCTTAGCTTCAAACGTCCTTACTGACAGCAGAAACAGACTTATAGCTGGACATGCAGAGATGCTTCTGTTCCTTAAAAAGAGCTTGCCACTAACTTTTGAAAAATGATTCTAATAGCTATAGCTAGATTGCCTGTTATACTGCTAGTTCTCATCTTGCACAATTATGCTCAAAACATACTGTACTCTGAGGAACATCCTTAGCCAGGGCTGGAATGGAAATAAAAAGCAACCCTGGAAAAATATGTAGACCAGCCCTATTTTCTGTTGAGTCAGTAGAATGCAAATGCCCCATTTTTCTCAAAGGGGATTACTGGGACACTCCTTCCCCAATATTTTTTCAGAATTAAATTATATTACTTTGTATTAAATACAAATGTCAGAATGATGTTATATAGACACCCTACAACCCAATGGCATCCAGTAATCACCCCTTTAAACTGTAGCTTTCCAGCCCCAGCTGCTGCAGCTGTTATTTATTGTTGTCATTATTAATATATTTTATTGTAATATTTTTATTTATAAACATGTTCTGTTAACTTTGTGACAACAATCAAATAAAACTTTTATTATTTCAAAATGTCTTTTGAGTTACAGTTCATAATTATAAAGAAGCTATCTTAAATCATTAGTCTGTATTGTGCTTGGTAAACTGTCATATGACATTAAAAAAGACATATCGGTAATTGGTATCGGTGAGTATTTGAAAAAAGTATCAGTACTTGTACTCGGTCTTAAAAAAAAAAAGGTATCGGTGCAACCCTAACACAGGCCAAAATGTTTACGGAACTGCAGCGTTCCCACCCACCCCCTCCTACCCCCCTCCAGCAATGGGCCGCCCACACGCCTCCCTCCTAACTCTCCCACGCCACCAACGATCAGCACCACTGCTGCCCGATGCAAAGAGGGACACAGAGTGTCCCTCTCTGCTTTGGTACCTCTGCAAGAATATTTCTGCACTCATGGGGCATGCAGAAATAGCGCAATCTCGCTACTTTTATCAAAATTGCGGCAGAGAGAGACCCAGGACAGCTTAACGACCAGTGCCGTCCTTGTGCAGTCTCTACTGTGCATCAGTGATGGTCATTAAGGTTAGGTATGTTTGTCTCACGCTGCAGTCTCTACTGCGCATGACTGCATTAGACAGACATACCTAGCCTTTTATAATATAGGATTATTTAATAAAATTTCATACATTTACATTGACTTGAAGGGATATGAAACACAAAGTGCTATTGCATTGTCTTTATATTGTGTATCTGTTAGTTTATATTCTTTTATATTTAGATTATAAAATCAGATTGTGCAAAACTATTCTGTTTACGTTTGCCATAAATAAGATGTAATTTACTTCTCTTACATTAATAGCACTAACATTTTATGTTTAAATATTTTTAATTGGTAACGTAATTCTTGTTTACTTACAATACATAAGTTGATCAACCATTTCTCCAGAAACACAAACATCAGGATAATAGGAGATAACAATCCCGACACACCCAAATAATATCCTCCTCCATCCTCCCCCACATCCCAATGCATTTCATATTTCCAAAGAGACCTATCTTTGTATGTAGAGGATTCTGGAACATGACATCAGTATTCAGAATTTTTCAAGTTGATCCTCTGTATTTTGGAGATTTTTTGCAATGCAAACCCTTGTCACTGTGCACAGAATTCTGATGAGTGTATTGATATATCTATGGAATCTATCTATGTGTTTGTGTAGTAATGCTTGTTGGATAGTGAGTGTGACCTCTTCCTCCAGTATTTGGCTAATAAGGGCAGAGAGTTTTTGCCACGTCCCCTGCATTTCCCTACAGTCCCACTACATGTGTTTGTAGGATCCCAATTCCCTGCACCCTCTATAACATAAGTTGTTGCTATTTGGCTGTATATGAGCCGTCCTCATTGGGGTTAGATACCATCTAAATAGAGTCTTCGTGACATTTTCCTTTAGATCCATACTAATTAATCCCCTATCAGCTACTTGGAATAGTTCCTCCCATTCCTGTACTTCTTTAATTATATTCAAGTCCTTCTCCCATTTTACCATTATCATGGATTTAGTTCTATTTGGAGGTGTCTGTAGTGTTATGTATATTTTAGAGATATTGTGTTTGGTCCTTGTAAGACTTGCGCCGTAGGTCTCTAACACCGTAGGTTGTCCCCTTTCAGGAATAAGTGCAAAGAGGAGCGTAATTGAAGATATAGGTACCAGTGGAGTTTTATAGGAATCAGTTTTGTCTGTAACTGGGTAAAAGGAAGCACCTGTCCCCCCTGTATCACATCGGCTACTCTATAGAGCCCTTTGTTTTCCCATTTGGCCACTAGTCTGCGGGAGTCTCCTGATAAAAGGCATCTAATTGGTGTCATTAAAGAGAATTCAGGAAACAAGTCTGCTCTTTTAAGTGTCTGTGTCCAAGTCTTTATGGTCAGGTCCGTGGTATATGTCTTAGTATGTGTCTTATAGCACTAACATTTTAAAGGGATAGTAAAGTCTAAATTAAACTTTCGTGATTCAGATTGGTGAATGTAATTTTAAACAACTTTCTAATTTACTTTTATCATCAAATTTGTTTTGTTATTCTTTGTTGAAAGCTAAACCTAGGTTGGCTCATATGCTTATTTCTAAGCCCTTGAAGGCCGCCTCTTATCTGAATGTATGAGTTTTTCACAACTAGAGGGCGTTAGTTCATGTGTTTCATATAGATAACATTGTGCTCACGCACATGGAGTTATTTAAAAGTCAGCACTAGAGATCTGAGGTAAGGAGGCAGTCAGCAGAAGCTTACATACAAGGTAATTGCAGAAGTAAACAGTGTATTAATATAACTGTGTTGGTTATGTAAAACTGGGGAATTGTAAATAAAGGGATTATCTATCTTTTTAAACCATAACATTTTTGGTGTTTACTATCCCTTTTATGAGCTAGTTAACTAAATTTACAAACTAACTGTATTTGAAAATGCAAAATAGGTTATATTTATTAAAACTGCAATAAATCAATATTATCTTTTTTTAATAGCTAATGACTCCTGAATTATTTGACATTAAGGCTTTAATTATAAATATAAGAATCAGGAACTAATTTGCGCATTACATTTCTTTTTGTGACGACACTTTGTGTGACATCAGCAGATAAGCAAATGAATGCACGCTGGGAAATATTTTTGTAGGGCTGCAATCCAAATATCAGCTGTGTTTGTAGCACAGATTTTTCTTTTTATAGAGAAAAACTATAAAAAATAATTGCAATCACTTACATTGTTTAACTCTGGAACAGATTTGTTTTCTTTTGAATGAGACGTAAATGAGTACGCTCCGGGCTCCCCATAGCGATGTGATAGGTTACTACGCTTCCCATCATGGCTGCATGTTGCACAGTTCTGTTCCTGTTAGCAAGTCCATTTCAAGTAGGGAGCAGATGGAAATGTTATGGCATTAGAGAGAGACATAATGAGTATGTGTGTTGTACAACAAAATAAAGAGTGCAGATTTTACTTTCTTTCCTCTGGCCCATGGGACATTACATTTTATGTCTGCACTTGTTACCTCACCTCATAAATAAGCTGTGGTATTAGTGAGTGGTCATATCACGTGTATACATTTATATGCTGGATCATAATGCCATACTAGGTTTTCCACCTCAGCCATGTTTTCCCGGACACTTATGAGTTACACATGCTGCAGGGTAAGCAGGGAGGAACATGTATTGTGCTGTGTATTTTTAATTTTAAAGTTTTTTTTTATTGATCATTGTAAAGTAACAGAAAACGTCATTTGGGAGACACAGCTCCCGTACAATGCGATTAGTAGTATTTACAAGTTTTATATAGATAACATAACATCGATCTATAACTACTTCCAAGTTCAAACTGATTTAGCTATTTCAGCCCTAAGCAGAATACCGATAAAAAACAAAAAAGCAAAAACATAAAGAAGCAAAAAAGAACGACAGGATAAACCTTACAAAGAAAGATTACTCCTCTTTTAATTCTAAGCTAATTCGATTAATCTTATATAAGATCATCTACAGAAACTTGTTATGTTCCTATCTCAATACCTCAGCTGTTCAATCTCTTCAAGGTGTGTTATTTACCACTTCTAGCTATTTCTGGGGTACCCCCTTACTCTTACTACATATGTCTGAGCGAATTTCTAATAAATGAGATTATTTTGCTGATTCCTACTTCTGAGCGGTTACCATTCCTTGTTATGGGTGACAAGCAATCCAACCTATACTGAGGGCTAGGCATTATCCATGTCAAGTGGGAGGGAGGCAGGGGAGGGAGAAAAAAAAAAAAAAAAAAAGGGGGGGGGGGAAGAGAAGGAAAAAAAGTAGTGGGATAAAGATAGAAGACCAACCTTCCCTTCTTTCCTAACATAGCCAGCTTCTAGGAAACCGACTCCGTTCTATTTGTTGTTGGAACCAAGAGGAAGAATTAAAGTGTCGCACTACCTGTTTTTGTACATCCATAGAGAGTGAGATAATATAGGACTTCCATTTATTAAAGAATCTGGATACTTGTTTTGGATTAATAGATCTTGTATTATATTGCTCCAGCACCATTTGATACTGGACTTCTTTCAAGAATTCTGTAAATTTGAGTGATTTATGATTCTTCCAATTTCTTAAAATTAAATTTCGGGCTGTCAAAATAAGTAGATTCATAAATCTATTGTTAGGTAGGTCAAAGGTATATTTGCAAAAAAACAGTATCTGATGAAGCGTCAGTTTAATCCTACTTCCCATTATCCTGGATGCCCAGAAATTTACCTTCTGCCAGAATTGGGCTACTTTGGGACAAGCCCAAAAAGAGTGTATGTAATCTGCATATTCCTTACTGCATTTGAGACATTTCCTCTTTTCCCAGCTCCATTTTGCTAGCCTGGCTGGGGTAAGATATGCCCTATTTATTAATTTTATATGGGATTCTTTCCAAGTGCAAGTGTATGTTGCCCTATCTGCTAGGGAGATACTTTGTACTATATCCTCGGGTTCTACTTTTAGTTTTTCTTTTGCCCATTTTACTGAAATATCTACAAGATTTTTCTGACCCCCTTCCTTCATTATGGCTTGGTAAACTTGGGAAATAGTATTAACCCCCTCACTATATTGTGAGATTATAGTCTTCAAGTGTTTACTATCTATCCCCACTCCTGTATCTAGTCTCAATTTCTCCACCCAGTGTCTAATTTGTAGGTATGCAAAAAAACTGGACCTTGGGAGATGGAATTGGTGAGCTATGTTCTCAAATGATCGAAGCCTCAAGTCATTATTTTCACATATCTCTATCACATACTTCAATCCGTATCTAGCCCATATATCAAAAACCGAAGGTTCACAAGCTATCGGAAAACTTGGGTTACCCACTAAGGGTAGATATTCTGATTTCCTAAAATCTACACCCAGTTCCTTGCATGTTTTCTGCCATGCATGCACAATGTATTTAAACGTAGACATCTGGTATACTTGATCTGGAAGTCTATTTGCTGCATGATGGAGAATCGCCTTTAGACTGAATGGTTTTATAAGAGCAGATTCTATCTCATAAAATGAGCTTAAACCCTTTTCGGTGATCCAATCCAAGGCAAATTTTACTAGTGTGGCGTAATTATATAATTTTACATTAGGACATGCCATACCTCCAAAAGCTTTAGGGAGTGTTAATTTAGATAGTGAGATTCAAGATTTCTTACCTTGCCATATAAATTGATTAAATAGCCTATTAAGCGTGACTAGGTCTTTCTTATATAATAGGAGCGGGAGATTCTGCAAAAAATATAAAAGCTTAGGAAAGAGCACCACTTTAATTAGCATAGTTCGTGCAGTGAGTGACAAGGGAAGCTTAGCCCAGTTTTGTAGTTTCAGAGCCAGTGCTTTAATGCACTGTTTAAAGTTCAGATCGTACCACCTATTGGGGTCCCTACTCAATGTGATTCCCAGATACCTTATCTGAGAAGTTTCTAAGAATGGATGATTACAGGGAACTACAGGCTTGCGTATCCACATGATCTCTGATTTTTCATAATTGATTTTGTAGCCTGAGAAGGAGCTAAAGAGATTACATAGTTCCAACAATCGAGGAATGGCTGTCTTTAGATTACTAAGAAAAAGCAGAAGATCATCTGCGAACAACGACAGAACTAACTTATGTCCTCCTAACTGAATACCCTGCAGTTCTTTTCTCAAAAGTATTGCCAGAGGTTCAAGGGATAAATTAAAAAGAAAAGGGGACAAAGGGCACCCCTGACGAGTGCCCCGCCCCAAGGTAATATTCTCAGAGAGTTCTCCATTTACTATAAGAGCAGAGGTTGGCCCCTTATATAATTGTGTGATAAATTGTTGAAAGGAGCCAACTATACCGAACTTTCCCAATGTTGTTAATAGATGGTCCCAGATGATGGAGTCGAATGCTTTTTCCGCATCGATTGCAAGTAAAGCAAGATCTGGCTTGGGAGAGGGCCTTTGTCTTTCTATTTTGTTCCAAAAATAATCTAAGACCAATTGTGTTTTCCTAATGTTTTTGACAGAACTCCTACCTGTCATAAAGCCTGTCTGATCCGGATGGACCAGACCATCTAAAGAAGTTTTTAATCTACCGGCCAAGATATGTGTCAAGATCTTGTAGTCTTGGTTCAAGAGCGAGATAGGCCTATATGATGTAGTTAGCTCTGGATCTTTACCTTTTTTGGGAATTAAGACTATATTGGAAGCTGCAAACAGCGTGGATTGAGGTTTATTCCTGATAAAGTAGTCGTTGTATAGCTTAACTAAAACCGTCGGGATCTCTTCAGAGAGTAACTTATAGAATTCTGCCGGCAAGAAATCTGGTCCTGGTGCTTTCCCTAACTTCAACTTCTGGATGGTGTTTGCTATTTCCTCCACAGTAAAGGGTTTATTAAGCTCTTGGAGATCCTCTTTCTTAATTTGAGGCAAGGATATTCCTTGCCAAAAATGCTGTTTAGAGGATATATTGATCTGTTTCTGCGCATATAGTTCTTGGAATGTTTGAAAAAAGGCTTCTCTTATTCCTGGGGGATCAGAGACTCTAGTATTCCTATATTTAACTGCTGCTATATAATTTTTTTGCTGTCTGGCATTAACGATCCTTGCTAGGTATTTAGCTGAGACCCCATGTACTCCCTTGTACATTACCTTCAACTTTAAATCCTCTGAAGCAGAGTGTTGTTTCAAGAAAAGATCATATAGGTTTTTACTGTCTTTATATTTTTGCCACTGCCCAGGCGAAGGATCAACCAGATATCTCTTATAGTTATTAGTTAAAGTATTTGCTAATTGCTCCTCCCTTTTCCCCCAGATTGCCCTCATTTTTGCTAAATATGCCTTAATCTCTCCCCTAAAGACTGCTTTTGCAGTTTCCCAGAGGATTTCTGGCCTATCCAAGTAGTCTTGGTTATCAATCACAAATTGATGCCATCTCTTTTGGATCCATTTTTTAAAGTGGGGGTTATTATAGAGATATTGAGGAAAGAAAAACTTGTTTGGTGAAAATGCTTTCCCAGTTAATCCTATCTCTAGGGAAATGATAGCGTGATCAGAGATCACAATATCCTGAATTTCTGCCCGCATCTTCATTTTCAACATATGTTTTGAGACTAGAAAGAAGTCTATCCTTGAAAACGAAGCATGTGCCCAAGAAGCACATGTATACTCACGACTATCCGGGTTCTGTGCCCGCCAGATATCTTGTAAGACTAAGGTTTTGGTAAAACCTTCAAGGATATCCTTTCTCCTGTCTTTCCTCATCCCCGACCTGGTTTTTGATCTATCCAATACCTTGGAAGAGGTCAAGTTAAAATCACCGACAACTATCAAGTTACTCCCAGAATACAAAAACAATTTTAATCTCAATTCTTCCCAGAAATATTTATCCATAACATTGGGGCCATATACATTGCAAAAAATAAAGTTAGTACCATTTACTTCCATCTCCACAATTTGATACCGCCCGTTTGGGTCATTTACTAATTTATTAACTTTATAATCTAGTTGTTTACGTATAAGAATAGCTAAGCCTCTATTTGACTTGTCATATACTGTGTAGAGGACCTCCCCAACCCATTTAGATTTAAGTTTAATAGCCTCCTTAGGTCTGAGGTGGGTCTCCTGAATAAAGGCTATGTCAGGATTCTGGAGTCCTAAGTGTCTAATAACCAGTTTCCTTTTCCTTGGAGAAGAAATTCCTCCAATGTTCCAAGATAAAAGTTTTAACTTAACCATTTAGACTACTAGGCGGTAAAGAAATAGCAGAGAGAAGGGATAGTAGGGAAAAACAAAAAAAAAAAAAAAAAAAGGGGAGAGGGGGGGAAAGAAAAACGAAAAAGGGATACCCCCCCTCCCTTGCCACCGAATTGACACTTTTCCATCTTTCCACCCTTCTGTATATGTTTGAATGTTCTTAACAAAACAACCTTCATTTATCATATTTGTCATCATCGGCTTTGAAACCGCCATTAATTCGCTGTTTCGGGCTCCTTTAGTAGTTACCTTGACTATACTCCTATATTCTGACAAAATAGCTTGATCTCTTCAGGTTTTATAAAACTATGCGTTTAGTTTGAGTCTCCATTGAGAAGTCTTGGAATAGTAATATTCTGTTAGGGCCAATCATGATATTATTATTTTTACGATATAACCTAAGGATATGAAATTCCCCACGACCCTCAAATTATTGCGCCTTGCCCTATCCTCTAATTCCTCAATTTTGGCTTGGATCACGGAGAGTTTAACATCATGTGCATTAACCATTTGGTCTTGTGTTGTAAATCTGTCCTCTATGTCAGATACTCTGGACTCTACCTCATTCATACGACTTGAAAATTGTTTGATTTCATTTGTGACAGATGCCATTTCAGATTTTAGAGCTTCAAATTGTGGCATCACTAGTTCTGAAATCTGCTGAATAAGTAAGGTATTATCTGAGCCACTCACCCCCTATATCATTCTGATTGAGTAAATCTGAACAACTCTCATTGGGTTTAAGTTTTTTTTCTCTTGATTTGAGTGGCATATTGGTGGTTTTAGTGTGTGAGATGAATCTTTCCATATAGTGAATATGTGAGAAACAAAAATACCCAAGATCTCAACTAACAGATACTTAGAAATTGTTGTTCTTATCTTGATCTTGGATCTTTTAGTGAGATTATTTATTCCTTTTTAGGCGAGGCTACTCGCATGAAAACTGTGTATGTGCTAAGGGAAAAAAAAGGAGAGAAAAAAAGTCTAGCCTGCTAACCAGGGTAGAGCCGATCGTGAGGTGAATATAGTGGTCAACAACAACAAAAAACAAAAAAAACCCCTGTAATAACCAAATTGGTAGCTAGAAGAGGATAAGAAACAGAGGCGTTTCTCCCTTCCCCTCTGCCTCCCCTATCCCCCTCCACTCCCTCCTTCAAAAAGGGTTCTTATTTCAGATTTAACTGTGAAACAACCAACCAACAAACAATACAAACTGTGTTAAAAATTCAAACTATACTTTACATATCGTGTAGCAGTTATTGTGAATACAGTGCTTTCTGCTTTAATTATTTTTGGGGAGCACAATAAAGTACTCCGTAGAGGAGGGTGAGTGAATTTGTGTATACCACCTCCGAAATTTGTAGTAATCTCACTCTATTAGTTCAATGAAACAGAATAGACTGAACCAAGTAGCCACTTTATCTAACCAGTTCCTTGCTTACTATTAAAAAGAAAAAAAAAGAAAAAGCCTTCAATGCCAGGCAACCAGATGATCACCCTACTTAAGGCCAGATATTTAACCCTGTAAACCACAATTTGTTCGGTTATGTGTTGCTCTTTCTCTGTAAAAGAATAAGTACCTTTGTCACATAGTGTTTTAAACTAAACCCTTGCTAAGAAATATGTATACTAAAAAAGAAGAGTTTAACACCCTCAATAGAAAAATTTTCTCAAACATTAGCAGTTGGTTAGAGTTGTCATATCAGCTAGACAGAGCAATGAAACAATTAACAATAGTGAAACCATAGGCCAATTACACACAAGGTTCACTCTTAGGTTCTTTTTGTATATTGTCAGAGCCTTTAGAAGTAGCTTTTGTCTAATACCAATTATATATATAGAATATCTGCAAGGTTGACTTTAAGAGCTACTTCTAAATCCCTTGGTTTTAAATCCTTTGCTGTTTTTAAATACCGTAGTCCCCTAAAGTCAATTATATAAATTGGTAAGACTGATATTCAAAATTATCGTTTTCCCACTCTCCACAGTCCCTTTTGGATTAAAGCCAGAACGTCTTTAGATTTTGTCAGCTTATGGAATGGGAGAGTGTCTCTCTAGAAAAAAGGTTGTAAGTCCCCAGGGACCAATATAAAGCAATCCAGCTTCGTGATATTATGTATATAGGGAAATGCTTCCACCAACACTTGGGTACCTCTTTATAATCAAGCGGGATACAGTTAAGTTGTTGCACTCTGTTATATATTGAGTGAATTTAGTTTTCCTTATAGATTGCAACCTTTTTAGTTTGTGGGCAACACCTCGCTATATTCAGCTGTTATAGCGAGTTATATGGCAGTTCTTAATCAGTCCCAGCAAGAGGGAGTAAGCGGGTGATCTTACCGGACCGTAGCAGTATATACTCTGTCCCTGCTACCTGCTCTGCTCGTGTCTCCTCTCCTCTCAGCTTTACCAGTTCTCAGGCTGCTCATCTACGATACTTCCTGCAATAGAGTATCGCTGCCGTCCCAGCTTGACCTCAGCGTCCTTACACCGCCAAGCCTCTCTTTGGTTCCTGTTTGTTTCCGGTAGCTCCGGACCTCCGGCACACAGCACAACCCGGAACCAACTACAACACTGCCACTTCTCAGCTCCTGACTCCGATCAAGGGAACGATGGTTGCCGTGAGTATAGGGGCCGCCGATCCCGGATATCTCTGTGGTCTCTGCCTCCACCTCAGCAGCTCCGCTTCCCTTCCCCTAGGTTCCAAGGTAAGTCAGATTTGTTGTAGGTCTTTAACCAAATAGCTATGTGCCAGAATGCCTCCTGGCGTATTGACTCTGCTCCTGAGTCTGTCTACCATTAAGGAGCCGGTTCTGCAGACAAGGTATCCAAGCCAGGTGGATTGTTTCTGGCCAAGGAATAGCGCAGGTGGGGGGTGTTGGATAGTGCCCTTTAGATCAGAGCAGCATGCTAGCGTCCATCTTGCTGCTAGCTCCTCCCCTTCCGGACTCCCCCGTATTGTGCTGTGTATAAGCACTATTCATGTGATGTCCAAAGACTCAATACATGTTCCTCCCTGCTCACCCTGCAGCATGTGTAACTCATAAGTGTCCAGAAACCATGGCCGAGGTAGCAACAGTGTATGCCATACACTGTAAGAGTTAAAGTTAGAGGGATATTATCTGTCATGCACAATTTATTTTTAGTTTATTTATTGTATTTTTTTTATTTTTTTTTACAATGGAGGGTGTTAATAAGTAAGTGACAAACTTTTGTAGCGTGATAAGAAGTGGATATGTGTGAACAGTGTAGTTTTTGAATAGTCCAGAGGGAGAACTTTTTTCACTTTCTGCAATGAGACTTTTTATGTTCTATGCATTTCTAAATAGATATATCTATACCTATATATAATCATGTATATGTATGTACGAGCGCAACCTGACTTACTTCTAGCGCAGTTAATGCTCAAGCGGGAGCGTTAATTAGTGCTCCACTTGTAATCTGGCCCTTAGAAAGGCAAATTTTAGTATGAGAGCAATTTATTATTATTATTATTATCCTTTTATTTGTATAGCGCCATCAAATTCCGTAGCGCTGGGTACAATGATAAGGGTATACAATGACAAGGATTTGCGATAAAATACAAAACATAACAAAACTGAACAAATCTAGTACAGGAGGAAGAGGGCCCTGCTCCGGAGAGCTCACAGTCTACAGGTTTAGGGTGCAGAGACATAAGGTTGGGGGCAGCTTGTCATATCGGTTGTAGTTACAGCAGTGAGTCAGGCAGTTCATGTATTAGTTTGATTAGGATGAACTATACATTCTGCACTGATCTCACAAGCAAGCTTGATGTAACCTCGATAAGCAGTGCTCAGGATGCGAAAGAGAGACTTGGGGTCGAGTTTTGAAGCTGAGGCGGACAGGGGCACACATGCCGGAATGCAGCATTGCACACAAGCGTTATTTTGCGCTTGCGTGCAATCCCGCCCACGCATAACCAATCACACGCGGGCAGGAGCTGTCAATCTCCCCGGTCAGACAAGACCAAGGAGATTGAAATTCGCCACCTAAGAGGTCTGATGACCGCTGCTTGTTTAATACGGTCTGCAGTCATGAGAACCTGCAGTCGTAGGGGGTCGAAGGCTGGCGAAAGTTTTTGATAAATCGACCCCTTATTCATTATAATATAATGCTGTAAAAAAAGTTTATGATTTCTCTCTGTGCCAGAGAGATTTTGATAGTCTGTCCCTTAGATGTGATTTAGTTTACAATGTTTCGTTATCTACAAAATATACCATCATGATACCTTTAATCCCTTTTCCTGTTTTTTAAGCTTTAACAACTGGCAGCTATTCAGGTTAAAGCAATAGGGGCTTGTTTATTAAGCTTTAGAACATTTGTTTTGTATTAAAGGGAGATTCTAGTGCAAACATTACACACTTTTATAAAAGCATTTCATTTTGTACTACTGCGCTTCAAGTATGTTTAACCCCCAACATATAAGTGAAACACATAGTTAAAGTCCTGCTTGGGAGCTTAAAGGGATATTCCAGCCAAAATTGGAAACTACATGGGTGCATTTCAGTATTGAACAGAAGCAATTTTGTAATATAAATGCATTATCAAAAATGCTTCTAATAAATGCTATAGCTGTTTTAAAAGTGTATTTAAGTATGCACCGTGCACCAGCAGAGAGCCTAAGGTGCATGTACCATCTGTAATGACTCAATTTGTTAATTGGTGACATGATACAAGTCCCACTGATGATCTGAGCAGCTGTATTATTTAAAATGTGGGTGCAGTGACAATATCTAGCTATGCTTCACATGCACGTGCAGAGAAAAATGTTAATACTAAAACAGCTATAACTTTTACTAGAAGCATTTTTGCCAATACATGTATATTGCAAAAATGTTCCTATTCAAAGACGTAATAAATCTATGTCCATTTAATTTTTTACTGTAATGTCCTTTTAAGAGAAATGCTGTTCCTCCGTAGGAAACAGCCGGTTAGCCAATTGGCCACTGAGTTTAACAACCCTAAAATTCACCGGCTGTATTAAAGGGATTTTTTCTTTCATGATTCAGATAGCGCATGCAATTTTAAGCAGCTTTCTTATTTACTCCTATTATCAATTTTTCTTTGTTCTCTTGCTATCTTTATTTAAAAAGCAGGAATGTGATGCATAGGAGATGGCCCATTTTTGGTTAATATCCTGGGTTATGCTTGCTTATTGGTGGGTAAATGTCAGCCTCCAATAAGCAAGCGCTATCCATGGTGCTGAACCTAAAATGGGCTGGCTTCTAAGATTTACATTCATTTATTTTCAAATAAAGATAGCAAGAGAACAAAGAAAAATTGATAATAGGAGTAAATTAGAAAGTTGCTTAAAATTGCCTGCTCTGTCTGAATTGCGAAAGAAAAAAAATTGGGTTCAGTGTCCCTTTAACCCCTTAATGACAAGTGACGTACCAGGTACGTCCTGCAAAAACTTGCAGTTAGTGACAATGGACGTACCTGGTACGTCACTTGTCTAAGAGAGTGCTGGAAGCGATCGCAATCGCTTCCAGCAGCTCTCAGGGTATTGCAGTGATGCCTCGATATTGAGGCATCCTGCAATACCCTTAGAAAGCATCCGATGCAGAGAGAGCCACTCTGTGGCCCTCTCTGCACCGGTAGCGATGCGGCCGGTTCGTTGGTGGGTGGGAGCGCAACTGGGAGGCGGGTGGGCGGCCCATCGCTACCCGGCATCCGGCTCCTGTTAGTGCAATGTGCACGCCGGGTGCCGGGAGCAGCTGCCAGTACCCAAGATGGCGGCAATTAGGTAGGGGAGAGGGTTAGATTGCTGGGGGGGGGGATCATGGAGGTTGGGGCTAAGGCAGGAGTCCATCACAGCTAAAACATTTTATTTTTTTTTATAAAAAAAAATAAAAACTCCTTTTATTTAGTACTGGCAGACTTTCTGCCAGTACTTAAGATGGCGGGGACAATTGTGGGGTGGGGGAGGGAAGAGAACTGTTTGGGAGGGATCAGGGGGTGGGATGTGTCAGGTGGGAGGCTGATCTCTACCCTAAAGCTAAAATTAACCCTGCAAGCTCCCTACAAGCTACCTAATTTAACCCCTTAACTGCTGGGCATAATTTACGTGTGGTGCGCAGCAGCATTTAGCGGCCTTCTACTTACCAAAAAGCAACCACAAAGCCATATAAGTCTGCTATTTCTGAACAAAGGGGATCCCAAAGAAGCATTTACAACCATTTGTGCCTTAATTGCAGAAGCTGTTTGTAAATAATTTCAGTGGGAAACCTAAAGTTTGTGACAAAATTTGTGAAAAAGTGAACTTTTTTTTTATTTGATGACATTTGGCGGTGAAATGGTGGCATGAAATATACCAAAATGGGCCTAGATCAATACTTTGGGTTGTCTTCTAAAAAAAAATATATACATGTCAAGGGATATTCAGGTATTCCTGACAGATATCAGGGTTCCAATGTAACTAGCGCTAATTTTGAAAAAAAGTTGTTTGGAAATAGCAAAGTGCTACTTGTATTTATGGCCCTATAACTTGCAAAAAAAGTAAAGAACATGTAAACATTGGGTATTTCTAAACTCAGGACAAAATTTAGAAACTATTTAGCATAGGTGTTTTTTGGTGATTGTAGATGTGTAACAGATTTTGGGGGTCAAAGTTAGAAAAAGTGTGTTTTTTTAAATTTTTTCCTCATATTTTATATATTTTTTTTATAGGAAATTATAAGATATGATGAAAATAATGGTATCCTTAGAAAGTCCATTTAATGGCGAGAAAAACGGTATATAATATGTATGGGTACAGTAAATGAGTAAGAGGAAAATTACAGCTAAACACAAACACTGCAGAAATGTAAAAATAGCCATTGTCATTAAGGGTAAGAAAATTGAAAAATGGTCCGGTCATTAAGGGGTTAAGCTCGGAAGTTGCAGCTCTTGTGGCTTCTTAGTCAGACTTTAAAAAGGGACAGCCTACAATAGAATTGTTATTGTTTTAAAAGATAGATAATCCCTTTATTACCCATTCCCCAGTTTTGCATAACCAACACAGTTATATTAATGTACTTTTTACCTCTGTGATTACCTTGTATCTAAGAACCTTCTTCCAGCCCCCTGATCACATGACTGTGACTGTTTATTATCTATTGTCTTGCATTTAGCATTGTGTTGTGCTAAATCTTAAATAACTCCCCGGGCGTTAACACAGTGTTATCTATATATCCTACATGTACTTTCCGTCTCTTGTTGTGAAAAGCAATTTCAAAATCATGTCATAAGGGCTTAGAAATTAGCATATGAGCCTACCTAGGTTTAGTTTCAACTAAGAATACCAAGAGAACAAAGCAAATTTGATGATAAAAGTAAATTGGAAAGTTGATTAAAATGACATGCCCTATCTGAATAATAAAAGTTTAATTTTGACTAGACTGTCCCTTTAACCCCTTAGTGACCAGAGCACTTTTCCATTTGTTGACCGTTTGGGACCAAGGCTATTTTTACATTTCTGCTGTGTTTGTGTTTAGCTGTAATTTTCCTCTTACTCATTTACTGTACCCACACATATTATATACCATTTTTCTCGCCATTAAATGGACTTTCTAAAGATACCATTATTTTCATCATATCTTATAATTTACTATTAAAAAAATTATAAAATATGAGGAAAAAATGAAAAAAAAAAACAATTTTTTCAAACTTTGACCCCCAAAATCTGTTGCACATCTACAATCACCAAAAAACACCCATGCTAAATAGTTTCTAAATTTTGTCCTGAGTTTAGAAATACCCAATGTTTACATGATTTTTGCTTTTTTTGCAAGTTATAGGGCACTAAATAAAAGTCGCACTTTGCTATTTCCAAACCACTTTTTTTCAAAATTAGCACTAGTTACATTGGGACACTGATATCTGTCAGGAATCCCTGAATATCCTTTAACATGTATATATATTTTTAGAAGACATCCCAAAGTATTGATCTAGGCCCATTTTGGTATATTTCATGCCACCATTTCACCGCCAAATGCGATCAAATAAAAAAAATTGTTCACATTTTCACAATTTTTTTCACAAACTTTAGGTTTCTCACTGAAATTATTTACAAACAGCTTGTGCAATTATTGCACAAATGGTTTTAAATGCTTCTCTGGGATCCCCTTTGTTCAGAAATAGCAGACATATATGGCTTTTACGTTGCTTTTTGGTAATTAGAAGGCCGCTAAATGCCATTGCGCACCACACGTGTATTATGCGCAGCAGTGAAGGGGTTAATTAGGGAGCATGTAGGGAGCTTGTAGGGTTAATTTTAGCTTGAGTGTAGTGTAGTTAACAACCCCAAGTATTGATCTAGGCCCATTTTGGTATATTTCATGCCACCATTTCACCGCCAAATGCGATCAAATTAGAAAAAAACTTTAAATATTTCACAATTTTAGGTTTCTCAGTGAAATTATTTACAAACAGCTTGTGCAATTATGGCACAAATTGTTGTAAATGCTTCTCTGGGATCCCCTTTGTTCAGAAATAGCAGACATATATGGCTTTGGCGTTGCTTTTTGGTAGTTAGAAGGTCGCTAAATGCCGCTGCGCATCACACGTATATTATGTCTAGCCGTGAAGGAGTTAATTAGGTAGATTGTAGGGAGCTTGCAGGGTTAATTTTAGCTTTAGTGTAGAGATCAGCCTCCCACCTGACACATCCCACCCCCTGATCCCTCCCAAACAGCTCCCTTCCCTCCCCCACCCCACAATTGTCCCCGCCATCTTAGGTACTGGCAGAATGTCTGCCAGTACTAAAATACAATTTTTGGGGGGGGTTTAGGTTTTTTTTTTTTTTTTTTTATTCTTCTGCTGTGTAGGACCCCCCTTAGCCCCCAACCTCCCTGATTCCCCCCCCCCCCCAAACAGCTCTTTAACCCCCGCCCTCTGCCTTTATTGTGCGCCATATTGGGTAGCTGTCTGCCAGTACCCAGTTTGAAAAATAATAATGTATTTTAATTTTTTAATTTTATTAAATATTTTCTTATTTCTGTAGTGTAGCTGCCCCCCCCCTCAACATCCAACCCCCCACCCTCTCCCAGATGCCTTCATTTTAAAATCCCACCCTCCCCAGTCCTTTCTCCCACCCTCCAGATCTACACCATATTGATGCTGTTTTCATAGATCTCACGTGCACGCGCGCGCCCATGCACGGCTCTCGTGCACGCGCCGGTGCACGCGCACGCACCCGCACAAGATCCCTCCCCCCTCCTCCACCAATGACTGCCCACCCGCCTCCCTGGATGAGCTCCCACCCACCAACGATAATGGCCATCGATAGCCGATGCAGAGAGGGCCACAGAGTGGCTCTCTCTGCATCGGATGGCTAAAAACAGTTATTGCAGGATGCCTCAATATTGAGGTATCACTGCAATAACATGAAATCAGCTGGAAGCGATCAAGATTGCTTCCACTGCTTTCAAAGACCAACGACGTATGGGGTACGTCCTTGGTCGTTAACTGCATTTTTTTGCAGGACGTACCCCATACGTTGTTGGTCGTTAAGGGGTTAAAGTCAAAATTAAACTTTCCTGATTCAGAAAGAACATAAACAACTTTCCAATTTGCGTCTGTTATCTAATTTGATTTGTCCTCTAAGTATCCTTAGGTGAAAAGCAATGAACTACTGAGAGCCAGCTGCTGTAATGCATTGCTGCTCCTTCAGCAAAGGATTCATAAAGAGCGAATCAGATTTGATAATAGAAGTAAATACTATCTGAATCATGAAAGAATAAAGTGTGTTTCTTGCCCCTTTAATCGTTTTGGGGGGTTAGACACACACAGTTGAATCAATAGTGCAAAAATAACATGCTCTTTTAAAGTGATGGTAAACTCTCCCCTTTTTAAAATCAGATCCAGAATGTAAGCGATATTTTAGATGGAGTTTTATTAATCAGTTGTTATAAAGATGCGCTATAACCTACTATTTAATGTAGATTTGAAATTTAAATACCCCGCACTCTGCCGCCTACTTCAAAAGTCAATCTTTTTGTGAGCTAACGGTTTAAATTGTTCTCCAATCAGTGATCTAGCTACAACAAAAGTGCCATATGGGGAGAGCACAATCATTTTGCTGAATTAAAGTGCCCCTGTTTTTAATCACCTTTTTAAAAACCGGACACTTTAGCATCAAAATTTACATTCACTTTAATATAGATAACAAAAAAAAAAGTAATAAGCAATGTGTCTTTGAGCATAAGAAATTACAATAAAGATACATTTTAAATAAAGTCCTTGAGAGAATGTCCAAATTAGTTTTTGTTTTTTTTGGGTTTTTTTTTTTAAATCTTTTATAATTGTAAATGGCTCACTGCTGTCCACAGTGCTTGCCTGAATAAACTAACATAAAACAAAATATGTGTTGCGCATTAATAATAAAAGGGTCAAACATTTCAATGTTCAATGGGGAATCCTAGGAAGAGACTCACAATTTAGAGATAAATAAGATGTATATTTATATAAGAGTTGGGATCATTCAAAAGAGTTAACTATGGGGCACATTAGGGGGTTGTTTTTCAAGTAGAAAAAATGTAATCTCCCCAACTTATAATAATAGTATCTCTCTAGGGATAATATTTTATGTACTTTATTTTATGTATGTATTTTATGTATGTATTTTATTTCCTATCCTTCCACTGTAGGCACGCAGTATCTTGGAATCAACTGTCTAGCAGCATTGCCATTTACTAAAATTTGGAATAAACTTGGTCTAATTTTACATTTCAGCACCAAAATTTGATCAAAAGGAATATTTTGGATATAGGTTGTATAGGCCTACAATTTTATTAATTCTAGCAACCACGTGATCCCAATATGAGTGCAGCTTATTACATTTCCATTATATATGTTGCGTAGTCCCTCTGGGAAACAACTTTTGACTTTATTTCACTTCACCCTATCTTCAAACATTAAAGGGACACTCAATCAAAATTAAACTTTCATTATTCAGATAGAGCATGCAATTTTAAACAACTTTCTAATTTACTTCCATTAACTAAATGTGCAGTCTTTTTATATTTAAACTTTTTGAGTCACCAGCTCCTACTGAGTATGTGCAAGAATAAGTGTGTATGCATTTCTGAATGGCTGATGGCTGTCACATGGTACAGGGGGAAAAAGACATAACTTTTAAAATTGTCAGAAAAAAATCATTTGAAGTTCAGACTAAGTGCTATTGCATTGTCTTGTTATCTTGCATTTGTCGATTATGCAAATCTACAGTGTTGACTGGTCCTTTAAACACGTGGATAATTCCATCACTGGTTATATTAAGTGCTTCAGATATCTTTTTATTCACATATATTTGTAGCATGTTTCTTCTGGGGTTTTAGAACTTTTCGAATGAACGGAAACGAAAAGTAATGAATACATTTGGATATCTAATTGCTATTATTAAAGGGGGTATTAGACGCCAAACAGTCCTATCTTGTGTAAGTAAAAATCAGTAATTCACTGGCTCTTAAAGGGACAGTAACGTCATGCTTCAGATAGAACATGCAATTTTTTTTTTTCCATTTTACTTCTATTATCTAATTTGCGTTGTTCCTTTAATGTCCTTTGCTGAAAAGCATACCAAGTAAAGGCTCAGGAAAAGCAATGCACTACTGGGAGCTAGCTGACGATTGGTGGCTGCACATATATGCCAGTGTGTTTAGCTAGCTCACAGTAGTGCATTGTTGCTTCTTCAACAAAGTATACCAAGAAAACAAAGCAAATTTAATTATAGACGTAAATTGGAAAGGTATTTAGAAATGGTATGCTGTATCTTAATCATGAAAGAGAAAAGCACAAATTAGTTGCATAATTTAACATAAATGTATTTAATGATAATTTGTGCAATAAGAATGGAAATTGTTTAATATTTTAACTTAATATTTAGCAAGGTGTTCAGTAAAATCAACCGGGTGGTTTGCCCGCCAAAAGGGTCTGGGGAGAACACTGCTGTAGCTTTAGGGACATATAATAAAACATCAAAAATGTAAATAGGGTCACAATAAAGTTTATTTTATAGTGGACAGATCCCATAAAAAAAAAAGTACATTCTGTATAGCCAGGTGATCAGTGTGGTGACAGCAATCACCGGGCAAAAGGGTGTTTAGAATGAGAGGGTCTCTACGCACTTATAGACCTAGAGAACTTGAAGACCTCCTGCTTTAAAGCACCGTAGCTCCTCTTTAAAATAAAGCCCCTATATATGTTTTGATAACCAGGTGATTGCTGTGGTAATAGTGATCACCTGATGTGAACAAATGCATTTATTTGACTAGAGGCTCATGGGAGCTCTTATTTGCACATCATAGTTATATAAATAAATCCAAAGGCCCTTATCTATAATAAGATAACTACATCTTCTTTAGACTTTCAAGTTTTAGAAAAACATATACACTACACTTAAAAAAACATACACTACACTAATATTTACAACCTTGTTTATTAAAATAGTAATAAACTCATCTTTCTTTCCATAAGGCAAGGAGAGTCCACAACTTCATTCCTTATTGTTGGGAAATACAACACCAGGCCACCAGGAGGAGGCAAAGACACCCCAGCCAAATGCTTAAATATCCCTCCCACTTCCCCTATCCTCCCAGTCACTGTTTGCCTTTCGTCACTAGAGGAGGTGGCAGAGAAGTGGCAGAAGATTCAGATAGTCCTGTAATGGGTGTGTTCCCTTCAAGAGAGGACTGGAGTTTTAAGTAATCATATAAACCTCTCAGTGAGAATATTGATGAAATTCTGGAGATGCAGGGAACGTTTTTCTGCGATACTATCCAGGCTGTTAGCCAACAACTCCTGATCAATCAGTGTTGACAAGTTTCACTGCTTGCTTTTAATCACTCAGGTCCCTGTCAGAGCGTCGCTACAAGGCTGTCACACTTGAGAGGCTGTATCTGTTCCACAGCATGAATTCTAGAGGGTAAGCCAGCTTTATTGTTATAGCAAGGACTCCTGTATAGGGTAACTGTGTGACTCATCTATACCTCAATAGGATCAAGGGTTAATTGGAGCAAAACATATACGTGTTTCATTCACAAATGTAAACGATGAATCGCCGATTTCATTGTTTACATTGTGACGTTTACTTCTGTTTAATGCATGCACCAATGGTATGCATCGGGAGCGAGCAAAATAATGACGTAGTGAGCAGGGTTGGACCGCTCTCAGCTACAGCTCGATATACAACAGGAAGTAAGACGTGGGAAGAGCAATGAACAGTAGACAATGTTTTAGAAAACAATTGAGTATAAATGTTTATTGTGGATTTTTTAACAAATAAACATAGCGACTATTGTCCCACATTACTCTTAAACATAAATAATGATATCAACTTTACCATCACTTTAACACTCTTTTGCATAGCAGGGGAAGTCCTGTCTTGCGCACCACGTGACCACATCCGGCCTCTTTCACTTCCTTGCGATACTGCTGCAGACAGCACTCTTGAGGAGAGCATTTCACTGATCATTTGTCTGGGTCTAGGAGGTGTTGAGTGCCCCCGCCATTGGGATTGTAAAGGTGCCTGTTAATATTAAAAACGTTTTTTATTCCATCTGTGAAATTACATACCAAAGCTATGGAGGACTCTGATACTACGTTAGAAGGTTCCACTCCTTCTATAGTGAATAATAATACCTGTTTATATTGTGAGGAGGCTGTGGTTTGCCCACCTGCTCAATTTTGTTCCAATTTCCTAAGCACTTCTTAACTAAGAAGGGTCTGCCAATGCCCATAGCACAATTAGTCCCTCTGAGCCATCAGCCTCTCAGAATTCTATGGCTCGAGAGATTTCTGCCCTTTCTACTCAAACCGCTTCACATGCAGTTCTCCGCAGCACAGCTAATTCTCCATCTGGAGGGGGCCTTTTTCCTGCAGACTTTACCGCACAGCTGCAATCGGCGGTGTCTGCGGCCCTGAGTGCCCTACCTATCTCTGGGAAGCGTAAGAGAAAGGTTAAACATAATTCTTGCGAGTCATCTAAATTCCTATCGGATCTAGCCTGTATGTCTCAGGTATCCGAAGATGAGTTAACCTCTGTAGCGTCAGAGGGTGAACTTTCTGAGTCGGTGATGTCTGTTACTAAGTTACAGTAAAGTGTGACAACATCCTATTTAGTTGCATAGTTCTATAATACATTGTTTGCTGCCATATAAATTTATATCCAGTGATTGTTTTTAATTGTTACACAAGTTGCAATCGGCGGTGTCTGCGGCCCTGAGTGCCCTACCTATCTCTGGGAAACGTAAGAGAAAGGTTAAACATAATTCTTGCGAGTCATCTAAATTCCTATCGGATCTAGCCTGTATGTCTCAGGTATCCGAAGATGAGTTAACCTCTGTAGCGTCAGAGGGTGAACTTTCTGAGTCGGTGATGTCTGTTACTAAGTTACAGTAAAGTGTGACAACATCCTATTTAGTTGCATAGTTCTATAATACATTGTTTGCTGCCATATAAATTTATATCCAGTGATTGTTTTTAATTGTTACACAAGTTGCAATCGGCGGTGTCTGCGGCCCTGAGTGCCCTACCTATCTCTGGGAAACGTAAGAGAAAGGTTAAACATAATTCTTGCGAGTCATCTAAATTCCTATCGGATCTAGCCTGTATGTCTCAGGTATCCGAAGATGAGTTAACCTCTGTAGCGTCAGAGGGTGAACTTTCTGAGTCGGTGATGTCTGTTACTAAGTTACAGTAAAGTGTGACAACATCCTATTTAGTTGCATAGTTCTATAATACATTGTTTGCTGCCATATAAATTTATATCCAGTGATTGTTTTTAATTGTTACACAAGTTGTCTATGAAAATGTTAAAAAGTATTATGAGATGTAATATTAAAATGTACCAGTCGATGGCGCCAGGAGTTCACTATGGGCAACAGTTTGGCGCGAGAAATCAAATGGTTAAAAGGCTCAACTTGTTAGTATGTAACATAAAGCATGACTAAGTGACATAGGGTCACGAAACGTTGCTTGTTTTAACCTGATCTTCAATAAAAGATACTTTTTATACCTACAAGTGCTGGTGGATTACATGAATAACATTTATATATTGAGGAATTGCAGTTTTTCCTTACCACCGTGCACACTCAGTGGTGCTGTATTTATTTATGGATTTGGACTAAGTCTCCTCCGGCGGAGGAACCCTCCTTTAGATTCAAAATTGAACATTTGTGTTTTTTACTAAAGGAGGTCCTGTCTATGCTAGAGGTTCCAGAGGCTAAGCTACCTAAGGAACCTAAGATACCTAAGTTAGACAGGGTCTACGAAGACAAGAAGGTCCCACAGAATTTTCCTGTACCAGTTCGTATGGCGAACAATATTCGTAACGAATGGGAAAGAATGGGAACTTCCTTTTCTCCCTCTGCAACTTTTAAGAAATTGTTCCCGGTCACTGACTCTCAAATAGAATTGTGGGGTTCCATACATAAGGTGGATGGCGCCATTTTGATGCTAGCTAAGCGAACTACTATCCCCCTTGAAGATAGTTAATCTTTTAGAGAGCCTATGGACACATGGGATCTTTATCCCAGCCTGCGGCAGCAGTAACCACAATAGCGGGAGCAGCTACCTACTGATGCGACTCTCTGTCTGAACTTATTGAGGTGGAATCTCCCTTTTGAGGATATTCAGAAAAAAAATTAACTCCTTCATCTGCAAAGGCTTCAGGCTATGCGGTTCTAGCCAACCTGGCTCTCTGGTTGAAGTCTTGGTCTGCGTATATGGCTTCTAAATCCAGGTTACTTTCTCTCCCCTTCAAGGGGAAGATCTTATTCGGACCAGGTCTGGACTCCATAATTTTCACGGTTATTGGAGGGAAAAGAGCCTTCCTGCCACAGAATAAGAACAGACCTAAGGGATGACAGTCGTCGAATTTTCGTTCCTTTCGTTCAGACAGGTCCCAATGAATTCAATCCTCATCCAAGCCTGAGCAGCTCAAGAGTACTTGGAAGCCGACTCAGTCCTGGAACAAGTCCAAACAGACAAAGAAGCCTGCTGTTAACAAGTCGGCATGAAGGTGCGGCCCCCAATCCGGGATCAGATCGAGTAGGGGGCAGATTGTCTTTTCCCAGACGCTTGGTTTCAAGATGTTCAGGGCCCTTGGGTTCTGGAGGTTGTATCTCAGGGATACCGGATAGGATTCAAGTCCCATTCGTCCAGGGGCAGATATCTTCTTTCCAGACTTTATTCAAGACCAGAGAAGAGGACTGCCTTTTTAGGTTGCATACGGGACCTAGTCTCTTTAGGAGTAATTGTCCCGGTACTTGCATCATAAAGAGGTCTGGGGTTCTATTCAAACCTCTTCGTGGTTCCCAAGAAGGAGGGAACTTTTCGTCCAATTCTGGACTTGAAGTGCCTAAACAATTTTCTAAGAGCCCTGAGGAGGCCCGTCTCTCTAGTGATGAGGGGGTGAAATGAGCGTCGGCAATTGGCTGACCGCTCCATGTGGCCTGACACGCTTGACTGCATGGCGGAGAAGTTTGAGCGTGCTGCTAACTTAACAAGCCTAAGCAAGGTGAATACTTTCGGAGGACACTTGGAATATATTGATATTATCTACTTGGTCTGCATAGCGGATTTTATACCATACTTCTAAAGCAGCTCATAGATGGAATGTCCAGAGGAATAACACTGAAGTCTGGCAGAAAACAGGTGCAGTTGACAGAGGGGTACTAATTCTTAAACAAGGTATCCTCCTGCATCTCTGTTTCTACTTTTGCTGACATGCAATATTGCCTCTATCCTTGCTCGATATACGCTGCTGTCTATATAAGACAGGTGCAGTTGACAGAGGGGTATGCTACATTTCTGTCTTTTGCTTCAGCTTTTTTTGTCCTGCTGCAGTACTAACCTATATGCTTCAAGTGCTTCGTTGCATATCGTTTTGGCACCTATAACTATTAGTGGCATGACTGTATAAATATCCTTGCTTCTTCTGGCTCTATTTACCCTGTGCAGGACGCTATTCATAACTTCCTTGCAATTTTGGGGAGGTTAATACCAACCGAAAGACTTGCCATCCTACCAGTCCGTTATAGACAAAGTATTTACCAATCATGTATTTAGTCCTTTTGGACACAAAGGTATTATTACCTCATTGCAAAACCGCCAATGTTATGTACTAAACACTCTATCCGTGAATACGTTATTTTGTACAATATCTTCTTAAATGTTTCTTTTATGCCAAGTAATATCACTTTGCATAGTGTTTCTAAGGTATTATTTGCTATTGGTTACAATATGACAAGTGATTGTGCACAGTTTTAGTAATCCTCTTTTATTCTTTCCAGTTTTATTAAAACCTAAATAGGTCTGAGAATATATATCTTGAGGCTTCCATTCTGTGCCTACTCATTTGCTGCATTACTTTAGATTTATCACTTTTCTGTGTATTTTAGGAAGTATCCAGTCTTTACATACTGCATGTCATATCTCATGGACCGGTCCTTATATTTGCAAGCATATGTAAATATATCTTGAATTGTTTGTGTTTTTTGTATCTAACACTTTTTAAACTACGAAATTCACTTTATCCAGTATATCTGGATGCTGTCATCTTGACGAGCCTGCTCTCGACACAGTGTGAGAATAAACATAACTTTGTTTCAAATTTAGCATGTGTTGCTTTATTTTCTATTTAAGAGTGCTGAATTCCCAGTCTTTTTATTGTGGTTTTATTTTAAACCACTTAATCTTCTTTGATTTTGAATGATAATTATACAGTGAGTCTGCACCACAATAATTTGAGCATTAGACTTCCACATTCGTCTATACGAGTTGGTATCTCTATTTGAATGCTCAGAAAGTTAATTACACAATTGCAACACTATACAAATAGTAGCAGTTTTTCCATCCACACCTTTTAGAATATATATACTGTGTGTGTATTTGTGTGTATATGTATATATATATATATATATATATATATATATATATATATATATATATATATATATATATATATATATATATATACTACTTCTGTGTGTGTAAAAGGTCTTTTCATATGCAAAGGAAGGGGGGGGGGTGTCTGATATTTCCCACTTGCAGTGGGTGTTCCAATAACTTTTTAAACAGAGCTAAACTGGAAGCTTCTATGTACGTTTTTATACTGGATTTTTATATCGGTATCTGTGCATAGTATTCTTTATAGTAGTGTCTGTTACATGCAGCTATATGAAAATTGGTGTATACTGTCCCTTTAAGGCCATGACTAGGATCAGGCCTGTGTTTAGAAGGGTGGCTCCGCATTAGAGTCTCAACCTTGTTCTTCGTGTGTTACAGCAGGCTCTGTTTGACTTTACTGTTGACATTAAACTGTTATCCTGGAAGGTTCTGTTTCTGTTGGCTATTGCCTCTGCTCGCAGAGTCTCAGAGATTTCTACCTTGCAGTGAGACCCCCCTTACCTTGTTTTTCACGCCGATAAAGCATTTTTTCGTACTAAGTTAGGTTTGCTTCCTAAGGTGGTGTCAGATTGGAAAATGAATCAAGATATTGTTGTTCCTTCCTTGTGTCCCAATCCTTCCTCGGTGAAGGAACGTTTGCTTCACAATCTAGATGTGGTTCGTGCCTTGACATTTTAGCTTCATGCTACTAAGGAGTTCAGACAATCTTCATCTTTGTTTGTCATCTATGCAGGTAAACGTAGGGGTCAGAAGGCCACTACGTCTTCCTTGTCTTTCTAGTTGAGGCGTGTCATCCACCTATCTTATGAGACAGCGGGACAACAGCCTCCTGAGAGGATTACGGCTCATTCTACTAAAGCAGTAGCTTCTTCCTGGGCATTTAAGAACGAGGCCTCTATGGAGCAGATTTGTAAGGAGGCTACCTGGTCCTCCTTACATACTTTTTCTAAATTTTACAAGTTTGATGTGAAAGCAGCTTTTGGGAGAGAGGTTTTGCAGGCTCTGCTGCCCTCAGATTAGGGCCTGCCTCCTTTTTGTTCCCTCTTGTTATTCCTTCAGCATCCTCTGAAGCTTGGGTATGGTTTTCCTAACAGTAAGGAATGAAGTTGTGGACTCTCCCTGTCTTATGGAAAGAAAACAAAATGTATGCTTACCAGATAAATTGCTTTCTTGTCCACGACCCCTCCGTAAGATATTTTGTTCTCTCGGCCGAATGACTGGGAGGATAAGTGAAGTGGGAGGGATATTTAAGCCTTTGTCTGGGGTGTCTTTGCCTCCTCCTGGTGGCCAGGTGTTGTATTTCCCAACAGTAAGGAATGAAGTGGTGGACTCTCCCTGCCCGGAAGAAAGGAATTTATCTGGTAAGCATAAATTTTTGTGTTTTTTCACACTTTTTTTGTTCTGTTATGGATCTCTCACCTATCACGATATATAGATAAAATAATATGGTATTGCTGGGTCTCCTAAAGAAAATAATGTATGTGTGTTGGCTTCTCACTGAAAAATGGCCTACAATAGGGCTTAAAGGGACAGGAAACTACAACATTTTCTTTTGTGATATTATTCAACTTTCCAATTTACGTCTATTTTCAAATTTGCTTCATTCTCTTGTTATCTTTTGCTGAAGGAACATTGGCAGCTAGCTAAACACATTTAGGTAGCTAATCACAAGAGACAAATATGTTCAGGCACCAATCAGCAGCTAGCTCTTATTAGTGTAGAATATGTGCGTATTCTTTTTCAACAAAGGATACTAAGAGAACAAAGCACATTTGAATAAATAAGTGTATTTAAAAGTGTCTTAAAATGACATGCACTATCTGAACCGTGCATGTTTAATTTTGACTTTCCTATCCCTTTAAAGGTGAGCCGCATCGAAAAACTTAAAACACTCAGTACAGAGGTGGAAATGGCTCAACAGTTAAGTGGTTATTTTTATTGCTAACCACTTAAAACCCAATGTTGAATTAAAGGGACAGTCAAGTCCAAAAAAAACTTTCTTGTTTCAAATTTAGCATGTAATTTTATACAGCTTTCCAATTTACTTTTATAACCAATTTTGCTTTGTTCTCTTGGTATTCTTAGTTGAAAGCTAAATCTATGAGGTTCATATGCTAATTTCTTAGACCTTGAAGGTCGCCTCTAATCTAAATGCATTTTGATAGTTTTTCACCACTAGAGGGCATTATTCATGCACGTGAATTTACCATGGAGACAGCTCTGAATTGGCTAAAATGCAAGTCTGTCAAAATAACTGAAATAAGGGGGCAATTTGCTGAGGCTTAGATACAAGGTAATTACAGAGGTAAAACGTGTATTATTATAACTGTTGGTTATGCAAAACTGGGGAATTGGTAATTAAGGGATTATCTATCTTTTAAAACAACAAAAATTCTGGTGTTGACTGTCCCTTTAAATGTGTTTAAAAGTTCTTGGTGTTATGAAAGGGAAGTAACAGGTTGGTACAAACTAAATTTACTTTTTTTCCGTGTGTGTGACACAACCAGTATTACAAGAAACCCAGAACAATTTTTTTAAGCACTTAAACTCTATTGAAACCTGCTACCTATATTAGTCTTCTAGCACAGACTTGCAGAAAACCACAAATGGAATGTGCACAGTGTGTTTGTCTTAAAAATTAGTCATTATGGACTTAACATCATCCCATCGTTCCTGGTTTAATTATTTCTCAGAGCGATTCCACACTATTGTTGTATTTGATGTAATTAGCCAAGAGATTTCTTATTGTTTTTCTTTTAGACGACCTCTCCTTTTCCAAATTGAAGGAACATTCTTATGCAGAAATGTAATGCTCTAAATTGTTAGAGAATTACATTTATTTATTACTGATCCTAGCTTGCTATGTGCTAGAAGAGGTGATCAAGCAATGTGAACACACAATAGCGCTACTAATATTGAACGCCATTGATAAGGCTTCTATTTTTGCGCTCATATTACAAGTCTAAAGTTATTTTTTTTATCACTTGAACGATACCGTAGAGTCTAGAGTGCGCTAACATTTACATGTCGACTTACGCAGGTGAGCTAAATCCTACACATAATAGACTAATATGGGGGTGTAAAGTAAAATTCTTGTCACTTATTGCTTAAGCGCTAAGCCAAGTGACGGCTAAATCGAATGTCTACAAATAGTAGATTTCATCATGTCATTCTGAGCTATGCTATAATAATAATGATAATAATGCTTTACTGCATCAGTATTTTGGCTCCAGTTCGAGCGCAACATTTAACTCACCACTTTTCCCTGCACTATCTATTAATAGTATAGGGTGCTCTAAAAAAGTATCAGCTGTATTAAGATGCTTTGGTTAAAAGCATCTTGCATAATCATATGCGGTACATTTGTAATCTAGCCCTATATGTTTAACCCACACAAAGGCGTCACATAGGTGATGTCCCGATCAAGAACCACTGCTGGTTGGCTATCATTGCAAAACAGAGATATAAAACAGCACTTCACTCCTTGCACGGAGAAGGTTTACCAAGCCTACTGTTAACAAAGAAATATCCAAATCTCCAGCGGATTAAAGGGACTTTTATTTACAGATATATGAAGGGTCCAACAACAGAACAACAGCGTTTCAGGCTCAAGCATGACTAAGGGCTAGTGTTGAGCCCCAATTGTTGCTGTTCTGTTGTTGGACCCTTCATATATCTGTAAATTAAGGTCCCTTTAATCCGCTGGAGATTTGGATATTTCTTTGGCTATCATTGCAAGCCAATTCAAGCCAATATTAAAGGGACATTATACAGTAAAATAAAAATAAAATCTTCTTTTATTGTGTTCCCAATGATCCATTTTACCTGCTGGAGTGTATTAATTTGCTTGCAAATAGCTCCTTTTCATTTATTTTGTCTTGGAAAACAGCTCTTGACTGTTGAAACTGCTACCTATACTGAAAATATGAATATAGTGGTATTTTCTATATAAAAGCTATATAAACGGAAGATAATATAAATTATAGGGATATTAAACAGTCTGTTTCATTGTTGTAATAAATAAGCACTAAGTAGTGGCATAAATATAATAGAAATCATTACAGTGGGTATTATTCATCTATTTAAATGGATTTTATATTTTATTTATTTTTTTAAACTTTGTGTGTGCCGTGTTCAATACTTCCTGTCACAGCCCTACAAGGAGGCTGTTGTCTCTATAGAAGTTTTATGACATAATGCTAGAAAAGCTTCCTAGAGTTGGTTTGGAATTAAAAGTATATGAATCCCAGTTTTTTTTTCTTTCTTTCATGCTAAATGTAGCCACCAATCAGCAAGCGCTACCCAGGTGCTGAACCAAAAATGGTCTGGCTCCTAAGCTTACATTCGTGCCTTTTCAAATAAATATACCCAGAGAACGAAGCAAAATGATAATAGGAGTAAATTAGAAAGTTGCTTAAAATTGAGAAGCAGCAATGCACTACTGGGAGCTAGCTGACCTCGTTGGTAAGTCAATGATGAGGTATATTTTTGCAGCTAATTCCCAGCTCTTAAACCTTTCTAGGTACCCAGGTATGCTTTTAAACAAAGGATACCAAAAGAACGAAGCACAATAGCTAATAGACTTAAATTGGAAAGTTGTTTAAAATGGTATGATCTATATGAATCATGAAATACTTTTTTTTTGGGTTTCGTGTGTAACATTTTTATGTTATAATATTGTAAAGTATTCTACTCCCCACCCGGCTACTTCATGATGCCAGCTGGCTGGTAGAATTTTCTGAGTAGAACCCTGTAACTGTAATAGTGGAATTGTTGCTTCAAGTCTATCTTCTGCATCACATGAACCGGACTACACATGGCTACTAAAGTACAGTGCATTGTGGGTAATCGGACCACCTGACACAAGCTGCCTGCTAGATATTGACATATGAATTTATGTTTGTTAATGTTACAGCGCTTACATTCTGCACCACAATAGAGCTGTGTGCTTAGAAGGACTTTGCAACTTTGACAAAAATGAAGAAAGAAAGAAAAAGAAATTTAAAAAGACTTAAAAAGTCATTTAAACAGACCAGATGAACATTAAATAAATTCTTTGTCTAGTAAATGTTAAAGTACTTTATACAAACCATGACAGATCCGGCTGTGTCCTGACAGGCTGTTTGTGTGAATTAGCCGCAGACTTGAAGTTACAATGGTAGTTTAGTTCTAACGGTTCTGCCACCCACTTCTCTGTACACTAGTTGTTAAATTATTTATTCTGTTTTACCTTTGCTGCATGAATAAGTAAGATAATGTTAACTCCCAGCTTTTCACATTTGAGTGAGAACTTAGAGATATTAAAGCCAATTTTTCTTTTCTTTCATGATTCAGAAAGAGCATGCAATTTTAAGCAACTTTCTAATTTACTTCTTTTATGAATTTTCTTTGTTCTCTTGTTATCTTTATTTAAAAAGCAGGAATGTAAAGCTTAGGAGCCGGGCCCCTTTTAGGTTCAGCACCCTGCATATCGCTTGGTTCTTGGTGGCTACATTTAGCAAACCAATAAGCAAGTGTAAACCAGGTTCTGAACCAAAAATGGTCCAGCTCCTAAGCTTTACAAAAGAAGCTAAAAAATTAAAAAAAAGTGTAAGAGACTTAGAAGTGATGGGGTTAAAGTCATTTTTATATACTGTAGATTGTAAGGTGACTTAAAATATTTCTTAAAGGTAAAAAGCAAAAGAGAAAAAAAAGCTCAAAATACATTTAGAATAAGTGTGTGAAAAAGGCTTAGGAGTGGAAGGGTTAAAGCAATTTATCAAATGGAGATTGTGCGATCTTCAGGGCAGGGTTCTCCTCCTCTTGTATTGAATTGTTTTGTCTGTTTTATGGATCGTTACAATTTTAAATTTACCATAAATGAGTGGCATTACGTACCCAGCGCTACAGAGTCTGGAGCCACATAAATAAATGTAATAATTATATGAGTAATAATGTATACATTGCACTTAGCAGCTATCAAGGACTGTGTTTCAAATTTTCATACAATTCATGAGTTAAAATCTTTTCACACTAGCTACAAGTAGCAGTTACTGCTCAACAATACATATTCTTAATTTGTCTTTGCTGTATGAGTTATACATGAAGATGTTTTGTGCTATTACACCCACCGCCAGCTGTAGGCCTCAGTTTTACAAGCTTAACCTAGTGCTGTGTACTAATGTGATGCAGACTCCCCTGTCTTAAAGAAACAGTAGCAGAGACCCTCATGGCCAGTCAGGTAAAGTATGGTAGATTCCTGTTGCTGCTATGGCAGTGAGGGCAGCCATCTTACAAATACAAAACTGGGGCATTAAAAGTGTTAATTGGACAGGTTGTAAAGTTTAGTGTCCTCAGGGAGCAACATTACAGACTGTGACCTGTTGTAATCCACAGTAGTTGCAACCTCTGCACCCAGGTACTAGTTATGCATCGAAGCACTGGGACTTTGGCTTCACAAGGTTTTTTGCATGGCAGGAATTACATACCAGAGAGCGGCATTAACACTTCACAATCGCCAGATGCTTATTAGATAATTTCAGTGGTTTCAGTTTATAATATCCCAAAATTCTGTTTGCATGAGAGAGATCCGTTTTAGGAATACACAATAGTCTGTTGCAATGTATACTGAAACTTGCAGAGAACTGAGCATGTGCAAACATTTAAATGGACATTCAATTCAACTTTTTTTTTAAAGGGACATTGTACCCTTGATTTTTTTCTTTGCATATTTTTTTTGTAGATGATCCATTTATATAACTCATCTGGGAGTGTTTTTGTAACAATGTATATATATATTTTTTAATAACATTGTTTGATTTTCAGACTCATAACCAAGCCCCTAAGTATCAGATGTTTACACGTGTTTACAGTCTCCTGCTGGCTCCTGTTTGTTATCTGTCTTTTCATATGCAGGGTAGGGGAAGTAGTGTCTGCTCTTACTGCTTTCCCAGCCCCTTTCACTGGGTGTCCCAGCCTAACCTCATTGACAGTGCTAAACTGTGAGCTTATAAGTAAGTTTTTAAAAGGTTTTATACTGGATCTTTATATCAGTGTCTGTTCATATTCTTCTTTATGGTAGTGTGTATTGAATGCAGTTTTTGTCTTAC
Organism: Bombina bombina; assembly: GCF_027579735.1. Classification (NCBI taxonomy): domain Eukaryota; kingdom Metazoa; phylum Chordata; class Amphibia; order Anura; family Bombinatoridae; genus Bombina; species Bombina bombina. The sequence continues at coordinate 97,269,403 of NC_069499.1, forward strand.
ACTGTCCATTTAAGTGATTGTGATGGAGGTTTATTTACTGACACATTAAAGAACATCCTCTTTTAGATAAGCCTAACAATCTTTCCACCTTAAATAATTGTGTATTATTTTCAAATGTACATTAGACATTAGGCATTTTGGGGCCGATTTAACAAACTGTCAACCGACCCCAATGCATTTGTTTCCGCGTGAGCCTTTAGGCTCGCCAGAAACAGGAGTTAAGAAGCAGTGGTCTTAAGACCGCTGCTCCTTAACTCAACCGCCGCAAATCTGCAGGGGGCGGCATTGCACAAGCAGTTCACCAGAACTGCTTGTGCAATGATAAATGCCAACAGCGTATGCTGTCGGCATTCAGCGATGTCTGTTGGACATGATCCGCTGAGCAGACCATGTCGGACAGACCGTTGTTAAATCGGCCCCCTTGGCTTGAAAATCACACAAGCATATAGTCAATATATGGGAAAATACACTATATAGTTCAAACAGGGGTGCAAGCAGCCCAGAAACCCTGCATAAGTGCCAAAGTACAGTCACACAAACATAGGCAAAGACTGCAACACTCTTCAACTTTAAGTCCTTTATTAGGTCAGAAAACACCAAACAGCAGCCACGTTTAGGGTGTTAAACTTGGGTTTCATGACCCTTTAAGGGTTTCATGACTTAGTTAGAACATACAATTTTATACAACTTTCCAGTTATCAAACTTGCTTAATTCTCTTGGTATCGTTTTTTGAAGGAACACCAATGCACTACCATTTTTTATCTGAACACGTGGGGTGAGCCAATGACAATAGGCATATATATGTAGCCACCAATCAGCAGCTAGCACCCAGGTGCTTTGCTGCTCCTGAGCTTACCTAGATAAACCCTTCAACTGCTGCTGTTTGGTGTTTTCTGACCTAATAAAGGACTTAGAATGGCAATACATTACCACTGTAAAGCATCTCAATTTTATTTTCTTTCAACAGGTCCCACATATTTTGAGTGTAAATTGTAACTATATAATAACAACTGAGTGATAGGGAACTTCCTTTTTCTTTCTTGTATTTATTAAAAAAAAATGTGTAACATATATTTTTTCTGTTTTGCATTAAAAAATGTAACCCACATAGTTGTATTGTGGTGAACAAAATCTTAGGTGAGGTATTGACACCTTGACTGGCTGTTTCCTCAAGCAAAAGCTTCCACTTCAGGAAAACCATTAAATATTTAAATTTAGTTCTTTAAATTAGCACCCACTACAACCAATTTGCTTTTCGATCTAAAATTGTAGAAGTCTCACTGGATACTCTGTAACCCAGGGTTATCAAGCTCAATGTACCTTGTTACCACTGGCCAATTGTTCTTCTCCCATGGGGGCAGCTTGGACTGACTAAGTGCTCTGGAACTTGATATACTAGGAACTGGAAGTGAAATTTCTCATGTAGTAGTGCATGAGAGTTGTAGCCCACAATAGACATACACTGTTGTCTATACTTATCATGTTGCCACTGGCCAATTGTTCTTCTCCCATGGGGGCAGCTTGGACTGACTAAGTGCTCTGGAACTTGATATACTAGGAACTGGAAGTGAAATTTCTCATGTAGTAGTGCATGAGAGTTGTAGCCCACAATAGACATACACTGTTGTCTATACTTATCATGTGAGTGCCAAGTGAAGTAATCATTCTAGAACTGTATATCAACTTTAGCAGTGCATGGTGGGAGTCTGCACTGGCTGCTTGTCTTTATATTTATCTTATCAGTGCCTATATACAACATCAACTAGATAAACCTCTTAGAACCCCCCAAAAATTGACAGCCAATAATAATGGATTACCTATTAAACAAGGGAGAGCCAGAGGAAACTATCTTGAGGGGCGCATATGGCCCCAGGGCCAGTACTTTGAGACCACTGCTGTAACCTCTACACATCTTTCTGGTTCAGCTAGTATCAAAGTGCAGCCATGAGTTCTCTGTACCAGTGACATAACGCTCAAACTTCTCTGCGGGGGTTTGAGACGCTGAATTACTATATTAAGAGTTTGAGCAGCATTTAATTAATCAGGCATGGTTCATTCTCCTGAAATGTTATCACTACAAGGGCTGGTATAGCCAGCTTGCACCAGCCAACTTTTAATTCAAATGAACGTTACACCAGGGAGCTCTAAAAAGTCGATTTATGTTGTTAATAATTTTTTTTATTAATTTTTATGTTCTTTATCTCACACTACACATTTTCATGTGTTTGATAAAGGGACGTTTTATAAGTATTCAGTGGCATCCATGTATTCTATATCTAAAGGGCATTCATAGTTGCCATATAAAGAGTATCATACCTTTTTTAAATACCCTTCTGTAAGGCTGTACAGGCAGCCCCCAGCTGGGACAGTTTTTTATTTTTTACAGCAGCAAACCGTGCGGCCACTTAGGCTACAACTTATGCCATTAATCTATAGCAGCGGTTCCCAAAAAAATTTTGTTCTCCGCCCCTTGGTTCCATAAACTCACCATCAATACCCCCTACCTTACCCAGTAACAATATTATTTAGAATAGCAGTGCACAGCCCATAATAAAGATAACCGCACAATATAGTTAACTTTTTTTTAATAATTAATAAAACATTTACTCACATTCTATCAAAACGACTTGGTATAATTATTTAAGAATACATTATCTTGGTCTTGTGATATCAGCTTTATCGATATCACTATGCATGAGTCTTATATACCACATTGAGCAATTACTCGCTATCCGCAAGTGATTAATGTGATAGATGGGATTGATAAAGTGATATGAGGTTCCCAATGTCTGTTTTCATGTTACTTGACATAAGTCTTAAGATCACCACATTCAGAAATCTGGAGTGAATTTATTTGCTTGGAGCAAATTCGTACAATTGAAAAGTGTTTTCTATTTAACAAAGTGTTATGTAGTGCAGCACATAGGTTATTTCCCATTAAGAAGACTAAAAATCCATTAATTGGCGACTGTGTGAAAAGCAATTCAGACAAGCACAACCGTTCTGCTACTATATAGTAAATCTATGCTAACAATACGTGCTAATGTACAACAAAAGCCTTGACAGCAGTAATACTTATACAGAGAATTACTATAATTGTGCTCCGAGCGGCCCCCTAGCATTCCCTTCCACTCCTTGCCTGATAGCAACCATTTTCATCTCTTGTGCTTATTAGCACCACCCCCCCTCCGGTAATCCCACCACCCTCCACCAGCGCCGCCCACTTTTTCTAACAACTGTCATATATTATACTCGTTTCTTCACTTTCTGTCTGAAGCTTGGCTTCTCGAAACAGACAGACCGCGTACCCCTTAACCCTCCAGCCAATGTGATCTAAGTGCCTGTTTGCTTCAGGAAGCCGTGACACTATACACAGATCATGTGATTGTATTTATTATTTTTTTCCTTTAAATTCCTTTAGATATTCTATTTTTCTTAAAACCAGAAATCAGTGTGTCAGTCAAACAGCAGGACTGTCCTCTTATGTTTTTTCAAATCTCTTTTGCATTAAACAGATCTTGACATTCTGTGCTAAGTGTAACTGTGGGAAACATTTCTAAGAATCCTAATGTACATTCATGTGGCAGACTGTGCATGACTATTCCCTTTTTTTCAATGTCAATACATGAAATAAAGAAAGTAAACACTGTTTTCAATTTACTTTTGAAGTTACTTGCTTGTGACTCATAATTTTGGACACAACCACTCAGCCACAGATCGGTTTATGCAAATGAGCTTATAGTAGCATTTACCTCAAAATTATTAGGGCATGGGAAAAAATACATCTTGTTATTAGGTAGAATTTATAAATAAAAAAAAAACACTTTTCTTTTATGATAAGATGTACCTAATTGTTGAAACTTCCATGTCTCTTAACCCCTTCACTACTGGGAATTTCAGAGAAGAACTTGCCCAAAATACTAGAGAATATTTAGCATTTTTGCTATCACTATTTAAACAGAAATAGAGCCTTGTCAAAAACTATATATTTTGTTTTTTTTACTTCTTTTTTTTTTTTTTTACATACCACTTGTGCAATCATGACACAAATGATTGTAAAAGTTTCTCTGGGATCTACACTTTTATTATTCCTGGCAGTGAAGGTGGTTAACCAGGTAGCTTGTAAGGTTAATTTTAGCTGTAATGTAGAGATTATCCTCCCACCCACTGATCCCTCCCAAACAGCTCTCTCCCTCCACACACCTACGTTCATCCCCACCATCTTAGGTACTGGCAGACAGTTTGCAGTTTCGGTTGTTTTTGTTTTTTCAACATTGTGACAGACTCCGGATACCTCAACTAGGTATCTCCGCCAATGCGATCCTTCTTTAGCCTGGAACCTGTAGCTGTAGAGTGGGAGAAGTGATTTTAGTAAGAGCCCACCCTAATAACCAGACAAGACCAGTATTAAGGTGAAACACGAACAGACTTTATTGGGACAAACACACAGCTTATATACACATTTGCCATCTTGATAAGAGTCTTATCTGATCAAAAGATCCCCGCCCCTCCAGACAGGCTGGCACCTTCATAGGAGCCATAGTTACATAGAGATCCCACAATAGCTAAGTTGCAGATCGGGGTGATCTCTGGGTACCGTGGGAGAGCTCGGGGCCCCTAGATGTCCCAGTCCAAAAAGCAACACAATCCGTCGCTGGGGGCTGGAGCAGCAGCCGGGCACAGGGTACTTCAGGCCAGCATGAGATAGAGAAGTGTCCCAAACCCCAGGTTCCCGAGGTAGCTCCCCCTCAGCAATCACCCCAACCCATGTCCATCGACGACATAACAAGTCCATCCCCAAAAGAGCAGCGCTCTGGGGCAGAGGTCCTCTGGAGCGACCTAGGTCAAAGTTCAGCGGAGATCTCCAGCGCGCCCAGCCGGCAAGTAGTTCCACAGATTCCAGCTGGGTCTTGTCAAATCAGGAAGGGCCAAGCAGGGCAGTGATCAGCTCTTTCAGGGCAAAGGGTAATATTGGTAACAATAAATGGGAAACTAGTGGGAACACAATAATCCACAAGGTGAGAGGGGTGGCCTTGGTAGCCTGGTATCAGTGACAAACATAATTATTATATAAAAAAATATCTGCAGTGTAGTGATCCTCCTCAACCTCCCACCTCTCTGATCCTTCCGGAATAGCTCTCTAACCTTCTCAATAATGGTGGCCATCTTTGGTACTGGCAGCTGTCTACCAGTACTCCTCATTCATAGCCATTTATTTATTTATTTTTTGTTTCTGTAGTGTAGTGGTCCCCCCACCTCCCCCTTCCTGGCGATTGTTACCTAGGGAACTCCCACCCCCATTCCACTCCTTTTCTGTAGTGCAGCGCCCCAACTCTTCCACTCCCTTAAAAAAAAATTCTGCAGTATTGGGCCCCTCCACCGCTGGGCCACCTACTACCCGTCTCCCTCCCGCTTTCCTTCCCACACCTCTTGCCGGCACCAGCAGAAGTCACTGTCTGTAAGGATCTGGCATCTGCCTTCATATGGAACCAGAGAACTGATCGTGCAGACAGATGCCTACAGCTCAAGTATATATGTCGTATTGGGTTAAGGGATTAAAGGGGCATGAAAGCCAATTATTTTCTTTTAAAATTTGGATAGAACATTCAAATTTAAATGACTTTCCAATGTACTTCTTTTATAAATATTTGATGCGTTCCCTTGGTATTTTTTGTTAAAAAGCGTAGGCTCAGGAGCGTGCACGTGTCTACAGCACTATATGGCAGCAGTTTTGCAAGAGCTTTAGATTGCAGCAGTTTTTCCTGCCATGTAGTGCTCTAGACATCTTGATAAAGGCTGTAGGCTGAAACTAGTTGATTGCTGTTCACTGCTACCCTAACTTTTGTTCCAGTAAGCTTGTTAGCTAGAACTGTGAGCCAGAGACATTATCCAGACCAGAGGCTTGCTAATCAGTTACGAACTGGTTAACTGCTTAATTTGCATCTTTTCCCTGAAAACATCAGGATTTCCACCAAGGCACATACAGCCAACCAACCTTTTAAAAGCAAGAAATCACCTTCTGTCAAACGGACATATTGAAAACACTGCAATTTCTTGCATCTTATACGCCGCCTGGATGGTTTATTTCTTTATTAACATTTGGATTTACCTGCCTAATCCACATCAAACTGTGATATCTATTTTTCCATATCACTGCTTCCCTACCCTTTCGCCATCTCTTAGGAGGCGAATTTCAATCTCCCTGGTCTTGTCCGACAGCTACTGCCCGCGCGTGATTGGCTGTGCGCAAGATTGCACGCAAGCGCAAAATAGCGCTTGTGTGCAATGCTGAATTCTGCCAGGGGAATTCAGCCCGGCAGAGGAGGCCCTGTCTGCCTCAGCTTGATAAATCTCCCCCTATGTCCCAAATAAAACGGTTTTTAAGGGAACAAACAGCTCTGGTCAAATACAGCTGTTACTAGCTGGGAGTCGGAAACGTTTGACCTTAAGGAGAACACTGTATAGTAGCTATTTATTTTGTCTGTTTTACCTGTAGTTTACCTGAAAATGTATTTTTATTCCATTCCCAGAGCTACTGGAACCTGCAGAATGCTGCACATTTACATTTTACCCCTGTCTGACCACTGTAATAAATATGATAAACATACATACATTTCCTTGTGTGGTTCCTCTGATGGATTGGAATAGACACCAGCATTTCAAAACCTTCCTTCTATTCTGTGCTGACTTTGATTACAGCTGATTTAATGTGGCCTGATTCTGTCTAAGAGCTTTTGCTGTTTGCAATCTCGCTAGACAGCATCAGCAGACTGAGTGGGTGTAGGATTTGTGAGGATCCAATCACCAGCACAAGTTGCAATCCTGAAAACCTTTCTTAGTGGGGAAACAAAAACATTAAAGGGACATTTAAGTGCAAATACTCCCTGCTAATTTGTTAGAGCATGTTATGCTTACACTAGAGATCCTTAAACTCTGTGTGTTAAAGCAGTAAAACACATAGGTATACTCACACTTTAGAGCCACAGAGAATTACTGGCCCAAGCTGGATACCGTCAGTGTCCAATCAACAGCTGCAGTTACACAACCCCACCAATCACCAGTTGTATTTAGAGCAGCAGGTGCAATGCATGTGACTCACAAGCTGGACTTTACCTATGTGTTAAACTCTGTGTATTTAATTCCTGCAAATAGTTAGAGGAGAGTGAGTAGTGAAAAAGTTACAAGCTTTTATTTACAATAATGTCTCTTAAAATAACACTTCACTTACTAAGATGTCAGGCTGTGTGATTAAATAGCAGTAACAAAATGATGCATAGCTTTGCATATGATCTATCGGCAGTTTAATCACTGCGTTGCAAAACATCTACATACAAAATAAAGAATTGTTTAAATGTAATACAATTTGAATTGCATTGCAGGATAAGGAACTTTGCTTTATGTTTCTCATATCTACGTTGCTGTGCTCATTTAGGGACAGGTACAAATAAACTGTTCCGCTGAAGCAGTGGCTGTGTGGCAGGTTTCAGGTAATAAGGCACAAACAGAATAATCTCAGTGGCACCTTGAGCAGCAGGAGATAGTTACATTGTACACATGAGTTGCATATCGTTTTTAAAATTGCGACTAAAAAATACTTGGGGGATGGGGTGTTGGTCCTCTAGCCTAACCCCTTTGGGTTTATAAGTTTGCAGGTTTAGAATCCTGCAGGATGTACTACATTCTCTTTGGGAGCAGTGGAAAAAACACAATTTTCACAGTAAGAGTTCTGGAAAAATGTACAGACAAATTGTGATCGTACATAACAATTTTTTTTTTACTTAGTAAAATATTTTTTGAGGAACTAAATTTTGATTTCAATGTCCCTTTAAAGAGACTTTAAAGGGACATAATACTCATATGCTAAATCACTTGAAACTAATGCAGTATAACTGTAAAAAGCTGACAGGAAAATATCACCTGAGCATCTCTATGTAAAAAAGGAAGATATTTTACCTCACAATTTCCTCAGCTCAGCAGAGTAAGCTCTGTGTAAAAAGTTATACTCAGCTGCTGCCCAGCTGCAGGTAAAAAAAAAAATGAAGAAATTAACAGCAGCCAATCGGCATCAGCAGTGCTGAAGTCATGAACTCTTTTACTGTGATCTCATGAGATTTCATTGTAAACTTCCTTAAGCTGAATAGGGAAATAAGATGAGTGCACGTAAGCTCGCTCCTTCCGCTGTCCCGGGACAGACATACTAATTTGCAGCTTAGAAGACCTTTACAATGGGATGTGGCTACTGAGAAACTTTTCAGGTAAAATATCTTTCTTTTTTACATAGAAATGTTCAGGTGATATTTTCTAGTCAGCTTTTTACAGCTATACTGGATCACTTTCAAGTGTTTAAACATTTGGGTATTATGGCCCTTTAAAGAAAAATTGGAACTTTCATTAGTTAGTGCATGCAGTTTTTCCTTCCATAAGGCAGGGTGAGTCCACGACTTCATTCCCTTCTGTTTGGAAATACATCACCTGGCCTCCAGGAGGAGGCAAAGACACCCCAGCCAAAGGCTTAAATATCCCTCCCACTTCCCCTTTCACCCCAGTCATTCTTTGCCTTTCGTCACTATAGGAGGTGGCAGAGAAGTGTCAGAAGATTTGGATAGTCCTGTAATGGGTATGTTCCCTTCAAGAAATGACTGGCATTTTAAGTAATCATGTCAACCTCTCAGTGAGAGTATTGGAGATGCAGGGAAAGTTTTTTTGCGAACCCATCCGGACTGTCGACTAACAGCTCTTAAGCAATCAGTGTTGACGAGTTTCACTGCTTGCTGAGGCTGTGCCTGTTCCACAGCATGGATCCTGGAGGGTAAGACCGTTGATATATACACTTTTGCTATACAGGGTCACAGTGTGGCTCCTTTACGCCTTGATAGGATCATGGGTTAATATCTCCTTCAGGGAGATAATTTGAACAGCTAGGGGTTATCTACAACTGCTTTAATGTGAGAGTTTTTAAGCTCATAGACTGTGTACTTTTAGCTTGGAACAAACAGGTTTAACTTTCGTTTCTGAGTGTTGCACAGCTCATAATAGCTTAGCGCCCTTTTCATAGCAGGGAAAGTCCTGTCCTATGCACCACATGACTGGGTGCGGTCTCTTTCATTTTCCTACAATCCTGCTGCAATCAATCCTAAGGAGAGCGGTTTCACTGTAAGCTGTCTGTCCCATTGGGATATATAAAGGTGCTGTTTTTTAAATAAAAGCATCTTTTGTTTGTTCTTCTGTGGATATATACTTAGCTATGGAGGACTCTGATACTACTTTTAAAGGCTCCGCTCCTTCAGTACTGATTAATAATTCTTGTTTATATTGTGAGGAGACCATGGTTTGCCCGCCTGCTCAATTCTGTTCCATTTCCCTAAGCAGTGTTCTAAAGTCTAAGAAGGGAGACAAGCCTGCTAATATTCATAGCGCTATTAGCCCCTCTGAGCTGTTTATCTCTCAGGAATGTCCCGAGTGATTACTACCCTTTCTACGCTACCCGCTCCACATGCAGTTCCCCGCGGCTCAACTAATCTTCCATATGGAGGGGGCTTTTTTCCTGCGGACTTTACCGCGCAGTTACAATCGGTGGTGTCTGCGGCCCGGAGTTTCTTACCTCCCTTTAGCAAGTGTAAGAGAAAGTTTAAACATAGTTCTCCTGACCTAGAGTCATCTAAATATTTGTTGGATTTAGCTACTATGTCCCAGCTATCCGAGGATGAGTTAACCTCTGCAGCTTCAGAGGGTGAACTTTCTTTTCCCCCCTCGTCTACCTTTTAAAAATGATTCCCAGCCCCTGACTCTCAATTGAAATTGTATGGCTCCATCCCTATGGTGGATGGCTCTATTTCTACACTTGCTAGATGTTCTACTATTCCCCTGGAGGATAGTTCTTTTAGAGAGCCTATGGATAAGAAAATGTAAACCTTTCTGAGGAAGATGTTTCAACATACAAGATTTTTATTTCAACCAGCGGCAGCTGTAGCCGCGACACTCTGTCTGAGCTCATTGAGGTGGAAACTCCCCTCGAGGATATTCAGGAGAGAATTATAGCTCTGATAATTGCTAACTCCATCTGTGACGTGAATATGCTGATTATTCGCATAAATGCAAAGGCTGCTGGCTTTGCGATTCTAGCCCGCCGGGCTCTCTGGTTGAAGTCTTGGTCTATGGATATGACTTCTAAATCCAGACTCCTTTCACTACCCTTCAAGGTGAAGACTTTATTCGGACCAGGGCTGGACTCCATTATTTCTACGGTTACTGGAAGGAAAGTGCCTTCCTACCGCAGGATAGGAAGAAGAAGAATAGACCTAAGGGACGGCAATCGTCTAATTTTTGTTCCTTTCGTTCTGACAAATCACAACAGCAGCAAACCTCATCCAAGTCAGAGCAGCCGAAGAGTACTTGGAAGCCGGCTCAGTCCTGGAATAAGTCTAAACAGACTAAGAAGCCTGCCGAGAACAAATCGACATAAAGGGACGGCCCATGATCCGGGATCGGATCGAGTAGGGGGAAGTCTGTCGCTTTTTTTCAGATGCTTGGTTCCAGGATGTACAGGATCCTTGGGTCCTGGAGGTTGTATCTAAGGAATACCGGATAGGATTCAAATCTCATCCACCCAGGGGCAGATTCCTACTCTCCAGACTGTCTACAAGGCCAGAAAAGAGGACTGCTTTTTTAGGTTGCGTACGGGATCTCTCCTCTATAAGAGTAATTGTCCCGGTGCCTACGGTAGAAAGAGGTTTGGGGTTTTATTCAAACCTTTTCGTGGTTCCAATAAAGGAGGGAACCTTTTGTCCAATTCTGGACTTAAAGTGTCTTAACAAGTTTCTTAGGGTTCCCTCTTTCAAGATGGAGATAATACGAGCAATTCTTCCTCTGGTTCAGGAAGGACAGTTTATGACCACCAAAGACCTGAAGGATGCATACCTTCACGTTCCAATACCCAGGAAACATTATCAGTTCCTGAGGTTTGCTTTTCTGCACCAGCACTTCCAGTTCATAGCTCTTCCGTTTGGACTAGCTACTGCTCCAAGAATATTTATGAAGGTTCTGGGGGCTCTTCTAGCCGTTGCCAGAACCCTCGGAATCCCTTCTCAGTCTTGTTCAATCACATGGATGGAAGATAAACTTGGAAAAGAGTTCTCTTACTCCAAATACCAGGGTGAATTTCCTGGGAACAATAATGGACTCCATTTCCATGAGAATATTTATAACAGATCAGAGACATTGCAAGCTAACTTCTGCATGTCCTGCCCTCCAGGCCTCCTTGAGACCCTCAGTTTATGGAGGTGATTGGACTCATGGTGTCCTGTATGGACATCATTCCCTTTGCCAGATTTCATCTCAGACCCTTACAACTATGCTTGCTGAGACAATGGAACGATCTGTGTGTTTGTGTTGGACAACCTGTAGAGAGACTCGCTCTTGGTGGCTCTGTCCAGATCATCTGTCCCAAAGCATGTGCTTTTTGAGACCATCCTGGGAGATTGTGACTACGGACGCAAGCCTTTCCAGCTCTGGAGCCGTTTGGGGTTCCAAGAAGGCACAAGGGCTGTGGACTCAGGAGTCCTCCTTTCTGATCAATATATTGGAACTCTGGGCAATCTTCAATGCTCTGAAGGCTTGGCCCCTTCTGGGTTCATCCTAGTTTATCAGATTCCAATCAGACAATATAATTTTGGTTGCCTACTTCAACCATCAGGGGGGAACGTAAGTTCCTTGGCGATGAGAGAAGTATCTCAGATACTAGAGTGGGTGGAGACTCACAGCTATATGCTGTCAGCAATCCACATTCCGGGTGTGGACAACTGGGAAGCGGACTTCCTCAGCAGGCAATCCTTTCTCCCAGGGGAATGGTCTCTTCACCCTGAGGTGTTTGCAGAGATATGCAGAGAGTGGGGGACGCCGGAGATAGATCTCATGGCATCCCACCTCAATACCAAGCTACCCAGGTACGTGTCGAGGTTGAGGGATCCTCAGGTGGAACTGATAGATGCCCTATCAGTACCATGGAGGTTTAGACTCGTATTATTTCCCTCCATTACCGCTTCTCCCTTGTTTGGTGGCTCGCATCAAGCAGGAGCGAGCATCAGTGATTCTGATTACTCCATCGTGGCCACGAAGGACGTAGTTTGCGGATCTGGTGCGGATGCCCTCATCTCCTCAGTGGAGGTTACTTTGTCGCAGAGATCTGCTGATACAGGGTCCCTTCCTTCATCAAAATCAAGATTCCCTGAGGCTGACTGTGTGGAGATTGAAAGCTTAGTTTTAGCCAAGAGAGGGTTTTCTGAGAGTATTATTGACACTCTGAGTCAAGCTCGTAAGCGAGTTACTCGTTGTATCTACCATAAAGTGTGGATGACTTACTTGTACTGGTGTGAAGTGTGTGACTTTTCGTAGCATAAGGTTAAGGTAGCCATAATTTCTCCAACATAGGTGTGTCCGGTCCACGGCGTCATCCTTACTTGTGGGATATTCTCTTCCCCAACAGGAAATGGCAAAGAGCCCAGCAAAGCTGGTCACATGATCCCTCCTAGGCTCCGCCTACCCCAGTCATTCTCTTTGCCGTTGTACAGGCAACATCTCCACGGAGATGGCTTAGAGTTTTTTAGTGTTTAACTGTAGTTTTTATTATTCAATCAAGAGTTTGTTATTTTGAAATAGTGCTGGTATGTACTATTTACTCAGAAACAGAAAAGAGATGAAGATTTCTGTTTGTATGAGGAAAATGATTTTAGCAACCGTCACTAAAATCCATGGCTGTTCCACACAGGACTGTTGAGAGCAATTAACTTCAGTTGGGGGAACAGTGAGCAGTCTCTTGCTGCTTGAGGTATGACACATTCTAACAAGACGATGTAATGCTGGAAGCTGTCATTTTCCCTATGGGATCCGGTAAGCCATGTTTATTACGATCGTAAATAAGGGCTTCACAAGGGCTTATTAAGACTGTAGACTTTTTCTGGGCTAAATCGATTCATTATTAACACATATTTAGCCTTGAGGAATCATTTTATTTGGGTATTTTGATATAATAATATCGGCAGGCACTGTTTTAGACACCTTATTCTTTAGGGGCTTTCCCAAAGCATAGGCAGAGCCTCATTTTCGCACCGGTGTTGCGCACTTGTTTTTGAGAGGCATGGCATGCAGTCGCATGTGAGAGGAGCTCTGATACTTAGAAAAGACTTTCTGAAGGCGTCATTTGGTATCGTATTCCCCTTTGGGCTTGGTTGGGTCTCAGCAAAGCAGATACCAGGGACTGTAAAGGGGTTAAAGTTCAAAACGGCTCCGGTTCCGTTATTTTAAGGGTTAAAGCTTCCAAATTTGGTGTGCAATACTTTTAAGGCTTTAAGACACTGTGGTGAAAATTTGGTGAATTTTGAACAATTCCTTCATGTTTTTTCGCAATTGCAGTAATAAAGTGTGTTCAGTTTAAAATTTAAAGTGACAGTAACGGTTTTATTTTAAAACGTTTTTTGTACTTTGTTATCAAGTTTATGCCTGTTTAACATGTCTGAACTACCAGATAGACTGTGTTCTGAATGTGGGGAAGCCAGAATTCCTATTCATTTAAATAAATGTGATTTATGTGACAATGACAATGATGCCCAAGATGATTCCTCAAGTGAGGGGAGTAAGCATGGTACTGCATCATTCCCTCCTTCGTCTACACGAGTCTTGCCCACTCAGGAGGCCCCTAGTACATCTAGCGCGCCAATACTCCTTACTATGCAACAATTAACGGCTGTAATGGATAATTCTGTCAAAAACATTTTAGCCAAAATGAACTCTTATCAGCGTAAGCGCGACTGCTCTGTTTTAGATACTGAAGAGCATGACGACGCTGATAATAATGTTTCTGAAGGGCCCCTAACCCAGTCTGATGGGGCCAGGGAGGTTTTGTCTGAGGGAGAAATTACTGATTCAGGGAACATTTCTCAACATGCTGAACCTGATGTGATTACATTTAAATTTAAGTTGGAACATCTCCGCATTCTGCTTAAGGAGGTATTATCCACTCTGGATGATTGTGACAAGTTGGTCATCCCAGAGAAACTATGTAAAATGGACAAGTTCCTAGAGGTGCCGGGGCTCCCAGAAGCTTTTCCTATACCCAAGCGGGTGGCGGACATTGTTAATAAAGAATGGGAAAGGCCCGGTATTCCTTTCGTCCCTCCCCCCATATTTAAAAAATTGTTTCCTATGGTCGACCCCAGAAAGGACTTATGGCAGACAGTCCCCAAGGTCGAGGGAGCGGTTTCCACTTTAAACAAACGCACCACTATACCCATAGAGGATAGTTGTGCTTTCAAAGATCCTATGGATAAAAAATTAGAAGGTTTGCTTAAAAAGATGTTTGTTCAGCAGGGTTACCTTCTACAACCAATTTCATGCGTTGTCCCTGTCGCTACAGCCGCATGTTTCTGGTTCGATGAGCTGATAAAGGCGGTCGATAGTGATTCTCCTCCTTATGAGGAGATTATGGACAGAATCAATGCTCTCAAATTGGCTAATTCTTTTACCCTAGACGCCACTTTGCAATTGGCTAGGTTAGCGGCTAAGAATTCTGGGTTTGCTATTGTGGCGCGCAGAGCGCTTTGGTTGAAATCTTGGTCGGCTGATGCGTCTTCCAAGAACAAGCTACTTAACATTCCTTTCAAGGGGAAAACGCTGTTTGGCCCTGACTTGAAAGAGATTATCTCTGATATCACTGGGGGTAAGGGCCACGCCCTTCCTCAGGATCGGCCTTTCAAGGCAAAAAATAAACCTAATTTTCGTCCCTTTCGTAGAAACGGACCAGCCCAAAGTGCTACGTCCTCTAAGCAAGAGGGTAATACTTCTCAAGCCAAGCCAGCTTGGAGACCAATGCAAGGCTGGAACAAGGGAAAGCAGGCCAAGAAACCTGCCACTGCTACCAAGACAGCATGAAATGTTGGCCCCCGATCCGGGACCGGATCTGGTGGGGGGCAGACTCTCTCTCTTCGCTCAGGCTTGGGCAAGAGATGTTCTGGATCCTTGGGCGCTAGAAATAGTCTCCCAAGGTTATCTTCTGGAATTCAAGGGGCTTCCCCCAAGGGGGAGGTTCCACAGGTCTCAGTTGTCTTCAGACCACATAAAAAGACAGGCATTCTTACATTGTGTAGAAGACCTGTTAAAAATGGGAGTGATTCATCCTGTTCCATTAAGAGAACAAGGGATGGGGTTCTACTCCAATCTGTTCATAGTTCCCAAAAAAGAGGGAACGTTCAGACCAATCTTAGATCTCAAGATCTTAAACAAGTTTCTCAAGGTTCCATCGTTCAAGATGGAAACCATTCGAACTATTCTTCCTTCCATCCAGGAAGGTCAATTCATGACCACGGTGGATTTAAAGGATGCGTATCTACATATTCCTATCCACAAGGAACATCATCGGTTCCTAAGGTTCGCATTCCTGGACAAGCATTACCAGTTCGTGGCGCTTCCTTTCGGATTAGCCACTGCTCCAAGGATTTTCACAAAGGTACTAGGGTCCCTTCTAGCTGTGCTAAGACCAAGGGGCATTGCTGTAGTACCTTATTTGGACGACATTCTGATTCAAGCGTCGTCCCTTCCTCAAGCAAAGGCTCACACGGACATAGTCCTGGCCTTTCTCAGATCTCACGGATGGAAAGTGAACGTGGAAAAGAGTTCTCTATCTCCGTCAACAAGGGTTCCCTTCTTGGGAACAATAATAGACTCCTTAGAAATGAGGATATTTCTGACAGAGGCCAGAAAAACAAAGCTTCTAGACTCTTGTCGGATACTTCATTCCGTTCCTCTTCCTTCCATAGCTCAGTGCATGGAAGTGATCGGGTTGATGGTAGCGGCAATGGACATAGTTCCTTTTGCGCGCATTCATCTAAGACCATTACAACTGTGCATGCTCAGTCAGTGGAATGGGGATTATACAGACTTGTCTCCGAAGATACAAGTAAATCAGAGGACCAGAGACTCACTCCGTTGGTGGCTGTCCCTGGACAACCTGTCACAAGGGATGACATTCCGCAGACCAGAGTGGGTCATTGTCACGACCGACGCCAGTCTGATGGGCTGGGGCGCGGTCTGGGGATCCCTGAAAGCTCAGGGTCTTTGGTCTCGGGAAGAATCTCTTCTACCGATAAATATTCTGGAACTGAGAGCGATATTCAATGCTCTCAAGGCTTGGCCTCAGCTAGCGAGGGCCAAGTTCATACGGTTTCAATCAGACAACATGACAACTGTTGCGTACATCAACCATCAGGGGGGAACAAGGAGTTCCCTAGCGATGGAAGAAGTGACCAAAATCATTCTATGGGCGGAGTCTCACTCCTGCCACCTGTCCGCTATCCACATCCCAGGAGTGGAAAATTGGGAAGCGGATTTTCTGAGTCGTCAGACATTGCATCCGGGGGAGTGGGAACTCCATCCGGAAATCTTTGCCCAAGTCACTCAGCTGTGGGGCATTCCAGACATGGATCTGATGGCCTCTCGTCAGAACTTCAAAGTTCCTTGCTACGGGTCCAGATCCAGGGATCCCAAGGCGGCTCTAGTGGATGCACTAGTAGCACCTTGGACCTTCAAACTAGCTTATGTGTTCCCGCCGTTTCCTCTCATCCCCAGGCTGGTAGCCAGGATCAATCAGGAGAGGGCGTCGGTGATCTTGATAGCTCCTGCGTGGCCACGCAGGACTTGGTATGCAGATCTGGTGAATATGTCATCGGCTCCACCTTGGAAGCTACCTTTGAGACGAGACCTTCTTGTTCAGGGTCCGTTCGAACATCCGAACCTGGTTTCACTCCAGCTGACTGCTTGGAGATTGAACGCTTGATCTTATCGAAGCGAGGGTTCTCAGATTCTGTTATCGATACTCTTGTTCAGGCCAGAAAGCCTGTAACTAGAAAGATTTACCACAAAATTTGGAAAAAATATATCTGTTGGTGTGAATCTAAAGGATTCCCTTGGGACAAGGTTAAGATTCCTAAGATTCTATCCTTCCTTCAAGAAGGATTGGAAAAAGGATTATCTGCAAGTTCCCTGAAGGGACAGATTTCTGCCTTGTCTGTGTTACTTCACAAAAAGCTGGCAGCTGTGCCAGATGTTCAAGCCTTTGTTCAGGCTCTGGTTAGAATTAAGCCTGTTTACAAACCTTTGACTCCTCCTTGGAGTCTCAATTTAGTTCTTTCAGTTCTTCAGGGGGTTCCGTTTGAACCCTTACATTCCGTTGATATTAAGTTATTATCTTGGAAAGTTTTGTTTTTAGTTGCAATTTCTTCTGCTAGAAGAGTTTCAGAATTATCTGCTCTGCAGTGTTCTCCTCCTTATCTGGTGTTCCATGCAGATAAGGTGGTTTTACGTACTAAACCTGGTTTTCTTCCAAAAGTTGTTTCTAACAAAAACATTAACCAGGAGATTATCGTACCTTCTCTGTGTCCGAAACCAGTTTCAAAGAAGGAACGTTTGTTGCACAATTTGGATGTTGTTCGCGCTCTAAAATTCTATTTAGAAGCTACAAAGGATTTTAGACAAACATCTTCCTTGTTTGTTGTTTATTCCGGTAAAAGGAGAGGTCAAAAAGCAACTTCTACCTCTCTCTCTTTTTGGATTAAAAGCATCATCAGATTGGCTTTCGAGACTGCCGGACGGCAGCCTCCCGAAAGAATCACAGCTCATTCCACTAGGGCTGTGGCTTCCACATGGGCCTTCAAGAACGAGGCTTCTGTTGATCAGATATGTAGGGCAGCGACTTGGTCTTCACTGCACACTTTTACCAAATTTTACAAGTTTGATATTTTTGCTTCTTCTGAGGCTATTTTTGGGAGAAAGGTTTTGCAAACCGTGGTGCCTTCCATTTAGGTGACCTGATTTGCTCCCTCCCTTCATCCGTGTCCTAAAGCTTTGGTATTGGTTCCCACAAGTAAGGATGACGCCGTGGACCGGACACACCTATGTTGGAGAAAACAGAATTTATGTTTACCTGATAAATTACTTTCTCCAACGGTGTGTCCGGTCCACGGCCCGCCCTGGTTTTTTTTAATCAGGTCTGATAATTTATTTTCTTTAACTACAGTCACCACGGTACCATATGGTTTCTCCTATGCAAATATTCCTCCTTAACGTCGGTCGAATGACTGGGGTAGGCGGAGCCTAGGAGGGATCATGTGACCAGCTTTGCTGGGCTCTTTGCCATTTCCTGTTGGGGAAGAGAATATCCCACAAGTAAGGATGACGCCGTGGACCGGACACACCGTTGGAGAAAGTAATTTATCAGGTAAACATAAATTCTGTTTTTATGTTTTCTCCAGGATGGGCTGGAAAAGGGTATATCTGCTAGTTCCCTGAAGGGATAGATATCGGCCCTGTTGGTGTTACTGCACAGAAGATTGGCCGAGCTCTCGAATGTGCGGTCCTTGGAGCCTCAATCTTGTTCTTCATGTTTTACAGCAGGCTCTGTTTGAACTAATGCATTCTGTTGACATTAAATTGTTATCTTGGAAGGTTCTTTTTTGTTGGCTATTGCCTCTGCGCGCAGGGTTTCTGAGATTTCTGCTTTGCAATGTGACCCCCCTTACCTTGTTTTCCATGCTGATAAGGCTGTTTTACGTACTAAATTAGGATTCCTCCCTAAGGTGGATTCTGATCGTAACATTAATCAAGAGATTGTTGTTCCTTCTTTGTGTCCTAATCCTTCTTCAGCGAAGGAACATTGCTTCATAATCTAGGTGGTTTGGGCCTTGAAGTTTTATCTTCAGGCTACTAAGGAATTCAGAAAATCTTCCTCTTTGTTTGTCATCTATACGGGGAAGCCTAAAGGGCAGAAGGCTACTACTTCCCTATCTTTCTGGTTGAGGAGTATCATCCGCTTAGCTTACGAGACAGCGGGACAACAGCCTCCTGAGAGGATAACGGCTCATTCCACTAGAGCAGTGGCTTCCTCCTAATCTTTTAAGAACGAAGCCTCTATGGATCAGATATGCAAGGCGGCTACCTGGTCCTCCTTACACACTTTTTCTAAATTTTACAAGTTTGATGTGTTTGCTTTGGCTGAAGCAACTTTCGGGAGAAAGATTTTGCAGGCTGTGGTGCCCTCAGACTAGGATCCGCCTCTCTCTTGTTCCCTCCCGTTATTCCTTCAGTGTCCTCTGGAGCTTGGGTATAGTTTTCCCAACAGTAAGGACTCTACCTGCCAGGAAGGAAAGGAATTTATCTGGTAATCATAAATTTATGGGGGTTTTTTAAATTTTTTCAAATTTGCTTTATTCTCTTGGTATCCTTTAATAAACCTAGGTAGGCTCATAAGAGCTCAGAAGCATACAAGTGTCTTTAGCACTGTGGAACAATGTTTGTAGAAATACATTTTTTGCAAACACTGCTCCTAAAGAGCGCTGAAGACTCATGCACGCTCCTGAGTCTAACTTTGCTCTTTCCCAAAAGATACCAAGATACAGATAACAAAGTAATTTGCTTTACTGTCCCTTTAAGGCCTGTTTTTTTCCTCACGTCTCACATAGCATATGCACTGAATTGGCATTTCATGCTTGTTGCTAATCTCTTCTCCACTTCGTTCTCACCATCCTGTTCCAGCAAACGGCAGGGTTTAGTAATTGTAGTCACACAGGTCTGTGTAATTATTTACCCATCATTGCACACGCTGCCATACTTCATCACATATTTATTACCTCCCACACGGGCACAGCAGAAAGATGCTGTTCTCCAGCAGCGTCTGTTTTAGACATTGGGATAATGCCCTAATCTTGTGTAGGCTGCTCATGAAGAAACTGAAGAGAAAATTCATATCCTAACGTGGTATCAACTTGCCTCAAAGTATCACTTCTGTGCCAATATTTGCTTTATAAAGATTTAAACTTTAAAAAACAAACAAAATAAAAAATAAAAATCCATCATGGACCTGAATAAGCCCTCTTGCAAAAGGTTATGTTAAAGGACCAGTCAACACAGTAGATTTGCATAATGAACAAATGCAAGATAACAAGACATTGCAATAGCACTTAGTCTGAACTTCAAATGAGTAGTAGAATTTTTTTCTGACAATTTTAAAAGTTATGTCTTTTTCCACTCCCACTGTACCATGTGACAGCCACCAGCCATTCACATATGCATACACGTACCATGTGACAGCCATCAGCCATTCACAAATGCATACACACTTATTTTTGCACATGCTCAGTAGGAGCTGGTGACTCAAAAAGTTTAAATATAAAAAGACTCTGCACATTTTGTTAATGGAAGTAAATTGGAAAGTTGTTTAAAATGGCATGCTTTATCTGAATAATGAAAGTTTAAATTTGATTGAGTGTCCCTTTAAAGGGATAGAAAAGTCCAAATTAAACTTTCATGATTCAGATAGGACATGTATATTGAAACATCTTCCTCAGAAAGTTTAAAATAACACGATTTTAGGCTTTTATACAAATTTCTAAACCCTTGAAGGCCGCCTCTTTTCTGAATGCATTTGACAGTTTTTCACAGCTAGAGGGCGTTAGTGCATGTATTTCATATACATAGCATTGTGCTCATGTACGTGAAGTTATTTAAAAGTCATCACTAATTACCTGTTATGCAAGTCTGTCAAAAGATCTGAGATAAGGGGGTAGTCAGCAGAAGCTTAGCTACAAGGTGATTACAGAGGTAAAAAGTATATTTCTATAACAGTGTTGGTTATGCAAAACTGGGGAATAGTAAATAAAGGGATTATCTATATATTTTTTAAAAAATTAAACATTTTGGTGTTTACTATCCCTTTAAAGCTGGTAATATTGATTTTAAAACTAACAGGAAGTGATGTTGGGCCTTTAAGGCCTATTTCCTGATTGGCCGATAATCTGCTTTTTGGTGGTAGTGAAACAATTTAATAAGAATATTTTTTTCTCAGTACAGGAACATCCATTTTACAAAAACTTGCAAACTGAAAAACATTTTAAAATGTCCTTTTTTTAGTAACAATGAATAGAAAAAATTGTGTTGTGTTTTTTTTTTTTTTGTTTTTTTTTACCCCGTAACTTTACAGCCAAGACTGCTGGAGCTTCCTGAAGCTGCGACGTGTATATGTTATGCAGAACGATGGCGTTTGTACCACATGACGTATATATATTTGAGATTGGGTAAAGTGGTTAATAAAAATATAAACTAGCATGATTCAAATAGAACTTTAAAAGCTTTCTAGTATGCTTGTCAAATTTACTTCTTGATCCTTTGGTGAAGAGCATACTTAGGTAGGCACATTAAAGTGCACGTGTCTTAAGCAGTAGTGTTTGTAATAATATTATACACCGTTGAGCACTATATGGTAGTGAAAAAGTTTTAGTCTTAGAAACATTGTTGTAAACACTGCTGCCATATAGTTCTTAAAAGGAAAGTAAAGTTAAAATTAAACTTAGAATGATTGAATAGAGCATGAAATTTTAAACAACTTTCCAATTAACTTTTATATTATCAGTTGTATGTAGTTCTCTTGGGATCCTTTGTTAAAGAGCAATCCTAGGTGAGCTCAGGAGCGTGCACATGTCTTAAACCATCTGACAAAATATATAAAAAGAACAAAGCAAATTTGATAATAGAAGTGAATTGGAAAGCTGTTTAAAATTGCATACTCTACCTGTATTATCAAATTTAATTTTGACTTTGCTGTCCCTTTAATATACACATGCTCCTACACCTACTTAGATATGTAATGTCGATTAAACACACAAGGGTTTAATCTTCTTTTTTTTTTTAATTTGTTCCTACCTGGCCATAAAAACAGTAAATATCTCCAGTTTTATTGAACACTCCCTGTATACAGAGTGCTGAATAATGTGTTCCATCTTAAGATATTTACTATTCTGTTTACTTGCCTGAGGCTGATCACACCCAGTATTCTCCACTTTATCATAAAATAAGAGGGAAATCGTGATTAACCCTAAGGTGACACATTTTTGGAAGCTCTATCCATATGGCAGACAGTACATTATTACCCTGATATAAAAATGCGGTTAAGTAGCCTCAATCTTCGCTCTGATTCCATCTTATTGGAATGTGGCTCTGTGTTTTAGCTACTAAGGAACATTTAACACCTGCTAAAATGCTAGCACAAGTGAAAACAGCAACTGCAATGTCCCTTTAAAATAGAAATACTACGTTCCAATTTGATTTCCTTTACAACACAGTAGTTTTGAGGAAAGTGTTCTGTAAAGTCACTTTATTCCACTAACATTTTAAAGGCAAAATGCATCTGCCCAAATACATATTTTGTCAGTGCACTTGGACTACAAGGTGATGTTGATTTAATTTCCACTAGATGGTGACATTGTACAGTCCCAGCTGCAGGTCTGAATGCAATTTAAAATGGAGATTGATACGTTTGATCAAATTGCTCTTTAATAAGGAACACTTACAAAATTAATAGCTCGTACCAAATGAACTGAATGTTCTATTATATCCATACAACATTAGATTTGCATAATAAACAACTGCATGATAACAAGACAATGCAATAGCACTTAGTAGATTTTTTTTTTCTGACAAATTACAAAGTTATGTCTATTTCCTGTATCGTGTGACGGGCATCAGCCAACCACAAATGCATATACGTATATTCTGTGAATTCTTGCACATGCTCAGTAGGAGCTGGTGACTCAAAAGTGTAAAAATAAAAAGACTGTGCACATTTTGTTATTGGAAGTAAATTAGAAAGTTGTTTAAAATTGCCTGCTCTATCTGAATCATGAAAGTTTAATTTTGACTTTAGTGTCCCTTTAACATAAAGCTGCAGTGCATTATTTCACCCGTGCACGGTATATCTATTATATAACTTTAGAGCATGTTTTTTTATCACTAGCGGCACTGCAACTCTGTGTTTAACCCCCACAAAGGAGTAAAACACATAGTCAAAGTACTGCTTTGAACCCACAGAGCACTGGTGACCCCAAGCAGAAACTTCAGCTGATCCAATTAGTAGCTCTAGTCGCTGTACTTTCAAAATGTATCAGCAAAATGTGCAGGGCTTTGATGTTCAATAGCTCTATAGGCATACAACCCTTAAAGTATTTTGAATATTTTAACTAATTCTTGTTTGTTGTGACCATTTAAAGACATAGGCAAATGTTTGTGTTTTAACTATTATTGAAAATGCATAAATATCATAATTAAAATGTTATAAATCTGGGACTACAATGTTAAAAGCATTTTTAACTTTCTTTTAGTAGTACATTTACATATTTCCCTTGGTAAGCTTAGGCTGTAGTGTTAAGTTTCGGAATTATACAAGCAACCTGTATGAATGCAGTAGATTCAGACACACTGGTAAACTAGTGCTATATAGGTAGAATCACTGTTAAATAAAGAATACTGTACACAAACTCATAGTGATCTATCTTTAGATAGTAGACATTCAGCATTGCATGCTGCAGCTAAACCTCCTTCTACAGGTTGCTTGCATAACTTTGCTACATACAGTGCTGCAGCCATATTTAGTGCTCAAGTCATGTACATACCGAACCTTCATAAAAGTTTCAACCATCAAGAGAATGAGATTAATTTGATAATACAAGTGAAATGGAAAGATTTTTTTAAAGTGTATGCTCTTTCTAAATAATTTAAATTCTGTTTGACTTCAATTTCCCTTTTTTAACTCTTTATGGGTAATATGATCTTGATCCTTATGTCCCTTTAAGGATCATCTGTCATGTAGAGAGAGAGAGAATCATGTCCATTCTTGGCTGCTTCTGATTAAACATTACAGAGGGCCATTTAGGGAATAGCTTTTGGCAGCATTTCATCCTGATGGGGGTGATCTATTGCACTAGTAATGTGTTTATTTTCCAGGAGTTTGGTTTTGTGCTAAGCTTGCAAACTAAAGAGGTGTTTATGCCTAGATGCAAGATGCCAAGCTCTGGCTATTCCTATGAAGAGTGTAGCAAGCCTTTTACAGTAAACACTCATGGGGCTGTCAGTATTTTACATTGTGCTAGATGATTTACATAGCTTTACGAAATCCCTTGTGTCTTCCTCTGAAATCCTACATTAAATGGAATCACATACAATATATTCTAAGCAATGCTGGGTTTTTTTCCTGATTCAGGTGAACAGTTTGAAGTCACAGGGTGCATGGAACGCGTTGGGGGAGGGTAACTAGAAAGGGTGGCTGGGTAATATAAGATAAACATATAATCCTGGAATACACCACAGAGTTAGTCGGAAAAATACTAAAGATTCCAGACTATCTTTAGAGATGATGTTTTGGACAATTACTTTTATTTTATACCTTTTGTTACATGGGTACTGTTCTAAAATATTTTCTCCCCTTTTAATGTGTTCCATTTAACCTGATGGAGTGTATTAAATTGTTTACAAAAAGCTTTATTTTGAAATAGTTGCTTTTACCTGTTTAAACTACCACCTCTACTGAAAATTTGCAATATTGCAGTAGGAAAGATATGTAAACAAGAAACCCCCCCGATTAGGGAGAAAGCCTTTTCCATTTGAAATTGTAAATGCTTCAAATACAATGAACTCTTATCAGCTGCTTGCTTGGGTACATTGCTAGGTTAATTAACGAAGCCATATGTGACATTTTTGCTTATTAACATTAAGGTGAATTAGGCAGCACTAGGTATACAAGGGTTTTATAGAACATTGCAATGTAAACCAACTAAAAAACTGTGTTCAAGTCAAAAGGCTGATGAAAATTATTAGTAGAACATGTTCTGGAGTACAAATGTAAACTGTA
The DNA here is from genome assembly GCF_027579735.1 of Bombina bombina. Taxonomy (NCBI): domain Eukaryota; kingdom Metazoa; phylum Chordata; class Amphibia; order Anura; family Bombinatoridae; genus Bombina; species Bombina bombina. The sequence continues at coordinate 97,294,122 of NC_069499.1, forward strand.
TGTAAAATTATTTTTCTATCTAAACAAATAATTTTTCTGTAGTGTAGCTTCCCCACTCAATTCCCTCCCCCCTCCCCCTCTCAGATCCCTTTCTCTTTCAACATTTATTCCCCCCTCCCTCCTTCCCATACATTTTATTGAATGTCAATGAAGCGTGCGTGCGCACGCCCCCTTGCGCGCTCTCGCACACTTGAGGGACACAGGAACCGGAACCGGCAAGCAATGGGCCGCCCACCCGCCTCCCTGCTATGGCTTCCACCCACCAACTATCCGCACCATCGCTGGCCGATGCAAAGAGGATCACAGAGTGTCTCTCTCTGCATCGGTGGGTAAAAAAGGGTATTGGAAGCGATCACAATAGTTTCCACCACTTGAAACCCCAGAGGACGTGTCAGACACGTCCTTGGTCCTTAACTGAAACTTTTTGTAGGACCTGCCTGACACGTCCTTGGTCGTTAAAGGGTTAAAGAAGGAATTTTTGTTGTTATTCTCCCACCCCCTCCCCTCGGCTGTATTTTAGTCCAGGTATTACCATCAGTGGGACATCTTGACTACAACTGTTTGTCCATGGAAAAAATGTTACAGGGACAGTAAAGTCAAAATTAAACTTTTATGATTAGGATAGAGTGTGCAATTTTAAACAACTTTCCAATTTACTTCTGTAATCAAATTTGCTTCGTTTTCTTGGTATCATTTATTGAAGAGTAAAACTAGGTTGGCTCATAAGAGCTCATGAGTGGGCACGTGTCTTTAGTACTCTAGGGCAGCAGTGTTTAGAAACATTATTTGTAGCTTTGTTATACAATGTTGAAAAACATGGCTACCATAGAGTACTAAAGACACGTGCCCACTCCTGAGCTCTTATGAGCCTACCTAGTTTTACTCTTCAATAAAAGATACCAAGAAAATGAAGCAAATTTGATAACAGAAGTAAATTGGAAAGTGGTTTAAATTGCATGCTCTGTACCAAATCGGAATCTAATTGAGACTTTACTGTCCCTTTAAAAGAACATATAACTTAAAAAAAAATGCTATAATGTGTTGGAGCATTTTATTTTTGCACTGTTTTCTGCATATAAGTATGAGCTATAAATCTAAATATGTTTTAACACTTGATACCTAAATTAAGAGGTAAAATTGATAATAGTTACATTGGAAAGTTCTTAAAAATGCAATACTTAACCACAAAAGTTCAAAATGATTTCTCTGTCCCTTTAAAACAAACCATGTTGTACTAGATAACAATAAGTTTGTGATTAGGAACATTTAGTGTTGCGTATCGGATAACTCTTTGGATATTTGGAACTCTCCCACTTGCATAGTGTGAGCGTTGATAGCTTCAGGCACGGATACAAAACACCCAGTAGAATGCTGGATTAATTCCCAGCTTAATTAGTCCTTCTATTAGGCTTACATCAGAGGCCCTCTGCTCTGTTACAGACACATACCCTATCCATCAGCATCACAGTGCAGCTGCAGTCAGTTTTAGGTCTACTTTAGTTTTCACTCTGAATTCATGAATTTGTTTTGAAAGCTGAACACCCTCTTGTTTTGCCTGGTCTTTCCTACTTTCTATAATACCTGGGGGTTTTTTTTACTGCCCTATGTCCGTGCTTGACAAATCCTGGCGCCCCCGGCGACCTTGGCTCCTAAACTGTTATTTCTGCATCCCTCTTGTTTGGCTAGCTATTTGGTATGCTTGGCTGTATATTTGTCCCCCTAATCCTATGCTCTCTTGCTTGAACTGGTAATAGACTTCTATTAAAATAGGGCACTATTGTGTAGTTCCATATTTTTTTCCGGTAAATAAATCATCTGCATTTCTTTGCAATTATATATTGTTTGTCGTAGAGAATACCTAGGTGCATATAGTTTCACTGTTTGAAGACAGCACTACCTAGACCTCTTTCATGTTTGGCACAGGCTGTGCTTGACATGAACTTTACTGCATACACTAATATCCACCCAGCCAAACTTTATCATTTATACTGACCATTATTTTGATAGATCAAGGTCCAACATTACAATTGCAGTGTGTCTGAAGCACTGGATGGCTACACACTTGCAAGAATACTTTTGACCACTAGATGGAAGCAGTGAGTGCACTCTATATACCCTTGTTAATAGCATTCTTGCAAAATTGCTTTTCAAATAACGATATCAAGAAAAAGAAGTGCATTTAACAGTAGCACTAAATTAGAAAATATTTTTAAAATGATACATTCTATCTGAATCATGAAATAAAAACAAAATGGGTTTCATTCATGTTCCTTTTTTAAAGTCCACAGCCCTTATAGATTTGAGCCTCTTGGCTCATAGAGGGGTGTAATGTGTAGCAATGACCATGAGGTTAAACATTGCTTTTAGCCCGTAATTGCATTCTGTCATCTTCATTTTCCTCATTGTGTTCATGTGACTGTTTGTCATAAATAGGGATGAGTAATTGTTCTGGATTGTAAGTTTAAAACCATGAATGACGACCACGCTTGTTTTCTCTGAATGAGTTTTTGAATATTTGCCAGCATTTGCTATTTTACACTGATGTTAGTTTCTCTATTTATAAAGTTACATTTAAAGGGATACTAAACCCAATTTTTTTATTTCATGATTCAGAAAGAGCATGCAATTTTCAGCAACTTTCTAATTTACTCCTATTCATTTTTTTTCATTCTCTATCTTAATCGCATGCTGTATGTTAATCGCGAAAGACAAAAATTGGGTTCAGTATCCTTTTAACACCACTGCAAAACAATGAGATATTAAGTAAATAGTATTTGCTACAGTTTAACAAGAACCATTCTCTTGCTATCTTTATTTAAAAAGCAGGAATTTAAAGCTTAGGAGCCAGCCCATTTTAGGTTCAGCACCCTGGATAGCGCTTACTTATTGGTGACTACATTTAGCAAAGCAATAAGCAAGTACAACCCAGGTTCTCAACCAAAAATGGGACGGCTCTTAAAGGGACAGTCAACACCAGAATTTTTGTTGTTTTAAAAGATAGATAATCCCTTAATTACCAATTTCCCAGTTTTGCATAACCAACACAGTTATAATTATACATGTTTTACCTTGCTAATTACCTTGTATCTAAGCATCAGCAGACAGCCCCCTTATTTCAGTTCTTTTGACAGACTTGCATTTTAGCCAATCAGAGCTGTCTCCATGGTAAATTCACGTGCATGAGCTCAATGTTATCTATATGAAACATGTGAACGAATGCCCTTTAGTGGTTAAAAACGATCAAAATGCATTTAGATAAGAGGCGGACTTCAAGGTCTAAGAGATTAGCATATGAACCTCCTAGGTTTAGCTTTCAACTAAGAATACCAAGAGAACAAAGCAAAATTTGTGATAAAAGTAAATTGGAAAGTTGTTTAAAATTACATGCCCTATTTGAAACATGAAAGTTTTTTTTTTACTTGACTGTCCCTTTAAGCTTTACATTCCTACTTTTTAAATAAAGATAGCAAGAGAACAAAGGATAAAAAGAGTAAAATAGAAAGTTGCTTAAAATTGCATGGCTCATTAAAGAAAAAAAAAAGATTGATTTTTATCTTCTTGTATAACAGACTATCTCCTCTATGCTGTACTCCAGTGTTCTCCCCAGGACTTATTTAATGGGCACACTACGCGGCTGATTTAACTGACCACCTGGCTAAAATTTAAGACAATTGTCTCCATTTAGGAAGCTGCAGATTCAGCTTTGGAGCTCCTTCAGCTGCAGGTTTGCATGATCGAGTCTGCAGCTGATAGTTAAGAAGAAGCGATCATCAGACCAATACTTCCTAGCCTATTACGCCAGCTTTGAGCTTGTTGTTTGCAATCCCCCCCTGCTTGTCCGATGGGTGTGATTGACAGTCCCTCCTCTTGCGCATCTGCTTGTACAACAATTAAATGTGGCAAGGGTATTGCTGCCTGCTAGCCTCAATTCTGAGCAGACAGGTTTGGAGTTGCCGGGTGGATATGGGAGGACATTTCTTAAATGGAGCCCAATATTTAATTTAAAATTTGCTAATTTTTCAATGCTTAGATTATCATTAAATACATTTGTTAAATTATGTAATTAATTTGTGCCTTGTATAACAGTAAATGTTATAATTTTACAAAGTATTACACTGCCTCCACGCAGCTACTTCATAATGCCACACGGTTGGCAACATTTTCTGTGGAGAACACTGTTGTCTTAACTAGTGACAATTTATCAAAACTGACCAACCATTCTTGTTTAATTTCTCTAACAGATGAGCGGCTTTGCTCCCCTCCCTTCATGGAACTGATGACAGAAGCTAGCGATGATACAATAAAGCTTATTGAAAAAAATGGACTTGCATTCCCATTCAGTGCGTATAATAAAATACTGAACATTTTTTCTATTCAGTCTCCTTTACACTGTCTCCATGACCCACTATGCACAACCAACTAGTGTTTTTTTGTTTGTTTTTTACTTTCCTAGCAATACGTTTCAACAATACTTAAAGGACAAGTAAATACAGTAGATTTATATAATCAACAAATGCATGATAATAAGGCAATACCATAGTACTTGATCTTAACTTCAAATGACTATTAGATTTTTTCAAAATAATGCCTTTTTCTCCAACATAGGTGTGTCCGGTCCACGGCGTCATCCTTACTTGTGGGATATTCTCTTCCCCAACAGGAAATGGCAAAGAGCCCAGCAAAGCTGGTCACATGATCCCTCCTAGGCTCCGCCTACCCCAGTCATTCTCTTTGCCGTTGTACAGGCAACATCTCCACGGAGATGGCTTAGAGTTTTTTAGTGTTTAAGTTCAGGGTCCGTTCGAACATCCGAATCTGGTTTCACTCCAGCTGACTGCCTGGAGATTGAACGCTTGATTTTATCGAAGCGAGGTTTCTCAGATTCTGTTATCGATACTCTTGTTCAGGCCAGAAAGCCTGTAACTAGAAAGATTTACCACAAAATTTGGAAAAAATATATCTGTTGGTGTGAATCTAAAGGATTCCCTTGGGACAAGGTTAAGATTCCTAGGATTCTATCCTTCCTTCAAGAAGGATTGGAAAAAGGATTATCGGCAAGTTCCCTGAAGGGACAGATTTCTGCCTTGTCGGTGTTACTTCACAAAAAGCTGGCAGCTGTGCCAGATGTTCAAGCCTTTGTTCAGGCTCTGGTTAGAATTAAGCCTGTTTACAAACCCTTGACTCCTCCTTGGAGTCTCAATTTAGTTCTTTCGGTTCTTCAGGGGGTTCCGTTTGAACCCTTACATTCCGTTGATATTAAGTTATTATCTTGGAAAGTTTTGTTTTTAGTTGCAATTTCTTCTGCTAGAAGAGTTTCAGAATTATCTGCTCTGCAGTGTTCCCCTCCTTATCTGGTGTTCCATGCAGATAAGGTGGTTTTACGTACTAAACCTGGTTTTCTTCCAAAAGTTGTTTCTAACAAAAACATTAACCAGGAGATTATCGTACCTTCTCTGTGTCCGAAACCAGTTTCAAAGAAGGAACGTTTGTTGCACAATTTGGATGTTGTTCGCGCTCTAAAATTCTATTTAGATGCTACGAAGGATTTTAGACAAACATCTTCCTTGTTTGTTGTTTACTCAGGTAAAAGGAGAGGTCAAAAAGCTACTTCTACCTCTCTCTCTTTTTGGATTAAAAGCATCATCAGATTGGCTTATGAGACTGCCGGACGGCAGCCTCCCGAAAGAATCACAGCTCATTCCACTAGGGCTGTGGCTTCCACATGGGCCTTCAAGAACGAGGCTTCTGTTGATCAGATATGTAGGGCAGCGACTTGGTCTTCACTGCACACTTTTACCAAATTTTACAAGTTTGATACTTTTGCTTCTTCTGAGGCTATTTTTGGGAGAAAGGTTTTGCAAGCCGTGGTGCCTTCCATTTAGGTGACCTGATTTGCTCCCTCCCTTCATCCGTGTCCTAAAGCTTTGGTATTGGTTCCCACAAGTAAGGATGACGCCGTGGACCGGACACACCTATGTTGGAGAAAACAGAATTTATGTTTACCTGATAAATTTCTTTCTCCAACGGTGTGTCCGGTCCACGGCCCGCCCTGGTTTTTTTAATCAGGTCTGATAATTTATTTTCTTTAACTACAGTCACCACGGTACCATATGGTTTCTCCTATGCAAATATTCCTCCTTAACGTCGGTCGAATGACTGGGGTAGGCGGAGCCTAGGAGGGATCATGTGACCAGCTTTGCTGGGCTCTTTGCCATTTCCTGTTGGGGAAGAGAATATCCCACAAGTAAGGATGACGCCGTGGACCGGACACACCGTTGGAGAAAGAAATTTATCAGGTAAACATAAATTCTGTTTTCCATTCGCCCTGTATCATGTGACAGCTATGAGCCAATCACAAATCCATATACATATATTCTGTGAAGTCTTGCACATGCTCAGTAGGAGCCGATGACTCAAAAAAGTGTAAATATTAAGACTGTGCACATTTTGTTAATGGAAGTAAATTGGAAAGTTGTTTAAAATTGCTGCTCTAGCTGAATCATGAAAGTTTAAAGGGACAGTCTACACCAGAATTTTTATTGTTTTAAAAGATAGATAATCCCTTTATTACCCATTCCCTAGTCTTGCATAACCAACACAGTTATAATAATATACTTTTAACCTCTGTGATTATCTTGTATCTAAGCCTCTGCAAACTGCCCCTTTATTTCAGTTCTTTTGACAGACTTGCAGTTTAGCCAATCACTGCCTGCTCCCAGATAACTTCACGTGCACGAGCACAGTGTTATCTATATGAAATACGTGAACTAACACCCTCTAGTGGTGAAAAACTGTTCAAATGCATTCTGAAAAGAGGTGGCCTTCAAGGTCTAAGAAATTAGCATATGAACCTCCTAGATTAAGCTTTCAACTAAAAATACCAAGAGAACAAAGCAAAATTGGTGATAAAAGTAAATTGGAAAATTGTTTAAAATTACATGCTCTATCTGAATCATGAAAGTTTATTTTGGCCTAGACTGTCTCTTTAATTTTGACTGGAGTATTTGCCTTGCAATTATGCTTGTCCTGAGTACTTGAACAGGAGGGTACAAATAACCTGAGAGATTTAAAGATTACAATACAAGATAAAGTTGAAACGTAAGCATAGATTGAACACGAACATACACATACATATAGTAGAAGGTTAAAGGGATACTGAACCCAAATTTATTTTGTTTATGATTCAGATAGAGCATGCAATTTTAAGCAACTTTATAATTAACTCCTATGTTCAATTTTTCTTTATTCTCTATCTTAATCGCAAAAGAAAAAAAAATGGGTTCAGTATCCTTTTACCCCGCTGCAAAACAATGAGATATAAGTAAATAGTATTAGCTACAGCTTAACAAGAACCGTTTATATACTTTAGACTACACATTTTTTTTTAAATTTAAATACTTTGTTTCATATTTTTGCTTTTATATCAGCCAGTGATTTCGGCCAATCAGAGGCTGCACCTGCTGACTTATAGGAACCAACGTGAGAATGATGCAGCTAAAGTTCTGTATTTTCTTGTTTTATTTTTAACTGCATTTCTCCTTTTCTTTTAGTTTGTAAAACAAGAGTAGCCCATGGGACCAACTCACATGAGGTAAGTGTGCGCATCCAAAAAGGTCATCAAAAACGAATTATTTACCATTTCCTCTACATGTCGCTTTTATTTATAATTCTAATGCAACCCTTGCAGACAATACCTAATCACTCAGCAGTTTGTGTTAAAGAGACATGGAAAAAAAAAACATAAAATCATTACCTCCCTAACAAATATTCACTGCTTCAATAGAAAACATTGAATCAAAGATGGCTTTTCTGCTTTTTTTAAATTAATGTATCTCACTTTTAAGGGACATTAAACACTAAATAAATGTTAGATAGAATGATGCTGTAAAAAAAAAAAAAGATTAGTTTGAGAATAACATGTAGATGCATTAAATCATTAGCTGTTTAAATATTGACAAAATAAGTGTAAAGTTTTAGTGTCTATTAAACAATGGGAGCTGCCATGTTGTAACTTAGGTTACCTTCTCTGCTGTGGCTAATTAAAGACAATTATAAATAGGTCACTGGAGTGTGCAGCCAATGGCTGTGTGGAATATAACAGTGTTCTGCACTTCCTTTTCTAACAGGAACTGAAATGCTCACAATTTCAGATTGGAATTACAGGAAAAGGGACAAAATAATTAATGAAAGTATATTACAGAGTTTTTGATATATATACAATTTTATTTTTTCTGTCTTTTTTTGTTTGTTTTTTTCCACTGTAACCAGAAAGGCTGGAGTGTATCTTGCAGGATTCAGAACACTGACCCTGCAACATCATTCTATACAGTAATTCTTTTAAATACAGATGTGATTGTGAATTTACATCTGCCCCTAACCAGCTACGGAAAAGGAGATAACATATTTACAACAGGCTTTGTCCTTGCATTTGTCTGAGACCGCAAAACAATGCAAAGAGTCTTACCAATTTAATTGCAGATATGCATTATGCATATACCAAAAAATAACTTATTTCCCTATAAATATGTCTACATTATGTTCTGTGGTAAAACTGTGTGTTTGGAAATAGAGTTGGCTGTCTGCTTAGGAGTTCTGTCACATAGATGTGACTTAAAGGGATACTGAACCCAACATTTTTATTTCGTGATTTAGATAGAGCATGCAATTTTAAACAACTTTATCATTTACTCCTTTAATCAATTTTTCTTCATTCTCTTGCTATCTTTATTTAAAAAAGAAAGTCCAGACCCTGGAAAGCACTTGTTTATTGGTGGATGAATTTATCCACCAATCATTAAGGACAACCCAGGTTGTTCATCAAAAATGGGCCGGCATCTAAACTTACATTCTTGCTTTTCAAATAAAAATATTAAGAGAATGAAGAATATTTGATAATAGGAGTAAATTAGAAAGTTCCTTAAAATTGCATGCTCTATCTGAATCACAAAAGAAAAAATTTGGGTTCAGTGTCCCTTTAAGGTCATTTTTTTCCAGAAACTGTCAAACCTTAGCTAAGTTTACCAGAAGCCCCATATATTAATGTACACCTTAGAATAATTATCCCCTCCCTCCATCTCTTAGCTAATTCTAGATGATCTTGGGTTAGCAGGATAATCTTTTTTTATTTTCCGTGGTCCTCTTGTCTTCATACTGTATATAGCCTTTGGCAGTGTGATGCCTCATCTCATGTAATGAATCGGGTGAGGGATTCTGAAGTACCAAACACTTGTCAAGGGGATAAACGTTGGAGTATACTTTATTGCTAATGCGTCCGAGCTGTCACTGAAATGTCTAGTGCACTGCAGTGTCTGGAAGAACTCGCTTGTAAACAGGACAGACACATTTAAATTGTTCTAGCACTTAAAGTGCCATTCTACACCAAATAGATGCTCACTCTAATGATATCTTAAAGGCAAAGATTAGCCTGAGAACAATATGCAGATATTTTTTTAAAATTAAATTTACTATTTTAATATTGAAAAAATAAGTGTAAAGTTTAAGTGGATATATGGGCAGTCGTGGTGTAGGTTTATGCAAGAATAAAAAAAAAGTAGGGGAAAAAAGTCCAAAATGGAAAATATGTTTGGAAAAAGAATATACTTAACAAATTGCAAAGGTAGGAGCATATGCTTAATCGAAGTGCAGTCTCCTGAGCCTACTTCAGTAAGCCCTCAAAGAAAGGACCTAAATTTCAACAAGGGATACAAAAAGAATTGTGGTCTTATTTATTTAAAGGGGCAGTAAACTCATAATTAAAAATTCATGATTCATATAGAGCATGCAATTTTAAAAAAGCAGAACACATTGGTAAGCCAATGAGAAGAAACATATACATGCATCCACCTATCGGCAGCTAGCTCCCAGCCCCTGAGCCTACATAAGTTTGCTTTTCAAATAAGGAAACCAAGAGAATGAAGCAAATTAGATAATAGACGTAAAATATAATATTTGTTTAAAATGATGTGGTCTATCTGTATCATGAAAGAAGAATTTTGGGTTTCATGTCCCTTTAAGTGGCTATATGGGCAGTCGCGGTGTAGGTTCATGCAAGAATAAAAAAAAGTAGGGAAAAAAAGTTCAAAATGGAAAATGTGTTTTGAAAAAGAATATCTGTGGGATATTTCTCTACAAGTGTGGACAAAGCTAATATGAAAAAATTGTTATTTGGGCCAAATTGAGTGATCCACCTGAATTAATTGTAGGCACGAATTTGTAGAGCAAATAAGAATACATTTGCAATAATATTTTAAAATGAAATAGCAATTCAGATTCTAAGACCCTTTGTATCATGTAAATCGTTTAGTTCTTACTATTTTAGTGGCTAATTTATTTTGTGCAATTTACGTTGTAGATGGCGATTATATTTAATCCAGAGGGTTTGCAAGCAATTAAACCTCCCTGTGTGATTCAAAGTTTCATCAGCCACAATGCTGTTCTGTACAAAGTCTTTGTGGTGGGTGAGTCGTACACTGTGGTAGAGCGACCGTCTTTGAAGAACTTTTCCCAAGGATCATCAGGTTAGTAAGAGGGTTAGAAAAAGAAAAGAATACACATTTCACACACACACATATTATTTTTTAATTCTTCCAGCTCCTACTGATGTCTTGATTTATTTTATTTCCATTTGCTTCTGATAACCATCCTTGAAATATATCAAGAGGAGGTTGATGGGGGCCCATCACCATTTCTCTTGTTAAGTGTGTTCAGTCCACGGGTCATCCATTACTTATGGGATATATTCTCCTTCCCAACAGGAAGTTGCAAGAGGATCACCCAAGCAGAGCTGCTATATAGCTCCACCCCTCACATGTCATACCCAGTCATTCTCTTGCAAGTCTCAACAAAGGAGGTTGTGAGAGGAGATAGGAGTAACATTCTTCAATCAAAAGTTTATTATTTTAAAATAGCACCGGAGTGTGCTGTTTGTTCTCTCAGGCAGTATTTAGAAGAAGAATCTGCCTGCGTTTTTTCTATGATCTTAGCAGACGTAACTAAGATCCACTGGCTGTTCTCGCACATTCTGAGGAGTGGGGTAACTTCAGAGAAGGGAATAGCATGCGGGGTCCCCCGCAAATGAGGTATGTGCAGTAAAATATTTTCTAGGAATGGAATTGACTATGAAAACACTGCTGTTACCCATATGACGTAAGTACAGCCTTTAATGCAGTAGTAGCGACTGGTATCAGGCTGATAAATGTATGCGCAGTTGAGTTATTTTCTAGGGACTAGAATTTAACTTTAAATACTGTTAGTACTGAAATAAATGTATGAGCCTTAACTGCAGTAGAAGCGACTGGTAGCAGGCTTAGTGATAACTTTGCATAACACTGGAAAGTTGTTTTTTTAAAACGTTTACTGGCATGTTATTTGTTTTGTGAGGTACTTGGTGATAAATCTTTTTGGGCATGATTTTTTTTCCACATGGCTAACGTATATTTCTGCATAGACACCGTTATATCAGGTCTCCCACTGTTGTGATATGAGTGGGAGGGACCTTTTTTTTTAGCGCCTTGTTGCGCAGTTAAAATTCTAGCACAGTTAAAATTCTAGCACAGTCTTCCTGCTTCTTCCTCTTTGATCCAGGACGTCTCCAGAGAGCTCAGGGGTCTTCAAAATTCATTTTTGAGGGAGGTAATCAGTCACAGCAGACCTGTGACAGTGTGTTTGACTGTGAGAAAAGCGTTAAATCTTAAATTGATTATCCGTTTTGGGTATTGAGGGGTTAATCATCCTTTTGCTAATGGGTGCAATCCTCTGCTAATTTCATACATTTACTGTTTAAAATTGGTTGCTATAACCGTATTAGTTCATTGTTATTTCATTGTTATTTCAACTGTGTTTTTAAAAGCGCTGCAGCGTTTTTTATATTGCTTGTAAACTTATTGAAAGAAATTTCCAAGCTTGATAGCTTCATTGCTAGTCTGTTTAAACATGTCTGACACAGATGAATCTGCTTGCTCATTATGTTTAAAGGCCAATGTGGAGCCCAATAGAAATATGTGTACCAATTGTATTGATGTTACTTTAAATAAAAGTCTGTCTTTACCGGTAAAGAAATTATCACCAGACAACGAGGGGGAAGTTATGCCGCCTAACTCTCCTCACGTGTCAGTACCTTCGCCTCCCGCTCAGGAGGTGCGTGAGATTGTGGCGCCAAGCACATCAAGGCACTTACAAATCACTTTACAAGATATGGCTAATGTTATGAAAGAAGTATTATCTAATTTGCCTGAGTTAAGAGGCAAGCACGATAGCTCTGGGTTAAGGACAGAGCGCGCTGATGATATGAGGGCCATGTCTGACACTGCGTCACAATTTGCAGAACATGAGGACGGAGAGCTTCATTCTGTGGGTGACGGATCTGATCCAGGGAGACTGGATTCAGAAATATCAAATTTTAAATTTAAGCTTGAGAACCTCCGTGTATTACTAGGGGAGGTATTAGCGGCTCTGAATGATTGCGACACGGTTGCAATCCCAGAGAAATTATGTAGGCTGGTTAAATACTATGCGGTACCGGTGTGTACTGACGTTTTTCCTATACCTAAAAGGCTTACAGAGATTATTAACAAGGAGTGGGATAAACCCGGTGTGCCTTTTTCCCCTCCTCCAATATTTAGAAAAATGTTCCCAATAGACGCCACCACACGAGACTTATGGCAGACGGTCCCTAAGGTGGAGGGAGCAGTTTCTACTTTAGCCAAGCGTACCACTATTCCGGTGGAGGATAGTTGTGCTTTCTCAGATCCAATGGATAAAAAATTAGAAGGTTACCTTAAGAAAATGTTTGTTCAACAAGGTTTTATATTACAGCCCCTTGCATTCATTGCGCCCGTCACTGCTGCAGCGGCTTTCTGGTTTGAGTCTCTGGAAGAGGCTATTCGCACAGCACCATTGGATGAGACTTTGAACAAGCTTAAAGCCCTTAAGCTAGCTAATGCATTTGTTTCGGATGCCGTTGTGCATTTAACCAAACTAACGGCTAAGAACTCCGGATTCGCCATTCAGGCGCGCAGAGCGCTATGGCTTAAATCCTGGTCAGCAGATGTAACTTCTAAATCTAAATTGCTTAATATTCCTTTCAAAGGGCAAACCTTATTCGGGCCGGGCTTGAAGGAGATTATTGCTGACATTACTGGAGGTAAGGGTCACACCCTTCCTCAGGACAGGGCCAAATCAAAGGCCAAACAGTCTAGTTTTCGTGCCTTTCGTAATTTCAAGGCAGGAGCAGCATCAACTTCCTCCGCTCCAAAACAGGAAGGAACTGCTGCTCGTTACAGACAGGGTTGGAAAAGCAACCAGTCCTGGAACAAGGGCAAGCAGGCCAGAAAGCCTACTTCTGCCCCTAAGACAGCATGATGAGAGGGCCCCCTATCCGGAAACGGATCTAGTGGGGGGCAGACTTTCTCTCTTCGCCCAGGCTTGGGCAAGAGATGTCCAGGATCCCTGGGCGTTGGAGATTATATCTCAGGGATACCTTCTGGACTTCAAAGCTTCTCCTCCACAAGGGAGATTTCATCTTTCAAGGTTATCAGCAAACCAAATAAAGAAAGAGGCTTTTCTTCACTGTGTACAAGACCTCCTAGTAATGGGGGTGATCCACCCAGTTCCGCGGACGGAACAAGGGCAAGGATTTTACTCAAATCTGTTTGTGGTTCCCAAGAAAGAGGGAACCTTCAGACCAATCTTGGACCTAAAAATCTTAAACAAATTCCTAAGAGTTCCATCATTCAAAATGGAAACTATTCAAACCATCCTACCCATGATCCAAGAAGGTCAGTATATGACCACAGTGGACTTAAAGGATGCCTACCTTCACATACCGATTCACAAAGATCATTATCGGTACCTAAGGTTTGCCTTTCTAGACAGGCATTACCAGTTTGTAGCTCTTCCCTTCGGGTTAGCTACGGCCCCGAGAATTTTTACAAAGGTTTTGGCTAGGATTAAGCCTGTGTTTAAAACTGTTGCTCCTCCGTGGAGCTTAAACTTGGTTCTTAAAGTTCTTCAGGGTGTTCCGTTTGAACCCCTTCATTCCATTGATATTAAGCTTTTATCTTGGAAAGTTCTGTTTTTGATGGCTATTTCCTCGGCTCGAAGAGTCTCTGAGTTATCTGCCTTACATTGCGATTCTCCTTATCTGATTTTTCATTCAGACAAGGTAGTTTTGCGTACTAAACCTGGATTTTTACCTAAGGTTGTTTCTAATAGGAATATCAATCAGGAGATTGTTGTTCCATCATTATGTCCTAACCCTTCTTCAAAGAAGGAACGTCTTTTGCATAATCTGGACGTAGTCCGTGCCCTGAAGTTCTACTTACAGGCAACTAAGGATTTTCGGCAAACTTCTTCTCTGTTTGTCGTTTATTCTGGACAGAGGAGAGGTCAAAAGGCTTCGGCCGCCTCTCTCTCTTTTTGGCTTCGTAGCATAATACGTTTAGCCTATGAGACTGCTGGACAGCAGCCCCCTGAAAGAATTACAGCTCATTCCACTAGAGCTGTGGCTTCCACCTGGGCCTTTAAGAATGAGGCCTCTGTTGAACAGATTTGCAAGGCTGCAACTTGGTCTTCACTTCATACCTTTTCAAAATTTTACAAATTTGACACTTTTGCTTCTTCGGAGGCTGGTTTTGGGAGACAGGTTCTACAGGCAGTGGTTCCTTCTGTTTAATGTTCCTGCCTAGTCCCTCCCATCATCCGTGTACTTTAGCTTTGGTATTGGTATCCCATAAGTAATGGATGACCCGTGGACTGAACACACTTAACAAGAGAAAACATAATTTATGCTTACCTGATAAATTTATTTCTCTTGTAGTGTGTTCAGTCCACGGCCCGCCCTGTCTTTTTTTTGAGGCAGTTCTAAATTTTAATTAAAACTCCAGTCACCACTGCACCCTATAGTTTCTCCTTTCTCGTCTTGTTTCGGTCGAATGACTGGATATGACATGTGAGGGGAGGAGCTATATAGCAGCTCTGCTTGGGTGATCCTCTTGCAACTTCCTGTTGGGGAGGAGAATATATCCCATAAGTAATGGATGACCCGTGGACTGAACACACTACAAGAGAAATAAATTTATCAGGTAAGCACAAATTATGTTTTTAATGATTCAGATAGAGCATCCAATTATAAGCAACTTTATAATTTACCCCTTTCATTTATTTTTCTTTGTTCAGGAATTCAAAGCTTAGGAGCCAGCCCATTTTACGTTCAGCACCCTGGATAGTGCTTGCTTATTGATGGCTACATTCAGACAAACAATAAGCAAGCATAACCCAGGTTCTCAACCAAAAATGGGCCGGCTCTTAAGCTTTACATTCCTGCTTTTTAAATAAAGATACCAAGAGAACGAAGAAAATTGATATAGGAGAAAATTAGAAAGTTTCTTAAAATTGCATGCTCTATCTGAATCATTAAAGAAAAAATTTGGGTTTAGTGTCCCTTTAAAGATTCTTGAAAGCCCAACTGTTGGTTTTGTGATTCAGATACACTTTAAAAAAAAAATTCCAACTTACTTCCAAATCTGCTTTGCTCTCATGGTATTGTTTGTTGAAGAGCACGTGTCTGGAGAACTATGCCACTGCTGCTATCTAGTGCTTTTGCAAATAAATAACATTGTTAAAGGGACATGAAACCCTAACATGTTATTTCATGATTCAGATAGAGCATACAATTTTAAACAGCTTTCCAATTTACTTAGTTATCTAATTTGCTTTGTTTGTTTGGTATTCTTTGTTGAAAAGCTTACCTGGGAGCTAGCTGCTGATTGGTGGCTGTACATATATGCCTCTTGTCATTGGCTTCCCGATGTGTTCAGCTACCTCACAGTGGTGCACTTCTGCTCCTTCAACAAAGTATACCAAGAGAATGAAGTAAATTGGAATGTTGATTAAAATTGTATGTTCTGTATCTGAATCATGAAAGAAAAAGTTTGAGGTTTCATGTCTCTTGTAATGTATTCTTACAAAACTTCTGCCAAATGGTGCTCCTGAGCCTACCTAGCTGTTTTTCAGCACATTTGATAATGGAAGTAAATTATATATATTTTTTTTAAATTGAGTGTAATTTTGTGTTTCACGTCCCTTTAAGCACCTCTTGCTTTAGTGGAAAATGTGTGCTTCTCCTGCACTTCCCGAGAGGCCAAAAAGCTCATTTTGTAGCCATAAATGCTGCAAATGAAAATCGCTGGTTAAAGCAATTTGCAGCGTTACACAGTTTGCTTTTTGGCCTCTCTTGGAAAAGTTGGACAAAGTACAATATTTATACAAATCACAAGGTGTTTAATGTCCCTTCAAAGTGAAATGACACATTTTTGTGTGTGTGTATCATAAAACCAAATTAACTTTATTAAAAAATAAGTAAATAAATGTTGTTTTTAATATTTTTAGACCACCTTTTTAATCTTAATGTGCTGGTGAAATATCTCTTGTTATTAGGCCTGTTTCCTTATACTAATAAAGAACAACATAAAAAAGGGTATATTCAAGAACAATTTTATTGTAAAGCAAAAAAACAACAACCCAATATTTATACACTGTTTGTTTTATACAAGAATCTGCTTCTTTTTTGGTTGACTTATATTTATGCATTTAAGGCCTAGACATTTTAAATCTTGTAATGGACATAAACTGCTGTATTTCACGGTTTCTAAATATCTGTCTCTCTTTCAGATAGAGAATCTATATTTTTTAATAGCCATAATGTGTCAAAGCCGGAATCCTCCTCTGTCCTGACAGCAGTAAGTATTTTGCTCTGCATGTTGCAGAGCCCTCAGTTCTGTGTTTATATACTTATCTTTACATAATTATCTGATATTTAGTGTAATAATTTGTTTGTAGAACTTAGGTATATTCTTTAAAGGGACATAAAACACAACATTTTTTGTTTTATAGCCACTAATCAACAAGTGCTACCCAATTTACTGAACCAAAAATGGGTTGGCTCCTAAGCTTAGATTCCTGCTTTTCAAATAAAGATAGCAAGAGAACGAATAAATATTGATAATGGGAGTAAATTAGAAAGTTGCTTAGAATTGCATGCTCTCACCGAATCATAAAATAAAAAAATTGGGGTTAGTATCCCTTTAAAATCTCCTCCAGAGCAGCAATGCATTACTGGGACACATCTGGTGAGCCAAAGACAAATGCATATGTGCTAGATATGTGCATTTATGCGGTTGCAATATTCAAATCCTTTCAAAGCCGTATATATTTGTTTAATAGTGAAACACACAAAGATCTGTGCAAATCCACATCTTTGTACGTTGCACTATTACACAAATATATCCAGCACAGAAAAAACATAATTTATACTTACCTGATAAAATATTTTCTTGAGTCAACGAATTAATTCAATTACTAGTGGGAATTCAACTCCTGGCCACCAGGTGGAGGCAAAGAACACCCCAGCAAAGCTTCAAATATCCTTCCACTACCCACAATCCCCAGTCATTCATCTGAGGAATTATGGAAAGAGAAAAAGACACCTGAGGTGCCTGAGGTTTAGAAAAATGACAAAATGCTGTCTTAAACCTAAGGGCGGGTCGTGGACTCTCCATGCCAGGAAAGAAAATAATTTATCAGGTAAGTATAAATAATGTTTTCTTTTCAATGGCATGGAGAGTCCACAAATCCATTTAATTACTAGTGGGAACCAATACCAAAGCTAGAGTTCACAGAATAGAAGGGAGGGATACACAAGACAGGCAAACCTAAACAGAAGGCACCACCACTTAAAGAACTTTCCTCCCAAAAGAAGCCTCAGCTGAGGCAAAAGCATCAAATTTGTAAAATTTGGGAAAAGTATGCAATGATGACCAAGTGGCCGCCTTGCAAATCTATTCCATAGAAGCATAATTTTTAAAGGCCCAAGAGGAAGCAGTAGCCCTAGTGGAGTGAGCGGTAATTTTCTCTAGCGGCTGCTGTGCAGCTTTTTCATAAGCCAATTGAATAACACTTCTCAAACAGAAGGAGCGAGTAGAAGAAGTGGCCTTCTGACCCCTCCGTTTACCTGAAAAGACAACAAAAAGAGCAGAAGATTGAAGAAAATCTTTTGTAGCCTGTAAATAGAACCTTAAAGCACTCACAACATCCAGATTGTGCAATAACCGCTCCTTCTTAGAGGAAGGATTAGGAAAAAATGAAGGAACAACAATTTCTTGGTTAATATTGGGTTCCAAGACCACCTTAGGTAGAAAACCTAATTTAGTACAGAGAACCGCCTTATCCGCATGAAGAATACAATAAGGAGAATCACATGGTAGAGCCGAAAGCTCAGAAACTCTACGTACAGAGGAAATTGCCAGCAGAAACAAAACCTTCCAGGACAATAGCTTGATATCAACAGAATGCATAGCCTCAAATGGAGCCTGCTGCAGAACTTTAAGAACCAGATTAAGACTCCAAGTAGGAGCAATTGACCTAAACGCAGGCCTGATTCTAACCAAAGCCTGGACAAAAGATTGAACATTTTGCAAAATTGCCAGACGCTTCTGCAGAAGAATCGACAGACAAGCCTTCCTGAAGAATGGACAGTATACGGGGGCAGTATACTTATAATAAATCTTGCGAGTAACAGGCTTACAAGCCTGAATCATAGTCTCAATAACCTTCACAGAAAAACCTAGTCTGGACAAGACTAAGTGTTCAATCTCCAAGCAGTCAACCTCAGAGAGACTAAGTTCGGATGGAGGAAGGGACCCAGAAGTAGAAGATCCTTCTTCAGAGGCAATTTCCACGGGGGAAATGACAACATCCTCACTAGGTCCGCAAACCAAGTTCTGCAAGGCCACGCTAGAGCTATTAGAATCACCAAAGCCTGGTCCTGTTTGATACTAGCTTTCACCCGAGGAAGGAGGGCCCCCGGAGGAAACAGATAAATTAGATCGAAATCCCATGGCACTGCCAGGGCGTCTACCAGAGCTGCTTGAGGATATCTTAATTTTGCTTCATATTTTGGAAGCTTGGCGTTTAAACAAGATGCCATCAGATCCAGCTCCGGAACTCCCCACTTGAGGGTTAACATCGAAAAAAAACTTGCGGATGGAGAACCCATTCCACTGGATGAAACTTGTCCACCCCTAGGATATGAATGGCAGAGATGACAATTGTGAGACTCTGCCCACTGAAGAATGCAAGTCACCTCCTTCATAGCTAACAAGCTCCGAGTTTTTCCTTGGTGGTTGATATACACCACTGAAGTGATGTTGTCCGATTGAAATCTGATAAACCGGACTAAACTCAGTTGAGGCCAAACTGATAGAGCATTGAGAATTGCTCTCAATTCTAGGATATTTATAGGGAGGGCAGACTCTTCCTGAGCCCAAAGTCCCTGAGCTCTTAGGGACCCCGAAAATGCTACCCAGTCTAACAGGCTGGCATCCGTGGTCACAATCTCCCAAGTAGGTCTCAGGAAACAAGTGCCTGGAGACAAATGGTTCTGGGAAATCCACCAAGACAGAGACATCCTTGTCTGAGAGTCTAAAACTATCCTCTGAGAGAGATCCGAGTGGTCTCCATTCCATCGATTGAGCATACATAACTGTAGAGGTCTCAGATGGAAGGGAGCAAACGGAATAATGTCCATGGATGTCACCATGAGACCAATTACTTCCATGCGTACAGCCACCGATGGACGAACATCCGTCAAAAAAATCTTTATAGATACTGAGTCTATGATTGTCCCCAGAAAAAATACCCTGGTACTTGGCACCAAGGATTCACTTTCCACCCATGAGAGAGGAAAATAGCTAACAGACAATCTGTATAGGATCTTGCTAACTGAAAAGATGGCGCCTGGACCAAGTTATCGTCCAGGTAAGGAGCCCGTGGAAACTTCGTAAAGATTGGTGGAGCAGTGGCGAGGCCGAAAGGCAGGGCTACAAATAAGAAATTATGATCCAAAAAGCAAACCTCAAGAACTTGAAATGTTCCCTGTGGATAGGCACATAAAGAAATGCATCCTTTAGGTCTATAGTGGTCATAAACTGACCCTCCTAAACTAGAGGTAGAATAGAACGAATAGTCTCCATTTTGAAGGATGGGACCTTGAGTAACTTGTTGAGATATTTTAAGTCTAGAATGAGTAGAAAAGTTCCCTCCTTTTTGGGACTAGAGGACAAATCCCTTACGCATTTTAAGAAGGCCTCTCTCTTTACCTGGTTTACAGATAACCTTGATAATAGGAATCTGTCCCTGGGGGGACAAGACTTGAATCATATCCTGTATCACTGGGAGACTACATCCACTGCCCAAGGATCTGGAACGTCTCAAATCCAACCCTGTTGAAAAAAGGAAAGCCTGCCCTCTACCTGATCCAGAACTGGATCAGGGACGGCCCCTTCATGCTGACTTAGCCTCAGCGGAAGGCTTTCTGGATTGCTTACCCTTGTTCCAGGGCTGGCTAGCTCTCCAAGAGGTCTTGGCTTGCTCAGATTTAGAAGACGAGGAAGATCTCTGTCCCTTGAAGTTACGAAAGGTATGAAAATTAGAAGTCTGGCGACCCTCGCGTCTATTCTTCTTATCCTTTGGTAAAAAAAAACTCCCTTTCCACCAGTAACTGTGGAAATGATCTCTGCCAGACCAGGACCAAATAAAGTCTTACCCTTAAAAGGTAGAGACAGAAGTTTGGATTTAGAAGTCACATCTGCAGACCAAGACTTTAACCAAATGGCTCTGCAGGCTAGTATCACAAAACTAGAAATCTTGGCTCCCAGCCTAACAACTTGCATACTGGCATCACAAAATATTAGCCAGCTTTATTTAGAGCCTTGATCCTATCCTGGATCTCCTCTTTAGTATACAGAGTTAAGTCAAAGAAGTTTGACCAAAAAGTATGCACATATCTACGTAGCACTTCTGTCTCCCCTTATGTTGAATACAGCATTATGCAAGGGGTAGAAAACCTAGTCTATAATTAAAACATAGCTTTTATTGCTTAAACATAGCTTTTATTGCTTAAATTAAAGCAATAAAAAAAACAGATGTGTGAAGTTAAAAACACAAATGAGATTCTGAGATGCGTTATCAAGATGTTATTTCTGCATCACTGGTGATTGAATAATACCTATAGTGGATTACCAAGTGGTGTATGTGATGGTGTATGTAAACTAATATACTCTGGGTGGAGTGACAATCGACACTGGGCCACTCTAAGTTGGAATATCAGGGTGTTGAGGAGTGCCAGCAACCACTGGGATTCTCTATACCGGATGTTTAATAACTATACGCTGGCATAAATAGCTAATATGTAAAATGCTAGAGTTATTTTTGTTACCAGTTAGATATAATATCAACCTGTGGGGTGGGGTGTGTAGTTTCAAGTAGAAATAAGTATCGGTGAGGGATTAATATTGGATTCATATGTTATGTCAGTAAAATAAGTCTGACCTAATAAAGGGTTAATATATAGATATAGTTGTTTGACAAGATTGTGCAGTTACTGCAAAGGGAATTGTGATAGGCAGGTTGGTATTGTTTACATAAAGTAAGTTTATAATATTAGAAAAGCCTGCAAAAATTGGAGGCTAGTGAATATATGAATCAACCTTTTATTAGTCCGCTATTGCCTTATAGAAAGCTTCCAATTAAATTAGAAGCTGATAGATACAAAGATCAATTGCAGTGTTTGTCCTATACAGTTCTTACAGGGTTAATAATACTATGAATGCCTGCAGCAAAATAATCGCTGCTTAAGTGGTAATTCCGGTTTAGTTTATATTAGAATTTTATTTGCGGTTGTATAGCTAAAACCTCAGTCATTCAAATATCTATAATTCTCAGTGTGTCCTAGATATTGTTGTAATGTTGCACAGTGAATTGCAACAAACAGACAGAGTTTATATCACTTATGGTTAGTATGCAACACTATACAGACCCGCACAATATTCAGAGCTAATAAATGAGTGAATAGATCTATCTTTAGTTACTCCAGTGTTACTATTGTATACTTTCCACACTATTATTATCTGATGTGGTGGGTGCCTCCATATAAGCTATCACTAATCCAGTGGTTGTTCCGGTTGTTTAATATTCAAATATTGTGAATAGGGTATAGTATATAACTCTTTGTATACGTCTGCCCTATAAAGCCAGTTGTTCCACAGTTAACTGGTTACATACACCTTAGATTGAGTAGCTACGTTTAGGCTATATAGTAAGATATATTCGCATATGGATCCACAGAGTGCATATCTTAAAAAAAAAAAAAAAAAAAAGGTTTATCCTAATCAAAATTAGCATTGAGTCTCATTGCATTGATTAAAAAGTTAAAGCGTGTTTCGCTGTGTAGGTTACGGCTTTCTCAAAAGCTTTAGAGCCTTGATCCTATCCTGGATCTCCTCTATAGTAGTCTCCTCTGAAATTAGATCAGATAAAGAATCACACCAAAAAGAGGCTGCACCAGCAACTGTCGCAATAGTAGCAACTCGTTGCCACTGCAAACCCTAATGAAGAAACATATTTCTTAAATAACCTTCCAGTTTCTTATCCATAGGGTCTCTAAAAGAGGAACTATCCTCGAGAGGTATAATAGTTCACTTGGCTAAGGTAGATATAGCGCCCTCTACTCTAGGAACAGTGCGCCACAGATCTCGCACTGAATCAGCCCCAAGAAACATCTTTTTAAACAGACGGGTTAAAAGGAACACCCGGGATAGAGAGAAGCTGTGTTCAGATAGAGCTCCAGCACAAAAATTGATTAAAACCCTCTCAAACCTCATATTATTGATGACAAACAGCAGCAAACTTAAGCAGGACACAGGCTCAAACGATATTGGACCTGATTTGTGTCCCAGAGCCGAGACAAAAACATCCGGTGCAAGCACTTCCAGAGCCTAATCAGGAAAGACCGCGGCTGCGGCCTACATCGGAACCGGAGGTAGGAGCTAAACAATTCATAAAAGCATAAGTGGGAAGAGCACACTCCGGACTTTAGCCTACATAAAATAAGCTTTTTTTTTTTCTCTGCTCCCTGGCTTTATATTTAAAGTAGAAATTATTGAGATACTGAGGAGACTGAGCCTGCAGGTTTGGGGAGGCGGGAAAATCGCCATCTTTAAGTTCAAAAAGACTATTATACTCCTGCAGAGACCCAGCAACTTTTATATTTGTGATATCTGTCTCTCTAGGGCAGTAATAGCAATCAAGCTGCAAATTGCACAAGGCTAGCACACAGGCTTACAAGAACAGCACACCAGACACTTAGCGGGGAAAAGCACAGCAACAGTTAGAAGCACCTAATAATCTTCCAAGCCGTATTATAATGTCTACTGGATGTCGGGATGCACTGCAGCCCAACATGAGGAGCCAAGTGCTTTATATGGGTCTCAAGGATTTACTGGAGGAATATGGGAAGAAGATGTGCGTGAGGCTTGATGCCCTTATAGGCACAATACAAGCGGCTAGTACACGTGGTGACAATGCTGCAGAGAAGCGCATAGAAATACGGGAGCCGCAAAGCAACAAGGTGCCTGCAGCTCTCCAGGCGCGCTCCTCGCCATTGACAACAGCAGATGCAAGCCTTGAGATGGAGCCTCACTTTTCCTCTGCTGTTTCAAGCAGACTGTCTACATGGAAGAGAATACAGATTGACCACCCGCGCATAGAGCCCGGCACCTCAGGGCGCGGCAGTGTTCATGTCATCCCCAACACGCTCTTCTCTGTCAACAGCTTTACAGGCTTACCACAGCCTCCTTCTTGCTGGGAACACCGCCAGTCACTATGGCAGTATCAGGCTATGTGCCATTACTCCCCTTTGGATCTCTGTTCCGGTTTACGAGCCATGTTTAGTCTGATGCAGTCAATCAAAGCAGGTATTGGTTAGGGGGAGCGCTTGGGGAGAGGCGATTTTGGGTGTACTACACCCATCAAGACTGCCAAACATCTTGGGAATTCCCACTGCTACACTCCGCACAGCACACAAATCTAATGTTTTACCTTTTTCTTGCTCCTGTGTGTATCTACACCAATGTAAATGTTTGTGATGTAACAGTATTTGTTTTTCTTTATTTCCTTACTCTGTGTTCTGTTTTATCTAGAGACGCATGATAAGCCTATAGCTGTTTGCTGTAATATACTGCATTTATAACAAATTCTTTATAGGGAACTATGTGGGTTTGCATGTATGGTATGTCTCATCCGCATGTGTGGTGAAGTATTCATGCATTTTTTACTGACTAAGGTGTGGATTAGTGCTGAGTAGTGTTATTTTGAGTGTTAGAGCTTTTCCATGCTTGGATTTGGCAATTTATAACTGTATGATGATCCATTTATACACTGTTCGTAAGTTAATCAAATCAATGATATAGTGTCAATAGATAGATAACAAACCCAGCACCCTTGGAGTCTCTAATGTGTTACTTCTGGGAACTTCTGACGTCTCGCTCCGTTCCCCCATCCCTTTCCCCCCTTCCCCCCCCCCCTTATTTGTTGAAACATATGCCCTAAATCAGTACCTGTGTAAAGACTTTGCTCCTGCCCTAAAATGGTTAAAGATACGGCTAAGCGACGGCCTTTAGGCCTGAATATCCACCTAGCAAAGACTTTAAGGACATTGGACTTATGGGACACTCAAATGGTTTCCTGAGAGGATTTTCAGAGCATATCAAATCAGTTACTGTATTTTGTGAATATATGATGTTTATCACATGATAGTAATACAATCGTTTATATTACCTCAAATATGTAAATGTGAAGTGTTTAGTGCACCACTGCTGTGTGTAATGATCACTAGACAGTCCTGGAGGACCTTCCTGAGAGGATTTTCAGATCATAACAAATTAGCTACTGTACTTTGTGAATGTATGATGTTTTTCACATGATAGTATTATAGACATTTTTATTGCCTTCAATATGTACTTATGTGGTGTTTAGTGCACCACTGCTGTGTGTAACGATCACTAGACAGTCCTGGAGGACCTTCCTGAGAGGATTTTCATTGCATAACAAATTAGCTACTGTACTTTGTGAATGTATGATGTTTTTCACATGATAGTATTATAATCATTTTTGTTGTCTTAAATAGGTAATTGTGCAATGTTTAATGCACCACAATTGTATGTAATAATTACTAGACAGTTCTGGATAAGCTACATGAGCATAATATTTAGCCCTAGAATTGTCTCTGTGTGGAGAATCCCAGCATTTAATGATAGACCTAACTATGGGTTTGCCTCTGGATAGCATTGTCTAAATCCCACTTTAGCGGTGGGGGAGGTCCTGGTCTTTTGTATATAACTCCCTGTCAAAGTGTATTTGAACTAAAGCATGTGTGAGTTCTTATTAGACATATTACAGCTGATCCTTAGTAAATCTTCTGTGGGGTCATTTAAAGGGACATTCAGGTTAAATTAAATTTGCATTTGTTGATTATGCAAATGTAATGTGTTGACTGGTCCTTTAATTTTTTGTTATTATATGATCTGTATAACTAAGTCCCCCCATAAACTGAATATCTATAAGGGCTTAATGTGATTCCGTGTAGCGACCTTAGATACCTATTTAATGTTACTTATCACCAGTTATGCCAGACTTGTATAATTGCTTCTGTGTCTTCTATGTCAGTGATTTTTAACCTTTTTTTTGCCGTGGCACACTTTTTTACATTAAAAAAATCCTGTGGCACACCACCATCCCAAAATTTTAAAAAAATCACACATTGTAGCCTAATACAGCATATATATATACACATACGCACACATACTGTATGTATTGTGCTGTTATGCCATGCCTCCTACAAGCTACCCCTGCACTAGGAGTAAAAAACAAGCAAAGTTTAAAAAATATGTTACACTGTTGTCAGTCTGCCGTGGCACATCTGAGGATCTCTCACGGCACACTGGTTGAAAAACACTGTTCTATGTGATAGATATCTATAGGCACAAAAGTGGTCTATATCCTGCTAAACCCCTCAGTTAGTGTGATGTGTAATCAAGGGTCCAAAAACGGCCTGAGCAATTATGGAGGGACAAAAATAGAGGGTGGTGGAGAGGTTGCTCCCCAGTTTGCCTACTATACTGTGAGATATTCATGTTAGTCGTTATATGTGTATATGTTTCATTGAGTAACCTGTATGTTGTATACTTTATTACCCTCAATAAAAATAAATTACAAAAAAAAAAAGGAACACCCGGCTTCTCCCATTCCTAAGATATGTCAGACATGCGATCTGGAACAGGAAAAATGTCCACAGATTTAGGTTTGACATAAAAAGCTATATTTAGTTTATTAGCCTTTTTAGGAGCCTCTGCAACAGTTTGAGTCATCCAAAGTAGCTAAAACCTCCTTCAAAAGTAAACGGAGATGCTCCAGTTTAAATCTATAATTAACCTCCTCAGAATCTATTGTACTAGGAACTGCAGATTATGAATCAGAGATCTCCCCCTTAGACGCTGCAGGGAAATGATCCTCGCTAGATAACTGAGAAAGCCAAATCAGTCTTGGCGGAATCGGAAACCATAGAAATGTTCTTAGATTTCCTCCTCTTTTTACCAGAACTAGGTAAAGCACTTAGGGCTGCAGAAACTGCAGAAGTCAACTGCAAAGCGAAATCTTTAGACAAACAAACATTCCCAGAGACTGACTGAGAGAAACCGCAGGGCACTGCATGTGAATCTGTCAAAGACTGGGACATGTTAGCAGAAGGCTGAGACATCCCTTGAACAGCATTAACCTGAGAAAAAGAAGGGTTAGATAAAGAATCCTTATCCTTAGATAATAAAACCTTATTAAGGCAAGGGGAACAAAATTGCACAGGAGGTATAACCTGGGAATCTGCACAATACATTTATCAAATGACAGAGAAAGCTTGGGATCAGCTTCCATAGTAAATAAGATAGCCCTTTATTTCCCTTATACTCTAATTTCAATATAAAAATTAGAATACAATTCTAAGCATAGATAAATAATTATTAAAACCGGCACCTCTACACTCCAGTCATGCTGGAAATACTCGCCCAACCGGTAACCAGGAATCCAATCCACACTCCACACCAGCAGATAAATCCTGTTCAAACTGCAGATCCTAGAAAGCTGCAAACTTGAGAGAGAAACGACAGGCAGGAAAAATTATCTATTGCCAGAAAATCCGGTCTGTCTCCTAGAAAATCCAGCTTCCAAACAGTCGGCTAGAAACAAACTGTTCAGCAGTTAGGAAGTAACAGAGCAGTCACATGATCGCAAATTCAAAAGTAATGTGCGGTCCAACAACTTTCTTAAAAAGATATTACCCAAACTAAATAAAAGGTAAACTTGTGCAAACAAATAAAGCCTTCACATGACAGAACAGTGCCCTGAACTGCTGCCCAATTAATTCCCAACCTTTAAAAGGGATATTCTGTCCCAAAGGATCCATCTTGTTCTCCAAGTATCCTTTTTTTTCCCTCTTCATAACAAGGAACTCCTAAGTGCTGCATCCTTGTCACCTAGAAGGTAAACCCATTTACCTGTGGATCCACTGTAGGGCAGGTACAGCAAACATGTGTGACAGAATCATCACTGAGACAGACCTGTAGATAAAGAAAAAATAGAGTAACCAACCCTGGTTTTCTATATAGGGGTAGCAAAAATGTTGGGTGGTAAGCAAAGACCACCTCGCCGTCTTCCAACTGCTAAAAGCCACCATTACTCTTACTAAACAGAATTACATGGACACAGCATAACCCCAATCCTTGCTTGTAGGGAAAAGTACCCATTAAAGGATTAACAACGTGATTTCTTCAGACACCTTCGCACATCACCTACAATGTTACACAGGCAAAGAATGACTGGGGATTGTGGGTAGTGGGAGTGCCTTTCCTGTGCTCACGTAAAGGTTGATGCAGCTGTTTTACAGTGAAGAGATGATCTTGTTTTGTTTCTTTATCCCAGAACTAGTTTGATTTAATTTGTTAGATCTGCCAGAAGCCTGTTCTCAGAGTATTGAAACTCTTTGTCAGCAATCATAACTCTTCACAGGAGAAATCATTGCTGGCAATTTAGTTCTTCCTTGCAGCCAACAGGTACGCACAAAAATGAATAGCAACATCTCTTACGTTGTTTATTACAGTATATAGAAATAGGTTTGGGATTGTTTTCCTAATAAAGCATTTCAGATGCTATGGGAAGGGAAGAATAATTATTTTCTTTCATGTAATTAGCAAGAGTCCATGAGCTAGTGACGTATGGGATATACATTCCTACCAGGAGGGGCAAAGTTTCCCAAACCTCAAAATGCCTATAAATACACCCCTCACCACACCCACAATTCAGTTTTACAAACTTTGCCTCCGATGGAGGTGGTGAAGTAAGTTTGTGCTAGATTCTACGTTGATATGCGCTCCGCAGCAAGTTGGAGCCCGGTTTTCCTCTCAGCGTGCAGTGAATGTCAGAGGGATGTGAGGAGAGTATTGCCTATTTGAATGCAGTGATCTCCTTCTAAGGGGTCTATTTCATAGGTTCTCTGTTATCGGTCGTAGAGATTCATCTCTTACCTCCCTTTTCAGATCGACGATATACTCTTATATATACCATTACCTCTGCTGATTCTCGTTTCAGTACTGGTTTGGCTATCTGCTATATGTAGATGAGTGTCCTGGGGTAAGTAAGTCTTATTTTCTGTGACACTCCTAGCTATGGTTGGGCACTTTGTTTATAAAGTTCTAAATATATGTATTCAAACATTTATTTGCCTTGACTCAGAATGTTCAACTTTCCTTATTTTCAGACAGTCAGTTTCATATTTGGGATAATGCATTTTAATTTAACATTTTTCTTACCTTAAAATTTGACTTTTTCCCTGTGGGCTGTTAGGCTCGCGGGGGCTGAAAATGCTTCATTTTATTGCGTCATTCTTGGCGCGGACTTTTTTGGCGCAAAAATTCTATTTCCGTTTCCGGCGTCATACGTGTCGCCGGAAGTTGCGTCATTTTTTGACGTTATTTTGCGCCAAAAATGTCGGCGTTCCGGATGTGGCGTCATTTTTGGCGCCAAAAAGCATTTAGGCGCCAAATAATGTGGGCGTCTTATTTGGCGCGAAAAAATATGGGCGTCACTTTTGTCTCCACATTATTTAAGTCTCATTTTTTATTTCTTCTGGTTGCTAGAAGCTTGTTCTTTGGCATTTTTTCCCATTCCTGAAACTGTCATTTAAGGAATTTGATCAATTTTGCTTTATATATATGTTGTTTTTTCTCTTACATATTGCAAGATGTCTCACGTTGCATCTGAGTCAGAAGATACTACAGGAAAATCGCTGTCAAGTGCTGAATCTACCAAAGCTAAGTGTATCTGCTGTAAACTTTTGGTAGCTATTCCTCCAGCTGTTGTTTGTATTGATTGTCATGACAAACTTGTTAAAGCAGATAATATTTCCTTTAGTAAAGTACCATTGCCTGTTGCAGTTCCTTCAACATCTAAGGTGCAGAATGTTCCTGATAATATAAGAGATTTTGTTTCTGAATCCATAAAGAAGGCTATGTCTGTTATTTCTCCTTCTAGTAAACGTAAAAAATCTTTTAAAACTTCTCTCCCTACAGATTAATTTTTAAATGAACATCATCATTCTGATTCTGATGATTCCTCTGGTTCAGAGGATTCTGTCTCAGAGGTTGATGCTGATAAATCTTCATATTTATTTAAAATGGAATTTATTCGTTCTTTACTTAAAGAAGTACTAATTGCTTTAGAAATAGAGGATTCCGGTCCTCTTGATACTAATTCTAAACGTTTAGATAAGGTATTTAAAGCTCCTGTGGTTATTCCAGAAGTTTTTCCTGTTCCTAATGCTATTTCTGCAGTAATTTCCAAAGAATGGGATAATTTGGGTAATTCATTTACTCCTTCTAAACGTTTTAAGCAATTATATCCTGTGCCGTCTGACAGATTAGAATTTTGGGACAAGATCCCTAAAGTTGATGGGGCTATTTCTACCCTTGCTAAACGTACTACTATTCCTACGTCAGATGGTACTTCGTTTAAGGATCCTCTAGATAGGAAAATTGAATCCTTTCTAAGAAAAGCTTATCTGTGTTCAGGTAATCTTCTTAGACCTGCTATATCTTTGGCTGATGTTGCTGCAGCTTCAACTTTTTGGTTGGAAACTTTGGCACAACAAGTAACACATCGTGATTCTCATGATATTATTATTCTTCTTCAGCATGCTAATAATTTTATCTGTGATGCCATTTTTGATATTATCAGAGTTGATGTCAGGTTTATGTCTCTAGCTATTTTAGCTAGAAGAGCTTTATGGCTTAAAACTTGGAATGCTGATATGGCTTCTAAATAATCTTTGCTTTCCATTTCTTTCCAGGGTAACAAATTATTTGGTTCTCAGTTGGATTCCATTATTTCAACTGTTACTGGTGGGAAAGGAACTTTTTTACCACAGGATAAAAAATCTAAAGGTAAAAACAGGGCTAATAATCGTTTTCGTTCCTTTCGTTTCAACAAAGAACAAAAGCCAGATCCTTCATCCTCAGGAGCAGTTTCAGTTTGGAGACCATCTCCAGTCTGGAATAAATCCAAGCCAGCTAGAAAGGCAAAGCCTGCTTCTAAGTCCACATGAAGGTGCGGCCCTCATTCCAGCTCAGCTGGTAGGGGGCAGGTTACGTTTTTTCAAGGAAATTTGGATCAATTCTGTTCACAATCTTTGGATTCAGAGCATTGTTTCAGAAGGGTACAGAATTGGTTTCAAGTTGAGACCTCCTGCAAAGAGATTTTTTCTTTCCCGTGTCCCAGTAAATCCAGTAAAAGCTCAAGCATTTCTGAAATGTGTTTCAGATCTAGAGTTGACTGGAGTAATTATGCCAGTTCCAGTTCCGGAACAGGGGATGGGGTTTTATTCAAATCTCTTCATTGTACCAAAGAAGGAGAATTCTTTCAGACCAGTTCTGGATCTAAAAATATTGAATCGTTATGTAAGGATACCAACGTTCAAGATGGTAACTGTAAGGACTATCTTACCTTTTGTTCAGCAAGGGAATTATATGTCCACAATAGATTTACAGGATGCATATCTGCATATTCCGATTCATCCAGATCATTATCAGTTCCTGAGATTCTCGTTTCTGGACAAGCATTACCAGTTTGTGGCTCTGCCGTTTGGCCTAGCTACAGCTCCAAGAATTTTTACAAAGGTTCTCGGTGCCTTGCTGTCTGTAATCAGAGAACAGGGTATTGTGGTATTTCCTTATTTGGACGATATCTTGGTACTTGCTCAGTCTTTACATTTAGCAGAATCTCATACGAATCGACTTGTGTTGTTTCTTCAAGATCATGGTTGGAGGATCAATTTACCAAAAAGTTCTTTGATTCCTCAGACAAGGGTAACCTTTCTGGGTTTCCAGATGGATTCAGTGTCCATGACTCTGTCTTTAACAGACAAGAGACGTCTAAAGTTGATTGCAGCTTGTCGAAACCTTCAGTCACAATCATTCCCTTCGGTAGCCTTATGCATGGAAATTCTAGGTCTTATGACTGCTGCATCGGACGCGATCCCCTTTGCTCGTTTTCACATGCGACCTCTTCAGCTCTGTATGCTGAAGCAATGGTGCAAGGATTACACGAAGATATCTCAATTAATATCTTTAAAACCGATTGTTCGACACTCTCTAACATGGTGGACAGATCACCATCGTTTAATTCAGGGGGCTTCTTTTGTGCTTCCGACCTGGACTGTAATTTCAACAGATGCAAGTCTCACAGGTTGGGGAGCTGTGTGGGGATCTCTGACGGCACAAGGAGTTTGGGAATCTCAGGAGGTGAGATTACCGATCAATATTTTGGAACTCCGTGCAATTTTCAGAGCTCTTCAGTTTTGGCCTCTTCTGAAGAGAGAATCGTTCATTTGTTTTCAGACAGACAATGTCACAACTGTGGCATACATCAATCATCAAGGAGGGACTCACAGTCCTCTGGCTATGAAAGAAGTATCTCGAATTTTGGTTTGGGCGGAATCCAGCTCCTGTCTAATCTC
Source organism: Bombina bombina (assembly GCF_027579735.1). Taxonomy (NCBI): domain Eukaryota; kingdom Metazoa; phylum Chordata; class Amphibia; order Anura; family Bombinatoridae; genus Bombina; species Bombina bombina. The sequence continues at coordinate 97,326,070 of NC_069499.1, forward strand.
TGCGGTTCATATCCCAGGTGTAGACAATTGGGAAGCGGATTATCTCAGTCGCCAAACGTTGCATCCGGGCGAATGGTCTCTTCACCCAGAGGTATTTCTTCAGATTGTTCAAATGTGGGAACTTCCAGAAATAGATCTGATGGCGTCCCATCTAAACAAGAAACTTCCCAGGTATCTGTCCAGATCCCGGGATCCTCAGGCGGAGGCAGTGGATGCATTATCACTTCCTTGGAAGTATCATCCTGCCTATATCTTTCCGCCTCTAGTTCTTCTTCCAAGAGTAATCTCCAAGATTCTGAAGGAATGCTCGTTTGTTCTGCTGGTAGCTCCGGCATGGCCTCACAGGTTTTGGTATGCGGATCTTGTCCGGATGGCCTCTTGCCAACCGTGGACTCTTCCGTTAAGACCAGACCTTCTGTCACAAGGTCCTTTTTTCCATCAGGATCTGAAATCCTTAAATTTAAAGGTATGGAGATTGAACGCTTGATTCTTGGTCAAAGAGGTTTCTCTGACTCTGTGATTAATACTATGTTACAGGCTCGTAAATCTGTATCTCGAGAGATATATTATAGAGTCTGGAAGACTTATATTTCTTGGTGTCTTTCTCATCATTTTTCCTGGCATTCTTTTAGAATACCGAGAATTTTACAGTTCCTTCAGGATGGTTTAGATAAGGGTTTGTCCGCAAGTTCTTTGAAAGGACAAATCTCTGCTCTTTCTGTTCTTTTTCACAGAAAGATTGCTATTCTTCCTGATATTCATTGTTTTGTACAAGCTTTGGTTCATATAAAACCTGTCATTAAGTTAATTTCTCCTCCTTGGAGTTTGAATTTGGTTCTGGGAGCTCTTCAAGCTCCTCCGTTTGAACCTATGCATTCATTGGACATTAAATTACTTTCTTGGAAAGTTTTGTTCCTTTTGGCCATCTCTTCTGCCAGAAGAGTTTCTGAATTATCTGCTCTTTCTTGTGAGTCTCCTTTTCTGATTTTTCATCAGGATAAGGCGGTGTTGCGAACTTCTTTTGAATTTTTACCTAAAGTTGTGAATTCCAACAACATTAGTAGAGAAATTGTGGTTCCTTCATTATGTCCTAATCCTAAGAATTCTAAGGAGAAATCGTTACATTCTTTGGATGTTGTTAGAGCTTTGAAATATTATGTTGAAGCTACGAAATCTTTTCGTAAGACTTCTAGTCTATTTGTTATCTTTTCCGGTTCTAGAAAAGGCCAGAAAGCTTCTGCCATTTCTTTGGCATCTTGGTTGAAATCTTTAATTCATCTTGCCTATGTTGAGTCGGGTAAAACTCCGCCTCAGAGAATTACAGCTCATTCTACTAGGTCAGTTTCTACTTCCTGGGCGTTTAGGAATGAAGCTTCGGTTGACCAGATCTGCAAAGCAGCAACTTGGTCCTCTTTGCATACTTTTACTAAATTCTACCATTTTGATGTATTTTCTTCTTCTGAGGCAGTTTTTGGTAGAAAAGTACTTCAGGCAGCGGTTTCAGTTTGAATCTTCTGCTTATGTTTTTCGTTAAACTTTATTTTGGGTATGGATTATTTTCAGCAGGAATTGGCTGTCTTTATTTTATCCCTCCCTCTCTAGTGACTCTTGTGTGGAAAGATCCACATCTTGGGTAGTCATTATCCCATACGTCACTAGCTCATGGACTCTTGCTAATTACATGAAAGAAAACATAATTTATGTAAGAACTTACCTGATAAATTCATTTCTTTCATATTAGCAAGAGTCCATGAGGCCCGCCCTTTTTTTGTGGTGGTTATGATTTTGTATAAAGCACAATTATTCCAATTCCTTATTTTATATGCTTTCGCACTTTTTTATCACCCCACTTCTTGGCTATTCGTTAAACTGAATTGTGGGTGTGGTGAGGGGTGTATTTATAGGCATTTTGAGGTTTGGGAAACTTTGCCCCTCCTGGTAGGAATGTATATCCCATACGTCACTAGCTCATGGACTCTTGCTAATATGAAAGAAATGAATTTATCAGGTAAGTTCTTACATAAATTATGTTTTTTTATTGTTTTTAAATGATTGTCCTGTAAGAACGATTTGATTGGAATATTTGTAATGGAAAATAGGAATTTAAAGGGACACTGTACCCAAAAAATTTCTTTTGTAATTCAGAAAGAGCATGCAATTTTAAGCAACTTTCTAATTTACTCCTATTATCAATTTTTCTTCGTTCTCTTGCTATCATTATTTGAAAAAGATGGCATCTAAGCTTTTTTTTGGTTTCAGCACTCTGGACAGTACTTTTTTATTGGTGGATGAATTTATCCACCAATCAGCAAGGACAACCCAGGTTGTTCACCAAAAATGGGCCGGCATCTAAACTTACATTCTTGCATTTCAAATAAAGATACCAAGAGAAAGAAGAAAATTTGATAATAGGAGTAAATTAGAAAGTTGCTTAAAATTTCATGCTCAATCTGAATCACGCAAGAAATTTTTTGGGTACAGTGTCCCTTTAAGTAGGAAAAATACGGAGGCTCTATCATTATTTCTTGTTAAAAAAAAAAAAAAATTAGAAGATAAATATTTAAATTTAAAAGAAAAAAAATGAAAAGGGGTATTATAAAAAAAATACTTAGACATAAAACAACTTGAGATAATTATTAATATAATATGTTTGTTGGAAATAAAACATCTTTGCAGTATTATTTATTTTGCTCCCTTTTCCTTTAATGTGGGTTTCCCCCAGTTCTTAGAATTTGTGTAGCACACAGAACCTGCTATGTATCTGTCCCTAAGGGGACCTAGCAGACGTGATAAGATAAAGATACTCCAATTACAAGTTTGTTTTGGCACCTTGAAATAGCACAATTAGCATGCGTAGGAGGGTTGGACACTTAAAAAGAATTGCTGCAAAAAATACATTCAGAAATCTTTAAAACTTAGCAGTATGTTAGACATGAGACAACAGAACAGTTTTGTAATTACACAGTGTTTTAAATAAAACCACTGAGTTTTTTATCTAATTGTGTGGTACTTATGCATTTTGTTAAAAAATATTAAATGTCATCATCATAAAGGTTACAAAAAAACCCAGTATGTATTATCTGTGGAATAATAATCATGGATAGATAATGATCATAATTAGTATAGACAGCATTCTCTGCTTCCTAACCTCCCCACCAGCTCAGAGGTGGCAGATTAAAATCCCACCTGAGTCTTCAGACCAGGGTGATTGACTGCTCTTGCTCGATTTGTTGTGTGAGAGCAGAATTCAGGATTGCACAAGAGAGCTCTTCTGCATTTAAATTTCACACCGTCTATGCTGCATTGACAGAATTTCCCTGCCCTATTATTAACAAAAAAAAAAACATTTTCATGATTCAGCTAGCGCATACATTAAGAACTTATTAAGAACATTTCAATGTACTTCTATTATCACATTTAATTCATTCTCTTGGTTTCCTTTGTTGAATGAACAGTACTGGGAGCTTAGCTAATAACAACAGGCATATGTGCAGCCACCAATCAACAGCTTTCTCCCAGACATGCATTGTTGCTCCTGAGCCTACTTAGCTGTGCCTTTCAACAAAGGATAACAAAAAGAACCAAAGCAAATTAGCTAATAGGAGTACATTGTAAAGTTTTTTATAATTGCATGCTCTATCTGAATAATGCAATTTGGGGTTCTATGTACCTTTTAAATACACCTCATAATCAAAATGTAAATATGCTTCTATACAATATACTTATTAAAATGCTTCTAGTAAAGGCTATTACAGTTCCAGAGGCATATGCTCACATGCTCTCTGTGACCCATGCACCTTCATTAAAACTCTATGCCTGCTCAGAGAACCAACAGGGTCATGTATCATGTCAATAACGACTCTCTAAACAGTGGTGGTGTATGGGTAACGTGTAGCATATGATGCCACTAAAACACTAATAGCTTTTAAGAGAAACATTTTTTCTAATACAAGGATATTGCAAAAATGCTTTTGTTCCAAACTGAAATGCATCCATGCGCAATAACATTTTTAACTATGGGGCGGAGCCGACTGCTGAAGCGACCAGACGCACACTACAGGAGCTCCCAGAGTTAATATAGTTTAATATAGATTTTAGGGAGTTTTCTACCTAAAATTCTATAATATTTGTGAACTATATACTTGATCCCCAACTGAGAGTTTATTCTCCATTCTCCGGAAACTCTGGGAGCACCGTCTACATATATTTTTCAGGCAGCTGCTGGAAAAGACCACGTGGCAGCTGGCATTGAGGACGCCATTCTCGTAGAAGGAAACCCTGTACAATCCTTTTCCCTAACAATAAGGATGGACAAGGCGCTTGAGGAAGAGGTATGCGACTTGCTGAGAGATCACCTATCTGGACTGCGCACACTACTTACACAGTGGTGCGGTACACTAACTACACAAAATATTTCCCAAGATGGCGCAGGATCACTACTGCACACTGCTAATCCTATTGAGCCTTGCAATGAGAGCGTCATCACCCAGAGCTTGACTGAGTTCTGTAGGGCTACAGTCTTCCATGACGCGCCATCACGAGTCATGCCTCCCTGTGAGACATCAGCCGCTCACACAGCTAGACAGCATAGAACCCACTGGATTCACTCCCCAATACGGAACCCAGATCTCTGAATACTCACCCGCATCAAAAGGTAGGAGTAACATGGCCAGCCCCGACCTCAGGATACGACCAGAGACACCGACTACAGCAACAGACCAGAGAGGTTGTCCCCTAGCCAATAAACGGCCTAACATCAAGCTTATGGGCCCACCTCATCCTGAAGCTGTACCCGCACCTAAGAATAGTAGGAGAGGAATTGGTTGACTGTCTTATACGCAACGGACCTTGTTTCTCGAGCTTACCAGACAAATGATGTGCAATATTGACTGTTGATCTCGTCTTACCCCATACCAACTGGAAAAATATGAAGGCTATTCGCCGGATCCACAGGAGGACTCAACAAGTCTGAACTAATTTTATAACACCCTGTTTACTATTTAGCTTAGTTGGTTAGAGGCTATCTGTTGGAAAGTATGTTATTGTAATTCACCTTACTAGGGACTCAGATATGCACTTTGATAGTTGGATTTTTCTTGTTAATATGTCTGACACTATTATATACAGAACATGTATATGCATACAGTCTACATATGCTCTTATTTTTATAGGATGCCTTAGGAAAGTTCAAACTAGCATCACATTTCTTGCCTTAAAGTTGCTATATAGAGCAGCACGCTGTCTGACTATTAGTATACAGTGAGGAGGTTGTGCACTTTTTCGCTCTACTTCAGGATTTCATGTTATTACTACTTGATGGAAATTTAAGTTAGCTTAAAAGGTCTGAGATAGATGAACTCACTCAAAACCTGGACCTTTGCATTTCTTTTTGTCAGTTGCTATCATGCTGCCAGCGGCCGAGGCAGCGTGAGATCCGCTCAAGCAAAAGTGGCCCTATTTGATTTAAGTTTTGGTTTCTAGTTTCCCTCTCTAGAGATATACGCTTTGTCTGGTCCAAAAGAGGCCACATGTGACTTGAGAGGAAAATGAGGATTCATTTATGTATGCACACAGCTGAAAAGGATTTATATGCTTATTAATATAAATGTTTGTTTATAATCTAATCGTGCAAAATTGTATAATACTCCGTCTATTGTCCACATATTTTTGTATATCTGTACCACCTATATAATCATGTGATATGCCACTTTATCCTTCATTCCATTGTAAGTGTACATTGCATCTTTGTTGTTATTGCATATAACCTCAATACAAAAAAAATATTAAGACATTTTTTATTTTTTTTAAATATGTCCCTTTTAAAAAAAAATGTTTTTATTAATATTGCTAATTGTATATTAGTTTTGTGTTTTATGAAGAAAGAATATTATAGCCTAGAGTGTACGTCCCTGTGGGAATCTGAGCTTGACTTCATTGGTGTCAGTGTATTACGTTGTGTTTTCTCTTTATGACATATTAATTATACCATGGTTAGGGTTGCCACTGGACAGTCCTGGAATCTAGTGGTTTATCTCTTGTCCTGGGCTATCCTCCCAATGTCCTGGGATAGAAAATCATTCCCACCAAAGATCTGCAATGCTGGGGAGAGGAGACAAGAGAGCGTCATGAGTTTTATGTGCTGAGGGGGAAAGAACGACCGATGCAACCACACAGCAGGCCTAGCATTTGAGGGCAGCAAGTTCACTGCTCTATTGTGCATGTGGGTCACATGGCCACACGCGCATAATGTCATGAAAATAAGTCAACTCTAACCCTTGCACAGACCTCCTGCAGACATTCTAATGGCAATATTGCAGCCATATTATACTGTAGATATAATTTGACCACAGAAATGTTGCAGGTGACATTGACAATGGGGGGGGAAGCTCCTGTTAACCCCTTGGATGTCAGCAATCTCTGTCATAACTTTAACTCTTACCCCAGTCACTAGCTCCTGTTTTCTTGCACCTTGATGTTATGGGCAGAGATATCTTGCCTCAAGGTAGTAGTTAGGGATCTTGCAACTGTGTCTAGATACTGTTATATTAAAAATATAGTAGTTGGAATAAGTTGATGTCAATGTTTGTTTCTGCTGCTTAACCACAATCCCATTAAATTCTGTGTCCATTCTTGTTTAACAGCTTGATAAAGTTGAAGGTGTATTTGAGAGACCCAGTGATGATGTAATTCGTGGTATTTCCAAGGCCCTGCGGCAGGCTCTGGGCATCTCCCTCTTTGGTATTGATATTATAATAAACAACAAGACCGGCCAGCATGCCGTTATTGATATTAATGCATTCCCAGGTAAGGATGTGAATCGAAAACAGCTGTTGTTTCTGGATTTGAAGCTTACAGATGACTATTATTAAAGGGACAGTCTACTCCAGAATTATTATTGTTGAAAAAGATAATCATTCCCCAGTTTTGCATAACCAACATGGTTATCTTAATACATGTTTTACCCCTGTGATTACTTTGTATCTAAACTTCTGAAGACTGCCCCCTTATTTCAGTTGTTTTGACAGACTTGCATTTTAGCCAATCAGTGCCGACTGATAGATAACTCCACAGAAGTGAGCACAATGTTATCTGTATGACACACATGAACTAGCACTGTCTAACTGTGAAAAACTCAAAATGTACTGAGATAACAGGCAGCCTTCAAGGGCTTATAAATTAGTATATAAGCATACCTAGGTTTAGTTTTCAACAAAGAATACCAAAAGAACAAAGCAAATTTGATGATAAAAGTATATTGGAAAGTTGCTTAAAATTACATGCCAATCTGAGTCATAAAAGTTTATTTTTTACTAGACTGTCCCTTTAACATTACAAGCTGCTTTGATACAAATAGATTAATATCCCTAATGTGGTTGAATAAATAATTTTATTTCTCTTTACTAACAGAGCAGAGGAGGTTATTTACTAATATCTCTAATGCTGAACAATAGATCACAATCTAATCATGAAATATTATTTATACAAATACAAGTATACTAAAGTATATCATGTGGGATGATTCATTTTATTCATTTAAATAAGAGATAAAGTAGAAATATTTAAGCTAATCATTTTAGGGAGAAAAAAAATCTAACATGCACAGTATATTCAGATAAACAGCATGGAAGAAAATTAGCCATTGTTATTCTGCAAGCTTTAAATTGTTATGTATATTTGGTCACAAAAATGGATTGGAAATGAAAATATTGAACAAATATTTTCTGTTGCAGGAAAAACATTCCAGTCAAGACATTCAACTTGTGTGTGTACACTTATTTATGCTCGTTAATTCACATCTTTTTTCCTATAATGTTTGCTTATTTAATTCAATTTAAAGGTCATAAGCAAGGAGTTTAAAATGTACATTACGTTTGCAGAGATGATCGCCCCTTCACTCGCGCGACTGTCAATCACCAAGAGAAAATGAGTGAGCTCTCTGTGATTTCTCTTTGAATCCTGAGAGGTGGCAAAGAATGTAAGAAGCAGCAATCTAGTGGCCGCTGTTTCTTACATTGCGGGAAGCAGCCTCGCATGTGCGAACCTGCCCCGCAAGTGCTCCAGAGCAGCTTCCGCTACTTCGTACATGGAAAACAAAACAGTCCCTTTTATAGTCTTACATAGGACTTATTCTATGACATCACTGATCACATGATATATTACATTACGTGAATTCAAGCACCAAAATTGTCAGAAAGAAGAAACAGAATATGCACTGAAACACTTGTGCCAAGACTGCAAGTCCTCATACGTTAGTGACAGTACATAAGAACATCTCTTTCACTAACTTTTTTTAATAATACAATAAAAATAGCCTTGCTGACATTGCACATTGGTAGCCTATTAGCCTTTGTCCAGGACCTAAATTACTCAGTGAGAGGGTTAAAATTCACTTTAAACAGGAGTGAAATAGGCATGGAATACCTGGACACATGTATACATTGAAGAGGACTTTCTTAAGACAGACTTATATACCAAGAGTACTTACAGAAACAATTTATTAAAATATGGTAGTTGTCACCCTGAAAATATATTCAAGGCAATTCCAAAAAGTCAATTTACAAGGGTAAGACAAATTGTATCTGATACCAACAAATGCAAACACAGGCTATAGGAAATGGCAGATAAATTCATCACCAGAGGCTATCCCCCCAAATTAGTCCAAGAACAGCTAAATGTAGTCACCAATGAAAACCAGGTAACTAAAAAAGCAAAAAACAGGAAAGGGATAATATGATATTTGTGACTCAATACAATAAATTAAGCTTAAAAATCACTGTAATATTAAAAAAACATTGGCACATATTGAGGGAATGTAATCCTCAAGTGGATGAATTTAAAAAGTACCCATGGTAGCTTATAGAAAAAATCAAAGTATCAAAGACATGTTGGGGCATACTGATATAGGTAGTGGAAGAACTAACATCCAGACAACTATAGGTGCAAATAAAATGGCTATTATCCATGCCTTAACTGTAGTCGTAGTTCTTTGATAAAAAGGGAACATTTTCACCATCCAATAAATGGGAAGAAATTCCAAATAAGAGACTATTTGACATGTAGATTCACATTCGTCATTTACTTAAGTGTCCGTGTGGATTAAGTTATGTGGGCGAGACCTCTAGAGATGTAAGGGAGAGGATGACGGAACATAAATCTAATATCAGACGAAAGAATAAAGATGCACCCGTATCCTCTCACTTCCTTTCTATGGTTCATAATATAAGTCAGTTGAGATTCCAGATCATAGAGAGGATTGTTAGACCTAGGAGAGGAGGGGATAGAAAACATTTATTAAAACCCTAGAGAAATGTTCTGGATCTATAAATTGGAATCCCTCACCCCTAAAGGTCTTAACAAAGACTGACTGGAATCTATTTCTTTTAACTGATTTTTGTTTTTCTGATATTACAATTTATTGATCCCTACTGCTAAGTGCTATGAGCTCCTTTTTTAACTGTATATATAGGTTTTTAAGTGGTTTTATGTTAATACATATTCTAAGATTATGCCCATGGGATCATTTTGAGAAATTACTAAGAGATGTAGTATTGTTTTACATCCACAAGATGTCAATATTGAGTCTGAAATGCTCCCATGGTAACAGGTGAGAGTATAAAAAGCACAAACCTGTGTATAATCAAGTATACATGACGAAGGGCCTAGCAAGGGCCTGAAACGTTGTATTGTTTGCTCTGGACCCTATGTGAAAAATAAAGTTCTTTTTATGCCAAACTTGGAGGCTGGAATTTCTATGTTACAGACTGCACATTGTTACCAGTTGTCTAGCCACAACTCTACAGTGAAAGATTCTCCACACATTGCACATCAGTGTCCTGCAACAACAGAGATTGGCATTGTACCCAAATACTGCCCTGTGTATGCTGCCTGCCCTCACTTAAATCAGCAGCTGCAATGAAGCTAATTTTATGTGTGGCACATAAAATAGCTGACAGTGATATAATGCATTATTTAAGTTATGTCTTTGATTATGCCATTTATGAAAATTTAGTGAATGATCCAGTTGTAGTTATATTTATATAGCTATAACTACATATACTATATACTGTATGTAGTTATAGTTAACTATACCATACTATATATGTAGTTATATGAATTATATTCTATTTAATTTTTTAAAAAAAAGTAAATTGTTTTGGAATGTCATTTTATGTTTAACAAAAATCAGTGTAACAGAAACGTAACAGGTCCTCTTTTTTATTTTATATTTTTTATTAAAACATTTATTATTTTTCTGCCAAGTGAACTCACAGAAAAACAATTAAAAAGACTACAGTCATAACCTTAAATAATATATCCAATTCTTAAGTTATCCACTTTATCACCAATCACTCACCTAGATTACGAGTTTTGCGTTAGAGGCTGTGCGGTGCTAACGAGCAGTTTATGCTCACCGCTTACTTACAGACAGCACTGGTATTACGGGTTTTTACAAACCCGGCGTTAGCCGCAAAAAAGTGAGCGAAGAGCAAAATTTTGCTCCACATCTCACCTCAATACCAGTGCTGCTTACGTTAGCGGCGAGCAGGTAAAACGTGCTTGTGCACTATTTCCCCATAGGAATCAATGGGGGAGAGCCGGCTGAATAAAAACCTAACACCTGCAAAAAAGCAGCGTAAAGCTCCTAACGCAGCCCCATTGATTCCTATGGGGAAAATACTTTTATGTCTACACCTAACACCCTAACATGAACCCCGAGTCTAAACACCCCTAATCTTACACTTATTAACCCCTAATCTGCCACCCCCGACATCGCAGACACCTGCATTATATATTATTAACCCCTAATCTGCCGCTCCGGACACCGCCGCCACCTACATTTTATTTATTAACCCCTAATTTGCCGCCCCCTATGTCGCCGCAACCGAACTACATTTATTAACCCCTAATCTGCGGCCCCCAACGTCGTCGCCACTATAATAAAGTTATTAACCCCTAAACCTAAGTCTGACCCTAACACCCCCTAACTTAAATATAATTTAAATAAATCTAAATAAAATTACTACAATTAACTAAATTATTCCTATTTAAAACTAAATACTTAACTATAAAATAAACCATAAGCTAGCTACAATATAACTAATAGTTACATTGTAGCTAGCTTAGGGTTTATTTTTATTTTACAGGCAGCTTTGTATTTATTTTAACTAGGTACAATAGTTATTAAATAGTTATTAACTATTTAATAACTACCTAGTTAAAATAAAGACAAATTTACCTGTAAAATAAAGCCTAACCTAAGTTACAATTACACCTAACACTGCACTATAATTAAATTAATTACCTAAATTAAATACAATTAATTACAATTAAATAAAATTATCTAAAGTACGGGAAAAAAACACTAAATTACAGAAAATAATAAAGAAATTACAAGCTTTTTAAACTAATTACACCTAATCTAATCCCCCTAACAAAATAAAAAAGCCCCCCAAAACAAAATAAAAACCCTACCCTACACTAAATTACAAACAGCCCTTAAAAGGGCCTTTTGCGGGGCATTGCCCCAAAGTAATCAGCTCTTTTACCTGTAAAAAAAAAATGACAAACCCCCCCAACATTAAAACCCACCACCCACACAACCAACCCTACTCGAAAACCCACCCAATCCCCCCTTAAAAAACCCTAACACTAACCCCTTGAAGATCAACCTACCTTGAGAAGTCTTCACCCAACCGGGCAGAAGTCCTCAACGAATCCGGCAGAAGTGGTCCTCCAGACGGGCAGAAGTCTTCATCCAGACGGCATCTTCTATCTTCATCCATCCGACGCGGAGCGGGTCCATCTTCAAGACATCCGACGCGGAGCATCCTCTTCATCCGACGGCCGACAACTGAATGAAGGTTCCTTTAAATGACGTCATCCAAGATGGTGTCCCTTCAATTCCGATTGGCTGATAGAAGAGGATACTCCGCGTCGGATGTCTTGAAGATGGACCCGGGCCGGATGGATGAAGATAGATGCCGTCTGGATGAAGACTTCTGCCCGTCTGGAGGACCACTTCTGCCCGGTTGGATGAAAACTTCTGCCCGTCTGGAGGACCACTTATAGGTAATTATTTAGTTTTAAATAGGAATTATTTAGTTAATTGTAGTAATTTTATTTAGATTTATTTAAATTATATTTAAGTTAGGGGGTGTTAGAGTTAGACTTAGGTTTAGAGGTTAATAACTTTATTATAGTGTCGGCGACGTTGGGGGCGGCAGATTAGGGGTTAATAAATGTAGGTAGATGGCGGCGATGTTAGGGCCGGCAGATTAGGGGTTAATAATATTTAACTAATGTTTGATATGCGAGAGTGCGGCGGTTTAGGGGATAATATATTTATTATAGTGGCGGCGATGTTCGGTTCAGCAGATTAGGGGTTAAAAATGTTATTTTAGTGTTTGTGATGTTAAGAGTTGTATGCTACAGCGTTGTAGTGTAAAACTCTTAACTAATGACTTTAAAATGCGGTACCAGTCTTGACAGGAGAGGGTCTACCGCTCACTTTTGGTCAGACTTGTAATACCGGCGCTTTGCAAGTCCCATTGAAAATATAGGATACGCAATTGACGTAAGTGGATTTGCGGTATTTCCGAGTCTGGCCAAAAAAGTGAGCGGTACACCTGTACCTGCAAGACTCGTAATGCCATCGGGCGTTAAAAAGCAGCGTTGGGACCGGCCAACGCTGCTTTTTAAGGCTAACGCACAACTTGTAATCTAGCCAACTGTCTTCTTAATTAAGAGACTTTAATTGCTCTTATAGTGAAAAAAAATATTTTTGCTGTAGAAGATTAAATATCCCCTTAAATGTGTTCTCATTGATCAATGTTACCTGCTGGAGTATATTCAATGGTTTACCTTTATTTTGTCATTTGAAATAGTTAATTTTTCCTGTTGAATCGGACACATATTGACAATTTCAGTACTCAGTATGGCTATAAAAACACAAGAATGTAAACAAGACGGTGCATAAGAAGTCACAATCCTGGGAGAGGTGCCAAATATTAATGATCAATTGGTCTTTGTGTATACAGTGATAGAATAGACGAGGAGGCGTTTATATAGAGTTATGATGCTCTACAAGTTCAGCCCATTTGATTGGGTGTTTTTCCAATTAGTGCAAATTGTTATTTCATATACAAAATAAACCTAAAGGGGCAATTTTGCTGTACATGTTATATGTAGCTGGTATAGCAAGTGATTTGAATCACATTAAGGGGAAAACAGTCTTACAATACACTTCCCAATTTAGAATTCAGTTATGAGTGAGATCTCATTGAGAGATGCACACTAAGGAGAAATACATTTAAAAAAAATAAACGTAAACTATCTCTAAATAATATAAAAATAAAAAATATTATAAGGAACTGAAGCAGACGGGAAAAAAAAGCTTTTTCCTATCTTTAACATTGGGTGTAATAAACTTAGTGATATTTTTTTTTTACCCTCTTACTCAGTTCCCCCACCTCTCGAGCTTAGCCCCATAGCTGACCTTTTCATTCTCTGCATAAAACATATCGTTGCAAACTAAATAAATATCATTTAAATGAAACAACAGCTGTGCAAAATAACCAAGTTATAGGATATTCATGTTATTCCTTATGTTGGCGTACAGGATCTCTGTTCCCGGCCTTGTCGCTCTTCTCTGCCCCAGAGTTTAGGACAGAACAAACGGGATTAATAAAATGAAAATGCATGTTTCAAAGTATGGAGATCAGTCATTCGCCAGCATTTCCTGGAAGCCTGTTCCTGCAGAACATCTAGTTGCTAACGTATTATTCTGTTGTTAATTCGCGTTTGTATTCAATTTTTATATTTTTCTGTATGTATAAGTATAGTTATTATTTTCTTTTCAAATTAGAGACCTTGAAAACTCCTGGATCTACCAATCAGTATATTGATAGAATGTTTGTTAACACCCTGGCTGCACAAAACTGTATCATTGTCATTTCTGACAACCAAAGGGTTTAAAAGAAACTTACCAATATCTCGAATTGTAGAGCCAATAGTTTTCAAAATCAATTCCTTGAAAAGAAAGTAATAAATGTATTGGAAGTTAGATTATTCTAACCTTTTTTTATGTAGTGCCACATTGTAAATATGTGTTCACCTGTAGCATCCCTAAATAGATGTCCAGAAATTGTCATTTATATAAACATACTTAAAAAACATAAATAAGGGCGGGGTAGAAGATAGGACATTGCATATGTGTTGCAGAAGTGGTCGAGAAGAAGTGTAATGGGAGATAAATGATTCCTAGTTTATTCTTAGTTTCTTATCAATTGGATCATTCAAAGCTTTTTACAGTATGGTTTATTTGAAACATGGATGTTGCTGTGCTAAATAAATCAACGTTTCACGTTTGCCATGTGAGTATGTGTAACAGAAGGTAATTTACGGCTAATCGGTTAACCGGTTGGCGATATACAGAAACGTCAAATGGAAGTCCTTCACTTCATGCCTTCCTACAACTTCTTCTTCCAATCTTTTTTTTAAGTTACTGTTTGACGAAGGCTTCTCCTTTGGGAGTTTCACTGCCTTAGAACTACTTATCTGCTGGATCACCATATCTGATGGCACATTATGACGCTGCCCCATTTCTGTTCCATGCCAACTGCAAGGGCCTGTCTAGCTAGGGTTCAGCTCTCTGCTCTGTGTCTCATGTCGATGGATTGCAAGGGTCAAAAAGCTGCCCCACATTCCCTTCCCAGAATCTTTGCTCATTTGATAAACTGTACCCTTCAGCATCAGGTAGGCATGTTTCTGGATTTCTGGAATCAAATGCATACGTTAATACTGTGTATATCAAGTTTTTTTTTACCTTGCCAGCTTTTCTCTGTGCTTCAGAACTGTCACTTAAATTTTTAACAGTGAATAATTCTTAAATTCTCTATACACTGGAAGTCTTCCACAGTTTAAAACTTTAGCTATCCAAGGTACTGCAGTCTCTTTTATAAGGACTGGTTCTTCCTCATTGCACTGATCATCAATTAGCAATATCCGTATACTTTCAGTCAACCATGTCCCTCTCAGCCTTGTGAAGAAATATTTCACCTCTTGTCTTTATTCTACATACATTCCACCTTGTCACAAATATTTGTTCCGGTTCACATAACCAAGACTAAGGGTCTTCTAAGAAGAGAAGGAATCATAATTTGTAGCCTTAACCTTTCAGTACTCAGGGAAGTCTTTTAATTTGCATTACAATCCTCCTCTATGCCACCTCTTGTCCCGCTATCATCTGCTAGTGCCACTTTCAGTCTTGAGGCCTTAAAAACACTCCCTTTAAAGGTTGCACCATCTCAACTTTCAGTCATGTAAGTTTCTTGTCATCAAGACATTAGCTCTTCTTGCTCCATTGGAAGTGCCAGTTTATTTCTTGTAACTTCTCTGTTTCCCACAGACCTTTCTTATGCTCAGATTTGTCATCACAGCCCAGGAATAATGTAGAATCTCTTCAGATCTTCCACAGACCTTGGATGTAATTCCTAAAGACCCTGTTAAACTTCATAATCTGCCAATTCCCTAACATCCTGCCTTTTAGCAATATTTTTGCTTGCTCTATATCAGCTTATTCCACATTAAGAGTAATAACCAGGACTTATACTCCACCATCTTAGTCTGCTGTGATTGACAGGGCCAATGTTTCCTTTACTTCAATCTAAAGAACTTAAACAGCTTTGTCAGGCTTTGTGTCATCACTTTTAAGTCACTGACTTATTTTTCTGGGAATATCCACATCCCACACAACCCATGTCATCACCACCACTTCCTGCTTATCTCCTTATCTCTTTGGTTCAACAATAGTCTCAATTTTTCTCGTTTTTCACATATTCTCGTAAAGGTCTCTTTTGGATACTTTTAAGAATAGTAGCTGGTTTGTGAGTTTCTCAGGCAACTTTCTTACTAATACTTCTCTGTGTTCATTATTTTACATGTTGTTTTCTTGCTTGTTTGAATTGGGGGACCTTTCTTGTATTTGAATTAGGCCTTAATAAAATGTGAAAGTTATATTACAAGTGTTGGGGATTTAAGACTCCCTATGTTAAATGTAATATTTACCACCTCACTCTAGCTGCCAGTCCCATTGTTTCAGGATCCTGTCCCCTCTCAGATGGTTGATTTCAACTGGATTTATCTTTGAGATTACCTTATACAAGGAGCTTTCTGATGCCCATATCTTAAAGAGTAGTAATGTAATAGTATAAGTTTTGAGAAAATATGCGTTTTTTCTCCAACATAGGTGTGTCCGGTCCACGGCGTCATCCTTACTTGTGGGATATTCTCTTCCCCAACAGGAAATGGCAAAGAGCCCAGCAAAGATGGTCACATGATCCCTCCTAGGCTCCGCCTACCCCAGTCATTCTCTTTGCCGTTGTACAGGCAACATCTCCACGGAGATGGCTTAGAGTTTTTTAGTGTTTAACTGTAGTTTTTATTATTCAATCAAGAGTTTGTTATTTTGAAATAGTGCTGGTATGTACTATTTACTCAGAAACAGAAAAGAGATGAAGATTTCTGTTTGTATGAGGAAAATGATTTTAGCAACCGTCACTAAAATCCATGGCTGTTCCACACAGGACTGTTGAGAGCAATTAACTTCAGTTGGGGGAACAGTGAGCAGTCTATTGCTGCTTGAGGTATGACACATTCTAACAAGACGATGTAATGCTGGAAGCTGTCATTTTCCCTCTGGGATCCGGTAAGCCATGTTTATTACGATTGTAAATAAGGGCTTCAAAAAGGGCTTATTAAGACTGTAGACTTTTTTTGGGCTAAATCGATTGATTATTAACACATATTTAGCCTTGAGGAATCATTTTATCTGGGTATTTTGATATAATAATATCGGCAGGCACTGTTTCAGACACCTTATTCTTTAGGGGCTTTCCCAAAGCATAGGCAGAGACTCATTTTCGCGCCGGTGTTGCGCACTTGTTTTTGAGAGGCATGGCATGCAGTTGCATGTGAGAGGAGCTCTGATACTTAGAAAAGACTTTCTGAAGGCGTCATTTGGTATCGTATTCCCCTTGGGGCTTGGTTGGGTCTCAGCAAAGCAGATACCAGGGACTGTAAAGGGGTTAAAGTTCAAAACGGCTCCGGTTCCGTTATTTTAAGGGTTAAAGCTTCCAAATTTGGTGTGCAATACTTTTAAGGCTTTAAGACACTGTGGTGAAAATTTGGTGAATTTTGAACAATTCCTTCATGTTTTTTCGCATTTGCAGTAATAAAGTGTGTTCAGTTTAAAATTTAAAGTGACAGTAACGGTTTTATTTTAAAACGTTTTTTGTACTTGTTATCAAGTTTATGCCTGTTTAACATGTCTGAACTACCAGATAGACTGTGTTCTGAATGTGGGGAAGCCAGAATTCCTATTCATTTAAATAAATGTGATTTATGTGACAATGACAATGATGCCCAAGATGATTCCTCAAGTGAGGGGAGTAAGCATGGTACTGCATCATTCCCTCCTTCGTCTACACGAGTCTTGCCCACTCAGGAGGCCCCTAGTACATCTAGCGCGCCAATACTCCTTACTATGCAACAATTAACGGCTGTAATGGATAATTCTGTCAAAAACATTTTAGCCAAAATGAACACTTATCAGCGTAAGCGCGACTGCTCTGTTTTAGATACTGAAGAGCATGACGACGCTGATATTAATATTTCTGAAGGGCCCCTAACTCAGTCTGATGGGGCCAGGGAGGTTTTGTCTGAGGGAGAAATTACTGATTCAGGGAACATTTCTCAACAAGCTGAACCTGATGTGATTGCATTTAAATTTAAGTTGGAACATCTCCGCATTCTGCTTAAGGAGGTATTATCCACTCTGGATGATTGTGACAAGTTGGTCATCCCAGAGAAACTATGTAAAATGGACAAGTTCCTAGAGGTGCCGGGGCTCCCAGAAGCTTTTCCTATACCCAAGCGGGTGGCGGACATTGTTAATAAAGAATGGGAAAGGCCCGGTATTCCTTTCGTCCCTCCCCCCATATTTAAAAAATTGTTTCCTATGGTCGACCCCAGAAAGGACTTATGGCAGACAGTCCCCAAGGTCGAGGGAGCGGTTTCCACTTTAAACAAACGCACCACTATACCCATAGAGGATAGTTGTGCTTTCAAAGATCCTATGGATAAAAAATTAGAAGGTTTGCTTAAAAAGATGTTTGTTCAGCAGGGTTACCTTCTACAACCAATTTCATGCATTGTCCCTGTCGCTACAGCCGCATGTTTCTGGTTCGATGAGCTGATAAAGGCGGTCGACAGTGATTCTCCTCCTTATGAGGAGATTATGGACAGAATCAATGCTCTCAAATTGGCTAATTCTTTCACCCTAGACGCCACTTTGCAATTGGCTAGGTTAGCGGCTAAGAATTCTGGGTTTGCTATTGTGGCGCGCAGAGCGCTTTGGTTGAAATCTTGGTCGGCTGATGCGTCTTCCAAGAACAAGCTACTTAACATTCCTTTCAAGGGGAAAACGCTGTTTGGCCCTGACTTGAAAGAGATTATCTCGGATATCACTGGGGGTAAGGGCCACGCCCTTCCTCAGGATCGGCCTTTCAAGGCAAAAAATAAACCTAATTTTCGTCCCTTTCGTAGAAACGGACCAGCCCAAAGTGCTACGTCCTCTAAGCAAGAGGGTAATACTTCTCAAGCCAAGCCAGCTTGGAGACCAATGCAAGGCTGGAACAAGGGAAAGCAGGCCAAGAAACCTGCCACTGCTACCAAGACAGCATGAAATGTTGGCCCCCGATCCGGGACCGGATCTGGTGGGGGGCAGACTCTCTCTCTTCGCTCAGGCTTGGGCAAGAGATGTTCTGGATCCTTGGGCGCTAGAAATAGTCTCCCAAGGTTATCTTCTGGAATTCAAGGGACTTCCCCCAAGGGGGAGGTTCCACAGGTCTCAGTTGTCTTCAGACCACATAAAAAGACAGGCATTCTTACATTGTGTAGAAGACCTGTTAAAAATGGGAGTGATTCATCCTGTTCCATTAAGAGAACAAGGGATGGGGTTCTACTCCAATCTGTTTATAGTTCCCAAAAAAGAGGGAACGTTCAGACCAATCTTAGATCTCAAGATCTTAAACAAGTTTCTCAAGGTTCCATCGTTCAAGATGGAAACCATTCGAACTATTCTTCCTTCCATCCAGGAAGGTCAATTCATGACCACGGTGGATTTAAAGGATGCGTATCTACATATTCCTATCCACAAGGAACATCATCGGTTCCTGAGGTTCGCATTCCTGGACAAACATTACCAGTTCGTGGCGCTTCCTTTCGGATTAGCCACTGCTCCAAGGATTTTCACAAAGGTACTAGGGTCCCTTCTAGCTGTGCTAAGACCAAGGGGCATTGCTGTAGTACCTTACTTGGACGACATTCTGATTCAAGCGTCGTCCCTTCCTCAAGCAAAGGCTCACACGGACATTGTCCTGGCCTTTCTCAGATCTCACGGATGGAAAGTGAACGTGGAAAAGAGTTCTCTATCTCCGTCAACAAGGGTTCCCTTCTTGGGAACAATAATAGACTCCTTAGAAATGAGGATTTTTCTGACAGAGGCCAGAAAAACAAAACTTCTAGACTCTTGTCGGATACTTCATTCCGTTCCTCTTCCTTCCATAGCTCAGTGCATGGAAGTAATCGGGTTGATGGTAGCGGCAATGGACATAGTTCCTTTTGCACGCATTCATCTAAGACCATTACAACTGTGCATGCTCAGTCAGTGGAATGGGGACTATACAGACTTGTCTCCGAAGATACAAGTAAATCAGAGGACCAGAGACTCACTCCGTTGGTGGCTGTCCCTGGACAACCTGTCACGAGGGATGACATTCCGCAGACCAGAGTGGGTCATTGTCACGACCGACGCCAGTCTGATGGGCTGGGGCGCGGTCTGGGGATCCCTGAAAGCTCAGGGTCTTTGGTCTCGGGAAGAATCTCTTCTACCGATAAATATTCTGGAACTGAGAGCGATATTCAATGCTCTCAAGGCTTGGCCTCAGCTAGCGAGGGCCAGGTTCATACGGTTTCAATCAGACAACATGACAACTGTTGCGTACATCAACCATCAGGGGGGAACAAGGAGTTCCCTGGCGATGGAAGAAGTGACCAAAATCATTCTATGGGCGGAGTCTCACTCCTGCCACCTGTCTGCTATCCACATCCCAGGAGTGGAAAATTGGGAAGCGGATTTTCTGAGTCGTCAGACATTGCATCCGGGGGAGTGGGAACTCCATCCGGAAATCTTTGCCCAAGTCACTCAGCTGTGGGGCATTCCAGACATGGATCTGATGGCCTCTCGTCAGAACTTCAAAGTTCCTTGCTACGGGTCCAGATCCAGGGATCCCAAGGCGGCTCTAGTGGATGCACTAGTAGCACCTTGGACCTTCAAACTAGCTTATGTGTTCCCGCCGTTTCCTCTCATCCCCAGGCTGGTAGCCAGGATCAATCAGGAGAGGGCGTCGGTGATCTTGATAGCTCCTGCGTGGCCACGCAGGACTTGGTACGCAGATCTGGTGAATATGTCATCGGCTCCTCCTTGGAAGCTACCTTTGAGACGAGACCTTCTTGTTCAGGGTCCGTTCGAACATCCGAATCTGGTTTCACTCCAGCTGACTGCTTGGAGATTGAACGCTTGATCTTATCGAAGCGAGGATTCTCAGATTCTGTTATCGATACTCTTGTTCAGGCCAGAAAGCCTGTAACTAGAAAGATTTACCACAAAATTTGGAAAAAATATATCTGTTGGTGTGAATCTAAAGGATTCCCTTGGGACAAGGTTAAGATTCCTAGGATTCTATCCTTCCTTCAAGAAGGATTGGAAAAAGGATTATCTGCAAGTTCCCTGAAGGGACAGATTTCTGCCTTGTCTGTGTTACTTCACAAAAAGCTGGCCGCTGTGCCAGATGTTCAAGCCTTTGTTCAGGCTCTGGTTAGAATTAAGCCTGTTTACAAACCTTTGACTCCTCCTTGGAGTCTCAATTTAGTTCTTTCAGTTCTTCGGGGGGTTCCGTTTGAACCCTTGCATTCCGTTGATATTAAGTTATTATCTTGGAAAGTTTTGTTTTTAGTTGCAATTTCTTCTGCTAGAAGAGTTTCAGAATTATCTGCTCTGCAGTGTTCTCCTCCTTATCTGGTGTTCCATGCAGATAAGGTGGTTTTACGTACTAAACCTGGTTTTCTTCCAAAAGTTGTTTCTAACAAAAACATTAACCAGGAGATTATCGTACCTTCTCTGTGTCCGAAACCAGTTTCAAAGAAGGAACGTTTGTTGCACAATTTGGATGTTGTTCGCGCTCTAAAATTCTATTTAGATGCTACAAAGGATTTTAGACAAACATCTTCCTTGTTTGTTGTTTATTCCGGTAAAAGGAGAGGTCAAAAAGCAACTTCTACCTCTCTCTCTTTTTGGATTAAAAGCATCATCAGATTGGCTTACGAGACTGCCGGACGGCAGCCTCCCGAAAGAATCACAGCTCATTCCACTAGGGCTGTGGCTTCCACATGGGCCTTCAAGAACGAGGCTTCTGTTGATCAGATATGTAGGGCAGCGACTTGGTCTTCACTGCACACTTTTACCAAATTTTACAAGTTTGATACTTTTGCTTCTTCTGAGGCTATTTTTGGGAGAAAGGTTTTGCAAGCCGTGGTGCCTTCCATTTAGGTGACCTGATTTGCTCCCTCCCTTCATCCGTGTCCTAAAGCTTTGGTATTGGTTCCCACAAGTAAGGATGACGCCGTGGACCGGACACACCTATGTTGGAGAAAACAGAATTTATGTTTACCTGATAAATTACTTTCTCCAACGGTGTGTCCGGTCCACGGCCCGCCCTGGTTTTTTTAATCAGGTCTGATAATTTATTTTCTTTAACTACAGTCACCACGGTACCATATGGTTTCTCCTATGCAAATATTCCTCCTTAACGTCGGTCGAATGACTGGGGTAGGCGGAGCCTAGGAGGGATCATGTGACCAGCTTTGCTGGGCTCTTTGCCATTTCCTGTTGGGGAAGAGAATATCCCACAAGTAAGGATGACGCCGTGGACCGGACACACCGTTGGAGAAAGTAATTTATCAGGTAAACATAAATTCTGTTTTTGTTTGTTTCTGTTGAGATATAAACATCCTTCATGTACACCATTAACAAAACATCACACTACCATGTACGTAGCTTTGAGGGCAAGTGAATGTGATTCCTATCACATCTGGGTTTAGATATACAAATTTACAATTTTGGTGTTAAAGGGATATTGCACACTAGATTTTTCTTTGCATAATTTTTTGTAGATGATCCATTTATCTAGCTCAGTGATTTTCAACATTTTTTTTTTGCCGTGGCACACTTTTTTACATCCTGTGGCACACCACCATCCCAAAATTTTACAAAATCACACATTGTAGCCTAATACAGCATATATATATATATATATATATATATATATATATATATATATATATATATATATATATATATATATATAGAGAGAGAGAGAGATAATATATATATATATATATATATTCACACACGTACTGTACTGTGCTGTCATGCCATGCCTCCTACAAACTATACGTAACATATTGACATTCATTCACAAACAATCATAATGATTATCTGTGAATGAATGTCAATATGTCATGGTTGTAAATGATGCCTAGGAAAATCTACAAAAGGTTATACAGACTGCGCAAAGGTTAGGGTATCTATGCTTTAGGATTTAAGGGGATATTTCTCCTAAATCCCCAGGGGAAAGGACACACAGAGAACAATGTAAAATCTAAAGCGCCAGTACAGGCAAAAAATACCCAGAAAAAAGAGAGCATACGATTTAAAAAATAAATAATTTATTCTTCAACAAATGTCACAATGAGAACCTGAAAATAAAAATATATGTATAACATGGAATAAGAATCTCCTAGGTAAAAATTACACCTTATACAAGAATTCAGACAATAAAATATGTGATTGGCCAATCTCTAATAGTAAGAATATGTGCGCTAAGTTCATATACCAAAAATAGCTTCCAAGCTTGACAAAGGCTGAAGTAATTTCAGCGGAAACGCGTTGCGGATCTCCTATTGTGCATCAAGAGGAAGAAAGGAAAGGATCAGCTGTAGAGCCGGCACCCCACAGCTCAAACCAGACACTCCCATACCACTAAGCCAATCAGCGCCCTAACCGGTATAGGCGCGAACTGAGCTAGAGACTGAAGTGTTTGCAGCTGGGGTTCATAGCACGGCTTCAAGATCAGCTGAAGAAGTTACTCTGCTCGTTTTATTCTGGAGGCATCTACTTCTACAAGGTGATATCGGACATAGAAGTCAGCACATTCCACTACAAGAGCTGAACTTAAAAGGATCACTAAAACAGGTACCTGTAGTTACGAGTGGATACATCAGAGCACTAACACCCAAAACCACTGTGCTACACTTAAGGAATCACGGATACCAGTAAATCATTCATATTCATCTGCACCTTTGTGGACATTTCACTGTCATGTTGAATTAGCGATATTTAATGGAAGCTATTTTTGGTATATGAACTTAGCGCACATATTCTTACTATCAGTAGATATTTTTATGATAGATACTGTGATACAAATTGCTAGAAATTTTGATACATACAGTTTTAGTTGCTAACGATAGTAGCCTACAATATATGAGGGTTTTTTTTCCTTGTGTAAATGATTTTATAGATTACTCAAATTTTTTTTAGAGATTGGCCAATCACATATTTTATTGTCTGAATTCTTGTATAAGGTGTAATTTTTACCTAGGAGATTCTTATTCCATGTAATACATATATTTTTATTTTCAGGTTCTCATTGTGACATTTGTCAAAGAATAAATTATTTATTTTTTAAATCGTATGCTCTCTTTTTTCTGGGTATTTTTTGCCTGTACTGGCGCTTTAGATTTTACATTGTTCTCTGTGTGTAAATGATGCCTGCCTGTCTGCCTGATGAGCCTGTCACATCAAAACAAGCAAAATTTAAAAAATATGTCACACTGTTGTCAGTCTGCCGCGGCACACCTGAGGATCTCTCACGGCACACTAGTGTGCCACGGCACACTGGTTGAAAAACACTGATCTAGCTTATCTGGTAATGTTTTTATAAAAATGTATAGTTTTGCTTATTTTTTAAGAACATTGTGCTAATTTTCAGACTCCTAACCAAGCCCCACAGTGCCAGATGTATACACAGGTTTACAGACTCCTGCTGGCTTCTGTTTATCTGTCTTTTCATATGCAGGGAGGGGGGGGGGTCTGCTCTTTTTGTTTACCCAGCCCCTTTCACCTAGTGTCCCAGATTACCTCATAAACTGTGAGCTTCTAAGTACATTTTTAAAAGGGTTTATACTGGATTTTTAGATCAGTATCTGTGCATATTCTTCTTTATAGTAGTGTCTATTACATGCAGTTTTATGAAAACTGGTGTATACTGTCCCTTTAATTCCTAGCCAGTACACTTTAGGGATTCTTTTTTGATAACCCGGTTATGAATCTTTACTGTCGGTATATTTGTTTCAAGTGAAAGTGGCTGATGACATTAAAACCATGCACAGATAAAGTGTGATTAATATAATAAACTATGTTATGATTCCTTTAAACATTGTGCAGTATTGGAATAATGGCATTTATTTGGCCGCATGCATTAAAGGATGTATGGACAGGGTTCCCAACTTAGGAACATGCCCACCCGTCTTTGTGACAAACAGGCAGCGGACACTGTATGTCTACTGCCCACAATTACCATCTTTGTCCCCCTCTTTTACGCAACTATTCACACAATAGCAGGGCCAGGCAATCGCCAAGAAGAAACATGGCATTTGCTATTCTGCAAGGGCTCAAAAGCAGCATTCACTGCTTTGTACATTGAGCCAAATCTGGAAAATGTCTAGCAATTTATATAATCCCCTATAATATATATAATATAAATGGACAAAACTCATAGCAAGGTGGGGATTTGACAGCAGATAAACTGTATCTATAGTGCAGACTTGATTTATTTTACAGCAGATGTAACAATATTGTTAACAACATTGCTGTTTTTGTTTTTAATGTTACATAAAAAAAAGTAAACCCAATCGCAGAACAGCGGAACTTCCCTACACACATTAAAGACTGTGTAGTACTAAATATGACACCTTAGGACCCCCATTCCACAACTGGTATTCATATCTCCAAATCCGCCGTGCAATATCCACCAGACCCTATAAACTTGACATCCTACGACCTCTTACACCATTTGAAAATATTTGCATTAACCCCAACATACGAAAATTCTCTCTCTCTCTATCTCTATCTCTCTATCTCTCTCTCTATCTCTCTCTATCTCTCTATCTCTCTCTCTCTATCTATCTCTCTCTCTATCTCTCTATCTATCTCTCTCTCTCTATCTCTCTCTCTCTCTCTCTATCTATATATATCTATATATATATATATATATATATATATATATATATATATATATATATATATATATATACTAACTACTCAGGGATCTTTCCCAGATAAGGAAACCCTTATATCGTCTCAAAATACTGATGCAAATTGGAAACGCAGTTTTAAAATTACCCACTCTTCCTCTATCTCCTTAACTTTAATTGAACTTAATTATAAGATTATTTCCCGCTGGTATCTTACACCCCAAAGAATTAAAGGTATCTTTCTAAACGCCTCATCTAGCTGTTGGAGAAGGTGCAGAGATATAGGAACACACTCACATTTGGTGGTTCTGCCCAAAACATAAGAGTTATTGGGACCAGATAGAACGTTGACTTAACCAAACCTTAAACACCATTATCATCCTTAATCCTAACATTGTCCTTCTCAACCAAATCCCACAAATAGGTTGCATTTATCGTACAAAACTGTTCCACCTGATGATAACCTGTGCCATAAGATTATTTCCTAGATTATGGAAATCACAACAGCCACCTACCTTCCCTCAATGGGTTTCTGAAATGAACCATAATATCTTGCTTGAGAAAATGCACTATTGTTATATCGGGAAGTGAGATTTTATTCTCAACAAAGAACAAAACGTAATAGACAACCCACAAGATAACCACATTCCCAAAACACACACATTAAAGTAGACTATGCTAACAGTCATACAGGACGACTTAGGTACAACTATGATCCGTTGTACTCATACTATAATGTTTGTTATATAGGATATTCCCCCCCCCCTTCCTCCTTGTATACATTATACAATTGAAGAAAAATCAGTTGGAAATATAGTACTTCATTTTAGACTGAAGATATAAATGTAATAATTTCATGTACTTTTGTATCTATTTATGTTGTAACTTGTGATCAACCTAATAAAAATTATTTAAATAAAAAAAAGTAAAATTACTCCCCTGGAATCTATATCCCTACCAAAAATGTGCATTTTGTTTTAACATCTACTTTGTTCTGTTTAGGATATGAGGGAGTTCCAGAGTTTTTCAATGACCTTCTGAACCACATCACTACCATCCTGCAACGGCCAGAACAAAATGCCAACAAGCCCCAGACAGAGCAGACTGGCACCATGCTGACAGACCGCTTGTGCTGTGCCCCTGCTGCAAGGAAAGACCCCTGGATTGTGGAGAACGAACCTAACGGAGCTGTAAAACTACAAAGTCAGAGACTAGGCTGCAACACAGCAGTATCTCCCAGCTTTCAGCAACACTGTGTGTCTACATTGGCAACCAAGGCTTCCTCACAGTAAACCGAGTAATGTGAAATACCGTGTTGGGGGTGCAAGGAAAATGATTCGACAAGGACAGTCCAGTCTTGGTGATCAATTGTGAGAACTCACAAATTCTTGTTGATTTGGCAAACGCAACAAATGGAAACATTTAAGATCTTTTTTTTGGGGGGGGGGGGCATTGCAAAAAATTTTTTTATTTATTATTTTCTTTAAGATAAGATATAAACACCTTGACTGCCTCAGACAGCAATAGAAAAAAAAACAGAAGACGGTTATAATTCTTCCCACTATACTTGCAAAAATCCCCCAAAAATATGTTTTCACTTTTCCTCCAATGTAAAAAAAAAACTGAAGTTGGTGAAATTTCATTGGTTTACTCTTTAGAAGCCAAGGGTTAAACTATTGGCTGTGCTCCAAGTGCAATTAAGAAAATGTTGCTACTGTTCTTGCGTTGAGAAAGTTTAAGACTAAGAATGTGCTTGTCAAGAATCTGTTTTTTGTTTTTCCAAATAATTTGTGCACTCGGAGAAAATGTAATTATTTTTAGAACAAAGAATTTTATTAACTATAAAGTACTAATTCTAAATTACTCCCAGTATGGACATATGTATAACTACTGGTATATGATTTGTAGGATAATTCATGTAATGTTATGATTTTTTTATTTAATTTGTTTTCTTGAATTACATTTTTGTCATAATACAGCTTGGCTTTGTTTAGGACATGCAAGTACATTGTTTAATAATTTAGTCTTAATCATCTGTCATTCTAAAAAAATACACTGCCCTACACATAAAGTCTTAAACCCGTTACAAAACAACAATAAAATAGTGACCACTGGCAAACAGCCTCTTATACTAGTTCAAACTTATTGTACCATGCCTTAATACAGATGCACCATCAAAATAAATACAATCCAATATAATGATATATATCTGTTTATCTACATGGGTATATATATATATCCTCAGTAAAGATGGCACTCTCCGGATTTAAATCAATGTTCAGTTTTAATCTAATGTGACGTTTCGGGGTCCCCCGTCCTCAGAACAAATGGTCTGAGGACGGGGGTGAAACCCCGAAACGTCACATTAGATTAAAAGTGAGCATGGATTTAATCCGGAGAGTGCCTTCTTTACCAAGGATATACTTTGAAGCTTGTTGTGCACTCCGGTCTGTGTTGGATCACCGTGAGTGCTAAGCCCTGTTATGTGTGTGTGTGTGTGTGTATGTATATATGTATGTGTATACATATACATACATATACAGACACACCAATGCACTAACGTTAGTATGGTTAAATAAACCTATGTTTAATTTGCCTACAAAAAGTGTTATATAAATGTTAGTTTTTGCAGTAAGATATGAAGTCTATTTTATTTAGCACAAACTATTGGAGTTAAAAAGTATGGGATATATTCTTACTATTCATTGAATTTTTACATCAGAAGCAACCATTGAGAAAACACAATATAGAAAATATGGAGATGCACCTATATATTTTTGTTCCTTCTGGAAGCCTGGTCTGCCTCCTGAATAGCTCTCTAAAATAATTTGTTCATAGCCAAACAATATTGGTTGTACCTGTTTGTATGTTGTGGCTTATTCTAAGATAATTTAGCTTTATTGTATATACTAAATTATTGCTCTCTTTTAGTATATTGTGACATTAACCATACGAGGTAGCGAATGCTGCAAACGCACAACCACTTATCTCTTCTGTGCGAATGCCAAGACTGCAGTATTAACAGAAGAATGAGATTACCACAAGAGTCCAAGATTGTAGTCTGTAAACCACATCTGTATGGCATCTTTATACCTTTACATAACAAAACACACTACTTAAGCTAAGACAATACCTTAGAATTTATATTCTTTAAAATCTTCTTAGCAACTTCTTCCACTTCAATTTTTTTTTAATTTTGTTTCTTACATCAAAGGGACGTTTTAATGCAAAGGGTTTAAACACATAGGTAAAGTCATACTCTGGAGCTGCAAGCATTCTAAGCTAGGGATTGGCGGGGTCTTGCAACTGCTGCTTCTAATCGGCTGAATGGTCATGCACTGCTTAGAATCTTCAAGACTTGCAGGTCCTGAGTTGGACTTTAAGGGCTTTAACTCTTAATAGAGCTTAAACACCTATTAGCTAGGGTCAGTATTGTAAAAATAACATGCTCTAAAAAGGCATTACAATGTCCCTTTAAGTCTTCCCATGCCTGCGAAGCACATTATTATTTCACGCACGTTTAAAGGAAGCAGCATTTCTTTGTGAGAGTGAGAACTAATTGGAACTTGAAGCCATTTTAAAGGGACAGTCAAGTCCAAAAAACTTTAATGATTTAAATAGGGAATGTAATTTTAAACAACTTTCCAATTTACTTTTATCACTAATTTTGCTTTGTTCTCTTGGTATTCTTAGTTGAAAGCTAATTCTAGGAGATTCATATGCTAATTTCTTAGACCTTGAAAACTGCCTCTAATCTTGAATGCATTTTGATCACTAGAGGGCATTAGTTCATGTGTTTCATATAGATAACATTGAACTCATGCACGTGAAGTTACCCTGGAGTGAGCACTGATTGGCTAAAAAGCAAGTATGTCAAAATAACTGAAATAAGGGGGCAGTCTGCAGAGTCTTAGATACAAGGTAATCACAGAGGTAAAAACTGTATTTATATAACAGTGTTGCTTATGCAAAACTGGGGAATGGCTAATAAAAGGATTATCTTTCTTTTTAAACAACAGCTGAAAATGTAATGGCCTGATAAACTAGAAAATCGTATTAATATTAAATATCAACGTGTATTACGCTCTTGTAGAATAGGGGCTGTAATAGATAAAGCATTCAGTTCTAGGTAAAGAATTGTATTTAAAGATGTATCACAAAAGGCATGTATTCTGTCCAATGGGATTGCACTTAGTACAGCGCTATACTAATGACATGCCAAAGGTTTCATACTTTAACATGCAGTCTAGTATTGGTCTTCACCAAGCAAGGACTATAAACACGTCATTATGTACAATGAAACGGCTCAATTTAAGGTCTTATTACAAATCCATTTAAAAGCAAATATCCTGTGTATCAATTGTAATCTCTGGCATGTTGTGTACTGTTACATCTGCTCTCTCATCAGAGCTTAAATTAATTTGTACTTAAAGTTTGAGGTTTACTTCATCAACTGAGCCTTTGTGGATGCAATTTTTCCCTTACAAAGTAGTTTGCACCTTATGGAATTCTTTGAATGAATACTTAAAGGGACATGAAACCCCAAATTTTTCTTTTTTGATTCAGATAGAGAATACAGTTTTAAAAAAGTTTCCAATTTATTTATATTATCAAATTTGCTTCATTCTCTTGTTGTTCTTTGTTGAAGAGATATCTAGACAGGTAGCATGCATGTCTGGAGCACTACATGACCGGAAATAGTGCTGCCATCACGTGCACACTCCTGAACTTACATTCCTGGTTTTCAACAAAGGATAACAAGAAAACAAAGAATTTTATATTCAAACTAAATTGGAAAGTTGTTTAAAATTGCATGTTCTATTTGAATCATGAAAGAAACATTTTGGGTTTTATGTCTCTTTTAAAAGACACTAAATTCTAAATGGATAAGAAAGTTACATAGAATTATTATAAATTCTGAAAAATGTCTCCTTTTAAAATAGGATTGTCTTATCATTCTCAAACATTGCAATTTGTATTTGGTAGAACCCACCCAAGTGTATGTAATTATTATTGGTTATCAAGTATGATCTTAGTTAAATATATATTCAAATTTCATTTTTTAATGGCTGGAAATGGCTTTAAACAGTTTCTGATGGTTTATGGTCATATGTTATTCATTAATCATATTTTGGATGGCTTACATAGTGCTCATCACAAAAGTATTTGGTTTTAGCCAAAAACAGAATTTTCTATTTTTAATCAGAATAGTTGACATATTGCTTGGCGCCAATAGAAATCTCCAGAAACCTTAAAAGGGACACTAAACCCAATTTTTTTATTTCATGATTCAGATAGAGCATGCGATTTTAAGCACCTTTCTAATTTACTCCTATTATCAATTTTTCTTTGTTCTCATGCTATCTTGATTTGAAAAAGCAGTACTGTAAGCTTTAGAGCCAGACCATTTTTTGTTCAGCACATGGGTAGCATTTCCTGATTTGTGGCTAAATGTAGCAAACCAATCAGCAGCTCTACCAAGGTGCTGAACTAAAAAATGGGCCGGCTCCTAACCTTTTATTACTGCTTTTTCAAATCAAGATAACATGAGAACAAAGAAAAATTGATAATAGGAATAAATTAGAAAGTTGCTTAAAATTGCATGCTCTATCTGATTCATGAAAGAAAAAATGAGGGGTTAGTATCCCTTTAATATTCAGCTGATCCTATTGTAAGCATTATTATACATAGTTCATACATTTATCTCTTTATATTTAATCATATAATGGTTGATTTAGTTGTGATATTATTTACTGTTTTGATCATTCCAACTATATTTTGACAAGCCAACAATTTCATTAGCAAAGGGCTCTCTCACTATATTAAATAGATCTTAACTAATAAGCAATTTATCAGCATACAAATCAATGACTGTCCTATTAGTAGAATCTACTCAGTACAGGTAGTAAGTCCGTTATAGTTCAAGCATTGACTGACTCTAAAGACTCAATGGTGGAGCTTTAAACACAATACAGAAAGGAATTTAAGGTAATTTTTTTACAAAAACCAACAATATTTTATATATAGAAGAGTTAGCCGTTTACATTATGGGCTACTTTTAAAG